>NC_134316.1:2193443-2508693 GCF_964195595.1 Calonectris borealis | reverse complement strand
AACCCACTGCTGATGTCTCCTGCTGTGGGTGATCCTGCAGCACAGCTCAGCAAGTCACCCAGGGAGAGGATGGAGCACTGCTGCCGGTCAAGGGCAGTTGTGTAATTTTTGAGTTAGGACTTCAACCTGCTGCACAAATATTGCTGAGTGTAGTAGGTTTTGCTTTTTAAGATTGTTTTCCCCACTGGGATGTGTTGAGTGTCACCAGCCTGTGCGTGGGTGGTGGGGTAAGGTGCTGGGCTATGGTGAATGTATGGATTGCGGAGGGGTTTGGGGTGGAGCAGGGGAGGAAATGAGCACAGTGGGCTCAAAGCAAATGCATTACCCCAGCTCAGGCACTTGGATCCCTCATGACAGCATCTGGACACCACAAAATCCTGTCTCCAGTTTGGCTGCTGTCTTGATTTCCAGTCTGTATCTCCAGCTAAATTCAATGTGCCCAGCAGTGCCCACCCAGCATGGAGCAGTGTAGTTAAACACACAAAACTCCGCTCATCTCCAAAAGAGGGTGGGCACGTGTGGCAGTGCCTGTTGGGAGACTGGGAGAGCATCATTCAGCCCAGACCAAATCCTTTTGTAGATCATTCAAACAACCCATCTATACAGGTGACCTCCCAGGAATGTCCCCTGGTGCTGCTTAACTCACTGGAGTTAGGTGCATCCATGTGATCTTCAGTCACAACAACCCCATGCAATGCTACAGGCTTGGGGAAGAGTGGCTGGAAAGCTGCCCAGGGGAAAAGGTCCTGGGGGTGAACATGAGCTGGCAGCATGCCCAGGTGGCCAAGAAGGCCAATGGCATCCTGGCCTGTATCAGAAATAGTGTGGCCAGCAGGAGCAGGGAGGTGATCGTGCCCCTGTACTGGGCACTGGTGAGGCCGCACCTCGAATCCTGTGTTCAGTTTTGGGCCCCTCACTACAAGAAGGACATGGAGGTGCTGGAGCGTGTCCAGAGGAGGGCAACGAAGCTGGTGAAGGGCCTGGAGCACAAGTCTGATGGGGAGTGGCTGAGGGAACTTGGGTTGTTTAGCCTGGAGAAGAGGAGGCTGAGGGGAGACCTCATCGCGCTCTACAACTACCTGAAAGGAGGTTGTAGCGAGGTGGGGGTTGGTCTCTTCTGCCAAGTAACAGCGATAGGACAAGAGGAAATGGCCTCAAGTTGCGCCAAGGGAGCTTTAGATTGGACATTAGGAGAAATTTCTTTCCTGAAAGAGTGGTCAGGCCTTGGAACAGGCTGCCCAGGGAAGTGGTGGAGTCACCATCCCTGGAGGTATTTAAAAGACGAGTAGATGAGGCGCTTAGGGACATGGTTTAGTGGGCATGGTGGTGTTGGGTTGATGGTTGGACTCGATGATCTTATAGGTCTTTTCCAACCTTAATGATTCTATGATTCTATGACCCGCAGAGCATTGTGCCAAAAGCCTGACCCAAATCCTCAAACACCCCTGTGGTTGGACTCTCCAGGCTCAGCATGTTCTCTCACCAGCAGACCAGCTGTCTCGCTTTTGAGGGCTGAGCAGGCGAATGCAGTTTTAGGGTATGGCATGCTTTTTCTTTTTTTTTTTTTTTGGCATAGAAATAATTGTTCAGTAAGAGAGCTAAGAACACTGGCAGCTTTGCGTGGTTCCTCTCTAACTCTAGCACCGAAGAGCAATTAATCAATGTGAAAAGTAATTATGACATTAAACGACCAGTGACAGAACTTATGTTTTCCCACCCACAAGCTTCCGTGGTTTTCCAAAGCTGCTCTTCTCCTGAATATCGCAGTGCGGTGGGAGCTCTGATGCCATTTTTCAGCATCCTGTCTTCACTTTTTGAATCATTCCTGTAACTTTCAGCAGGGCAGTCACTTGCCTCCTGGCATATGGAATAACTGGAGACATTTTGATAATCGTGAGGGGGGGGAATTATTTTCTTGAAATAGAAGTGTTGACATCTGCTTCAGAAAATAACAAATGTTCAACCAAATAAACTCATTAAATACCTCTTGAGTACCATGGCAAAACTATAATTGCACGTCTTGCCTGACATCCTGAGCTTGCATGCAAGGATCGCTAATTATTCTGAAGTTTTTAAATGAGTGCCACAATAATGAATATTTATCAAAAGGTTCCCAGTGGTTTGTTTCTGAGGGGTTTGATCATGACAGTCTCGCGGTGCTGGTATGTGAAACAAATGCCCAGTGTATTTATGGAGATGCTGGCAGTCACTCCAGCACTGAAATGGAGTCGTCACACTGCCTGTTCTTGTTGTATGATGGCCATCCTTAAAGGTACCAGTTGAGATCGGGGCCCCAGCAGTTTTAACAGCACTTGTATACCTATCTAAAGGCAGTCCTTATTTGTTATATATATATGAAATGTATATATCTATAATGTAGTTTATGTACTACAAATACATAGTTCATATACCTAAAGGCATTAAACCAGAATAGATAGGAGAAGGTTCAGAACACTTTGCTGCCTTTATCTGGAGCTGGCCATCAGGGCAGAGTTCAGCTCTCACTTTGTTTTATTTTACATGAATAATTTATCTGCATGAAAATAGCTCTTGGATATAGCTGCAGCTGGGAAATGGGGAAAGAACTTGGAGAACTGCAAGAGTTTCCTTCAGTTGATGTCTTATTACAATGTTTTTGTTGTGTCTCAATATTTTTATTTGGGTTTTTTCATATTTAATGAAGAGATTAAAGCAAAGCACAACAACATAAATATTTTGTGTTTGAATAAGAGAATCCAAAATGGTGATGTTTCAACAAAATCAAAACCCCAGCGGTAACAACAAATACCATTTCAGTTCAGCTCAGCCTAAATAATTTTTTTCCCCAGTTTGGCAAGTGAACCAAAAAATCAATATTTGCCCAGCTCTAGAACTGGGTCAAAAAGAGATTAAACTATTTCTCCAACATACAGTCAGTGGCAGCACTAGGAGCTGAGCGTACATGCTGAGCACACCCATCTCCTCCTGAATAACTAAACACTTGTTTATTTTGGTTTTTTTGTATCTCTAGAATTGAAGGCCGCAGTAGTGGAAGGGAAGATTAGTATTTATTTTTCCCTTTACAGATACATTAAAAAATAAGGCTGGGTGAAGCGTGTGGCTGTGGGTCAGAGCAAGCAGCCCTGTCCCAGAGCTGTCGGTACTCGGCACCTACGGCTGGAGTTACATCCTCGCTGTTTATCTCCATAACCCCATTTGTTCATTTCCATAGCTGTAACACTTTAAATGCAAGGCTATCTATGTGAATAACTTGAAGACTAAATATCTGAGTATTGCCCATTCCAAATAACAGTTTTTACAGCCTGGAAAAGTGCAACCCTGTATTTGGCTTGGTGGGGAAAACAGCACGGAGGCATTGGGCCATTAAATAGCTCGTCTCTGTTTAAGGCAGAAGTCTGTGATTTGCATTGGAAGGTGCTGTTATGTGCACAGGGGCTGTGCTTTGTATGGAGCAGGAGGTGGCAATTAAAAACTAAATTTCTATATGTAGGGAGTGAGTAAAGTGAAGGTTTGTCTGGTTTCAGGGTTGACATAACCATTGATTTGCTCAAAGCTTTCACTGTTTCTTTCAGATAAGATGCAATACAAATGGGGCTATCTGAAGAAATAGGCAGGCTTTATTAGGATGACATCTTCCATATCTAGGATTTAGAAACAGGCTGATTTTTTGTTTAGGAAAAATAATCATATCTTTTCTGGGGTATTTTATGTATTTATTTTGCAATGAGTGGCTATGGCTGACTTGTGACAACAACAAAAAAACCCAACCTGTCATTCAGCTTTCTGGATAATGTGGATATACACATGTCCACTTGGCATGTTGCATTCCCATCCTCTGTTTCTCAGTGACAGACGAGACGTTGGCCAGCACTGCTTGGCCCTTGCACATCAGAACTAGACCCCGTTATCTTTGGTGTGAGCCCAGAGGTGTTTGAAATCACAGATGCTGACTGGCATACTGCAAGTGATGATGAATCCAGCATTAAGCCTTTAAGTGGGTCTGGTGGAGCTTGCTTTCTGGTAGAGCAAGCTTTCCTTGCTTAGAAATATGCCCTTGTGTCCATGCCAATGGTTTTCTTTTACATCATGGGTGCTGCTGGGGTTGGCAATTTCTGTTTGATAGAGGAGGGTCCACAAGAACGTGGTTGTACTCAAAATCATCAGTGTGGCTTCAGCCTCTTCTGCAGTGACTATGGGTCTGGACAGCAGTCTGATATCATGGCTTTTAAAAGTGCAAAAAACTTTTCCTTTGTCTGCGCTTGTGCGTATGTCCTTCCCCTTTGCAGTTGAGGACTTCAGTGTCTGGAAGAAATACAACTAAAACAATTAGTATCCTTTAAACAGAGCTGGTCACTTGGTTATGTGCTGTGGGTAAGGTAAATATTAGGGAATAGCCATACTCTGCTCCCGTGCTGCCAAATCTCGAAGTAGGCAGTACTTTATTTATTCATAACTAATTAAGGCTGAAGCTGCTGAGGTCCCTTCACCATGTGAACAGGCCCACTTTTTGATTACTGCTAGAGGAATGTGCTAGGCTGGGCTGGGAGCATGGTGGAGGTGGCTCTTCTATGCTGTGCAAGTCCTGTTTTTTCTCTAATTGCATCTCTGCAGTGTGTGATAGTATACCTGTGCACCTATGAACTTACCCACTCCCAGCATGTGAAGCCTTCTGCAGTCCCAGCCAACTGTATAGCAAAAGAGTCAGAAGTTGGGGAAAGAAGGTTGTTCAAGCAGCCTTGGATCAGGCCCTCCAACTTCGTATTATTGTAGTCTTTAATTAGATAAGCACAAATTGCTTTCTCAAGATCCCCACTCATCCGCACAGAATATTGTTCAATATGTTCTTCTCTCTTCATTCCATGGTGTTTCCTCTTTTATTATTTTAAACCTGAACAGAAAATGAAAAAGATGCTTGATCCAGGTTGTGTGCTCTGTGGCATCATTAGTGGCACAATAAAACTGGTGGCACTGGAGTGGTTGTTGGGCAGGACCGCAGCCAGCCACGCAGCCCCAGGTGCCCCTCACTATCCAGACACACTACAAGAACCACGGTGCTGCTCAGAATACGTGACCGCTGATTTCTGCATCTTATCATCGTAGGATCCAACTGCTCATTAATGACTTGCGGAGGACAAAAAACCGCAGCAACCTCCCAAGAGCTGCATCTGCACTTCCGGTTCTGCTTAACTTTCCCATGTAACACCTGTCACGAATGAGTAGTTTTAGGGCTGCTTTAAAGATCACTGACAAAGATATCGGCAAAAGGCAATTTTAATAGAATTTTGTAGAAATGTGACTTAACAGAATTCGATGGCAAGGTTCACTCTATTACTTATTACATGGATTAAGTCTACACAGAGAAAATCGTGTCAGAGTTGTGTTGGAACGATTTCTACGGAGATTGAGGATAAAAGGGTAAGGGAGACCCATTGAGTCACAAGGTTCGGAGAAGACCCAGCTGGACTCAATCTTAGTCTCGGATTTGGACAATGGTTTGTGTTTAATACCAAAAGGATAAGTAGGACCCTCCCGTTGAATCACGAGGTTCAGAGTAGACCCCCTTGCTTTCTAAACTCCTCCTCAGAAAGGAGCCTAGGTGCGGCTGGATCTACCCTTAGCCTCAGACCTGGGCAACGGTTTATAACGAAAGGGTTAAGGGTCTTTAGCAGCAACTTAAGAGTCCAACAATACTTAAGTATTAATCAATTTGGCAGCTACAAAAGGAGTTAGTCAAGTTTTTCTAAAAATACTACAACTGAGCTACAAATGATACTTGTTAGTGGTTGTACACATAAATGCGCAGAAAGATCTAGATCAATATATATATATATCAAAAAATGAATATGGTACCAAAGCTAGATAAGTTTATGAAGGCCTAAAGCTAGATAAATTTATAAAAGTATACCTGTTAAAAATTCCCCTCGAGTCTGGTGAAATACTCATGTTAAACGTCTTGGCATTTCCCAGGGCGAAGGGTTGAGCCCTGAGGAGTCTTTCAGCCCAAGTCTTGGTGATCCTCCAAGTCTCACAAACTCAAGAGTTTGTGAACTCTGAGAGGTGTCCCACGCAGAGGGAGGTTCTGGGTGCAGCCCGCTGCGGTCCAGGAGAGCTCAAAGGGTCTCGCTTGGGACCGCTGTTTATAGGTTCGCAAGATGATTGGCTTTAGTCATCAGTAAATTTCCATCTTGGCCACTATCCAAGATGGTCTGGCATACTAATTATGGTATTGTTCCACAGTAACGATGGTATCATTCCACTGGAGCTATAATCCAGGTAGGGAATGTTTCAGGGCTATCGCAGATGACGAATTATCCCCTGCTCTTGTTCCCTACCTTGATCAGGTAGCTGCTGTTCCTGGTACCATCAGTGTTGCTCCCCACCTTAGCCACGCAAGAGTGCCCGGTGCAGTCAAGGGATGCTCAACTGCCCAACTCGTTACACAATGGCCAAGGCCTAACAGGAGTTCCTGAAATCGTAGAGGAGGGGGGGATCGCCCAGAGGAAGAGGGGGAAATGCACCACCACAACACCTTGTGCCTTTCTTCCTGGGTTCTGGAGGCATTAGATTGTCACTGCTGCTGGTGACAGCCATAAAACCATCCGCCAGCAGACAGCGCTGCAGGGTGGTACTGTTATTCCCCAGAACAACAAATAAATAAAAACTAATACCAGGAAAGTAACTGCTAACTTACAATGCGTGAACATTCATCAGAGCTACAGAAGCAGCTGGGGTATCATCTAATTTTTTTTAATGCTTGGATTAATGGTGGCAGAAGGGCTGTGAGAGGGAGACAGTGGGGAGGTTGCACGCCTGCTCGCAGGTCCAGGCAGTGCAGGACCCCCACTCCAGCATCACCAGGGTTGAGCATGGTCATGGGGTGCTGGTGCATGTTCCTGCATGTCATCATGTACTGTGAGCATGAGGGGCTCAGGGAGGTCCTATTGACTTGTGTGTGTTGGGTTGGAACTTCTGTGGGTGGTTCTGAACCCTATCAAGAAGTTGTTTTAGGCTGCTATGGCTGTTTGCTTCTTGTGTTCACTTGGCAGACTCCAGCGATGGGAACGCTTGTTTAGTATTCAGAGCCCAATTAGAGGTCAGAGTCCTTGCATTTAAAGATGCCGGGATTTTAAGATTTCTATTTTATTTTTCACTTTTGATAACAGTTGCTAAATATTATTCCTACAACTTACATGTCTGCGAGACATAAATTCTCAGTATACATAGCAAGCCACAAATACAGATGCAGCAAAAGACTTTTTACGCTTTGGGAGGTCACAGACCTTATATCCAAGCTAACAGCAGCCTGTGCACAAACACATGTTTTGATGGCTCCAGTCTAAGCAAGTGGTATCAGTTTAATGTTTGAATGAGTAAACGCTTCCAAGTCCCCTTAGGTTATCTCTCTGCCCATCCGCAGCCACTCCCTGTAATCTCCTCTAATCTCTGTGTATACAGAATGGTATAAATTGAAATAATTGCCCGGTCTGGCAAGCATTTTTTGTTTCCCCTAGAAACGAAAATTAATTTTTATGGATTTTATGGTTTGTAGATAAAACTGGCTCCAGCCCATTATGTTAGTGCCAGAAATACATTTTAAATCTCTGAAATCAGCTTTTTAACACCCTGCTCCTATGTAGGGTTTGGGTGTTAAATGCAGCCAGAGGTGGCTTCAGTACCTAATGTGTCCCCAGCCTGTGGTCTGGCAGGGTGACACTGATGGTTCCCTAAGAAACTGGGAGTCCCTCTTGCTTTTTCCAAGGTAGGAGTTTGGTTGTTCTTTTTTACTTTATGTGGTGGAAAGCAGATGTCATCTCACTTGCCGTTCTTAATGCGGTGGCCTTTCTGGCTGTGTACTTGCCAGTGCTGACAGCTCTGTGAGCAGGTTCAGTGCTCTCCCAGAGTATCTCCCTGGGGATGGGGGAGCTGGAAACAGCAAACTCACAAGAGCTGCAAAATTTCCACTTCAAAAGCACGAAGAGCAATCCAAAGGAACGTGAAAACCAATGTGCACGTCTTGTAAAATGGCTCCCAGCCTCATTAGGATAATTAAAACACTTGTATCTCCACTAAAATAGATTGTGGGATTAATGAGTGGGGTTTATAATTCTAAATGCAGGTATAGTGTCACCTTTTGCCATGTGCAATGTCTCCAAGTAGTTAGATGGGCAGACTGGTCTGCTGGTCCAGCAATTGCTTATGGCTGGGATAACGAGAGGAGGTTCAGAGTAATCTCAGATATTTATCACGTTGCCATCTCTTTCTGCTGCTTCTGAGCCCCCACATGGTTTGGTAGCTGCCGTTTGGGTGTCCCGGGGTGAGGAGCAGGACTGTCCCACGAAGCTGTGGCCATGGAGCGGTGCACCCCTGGCACGGGTGGGCTCATCCCGGCCACATGGGCTTGGGGGTTCATTGGGCACGCTGGCCACGGGGTATTGGTAAGGCTGTGGAAATGAGTTTCATAGTTTCAAATTTGATTTTAATTGGAAGCCTGAATGGCATATTGGAAATGGGGAGTGGGTAAGGGACACTGAGAAATTCCTGGCCTTGTGACAGCCAGAAGTTGTCAGCATGCGGCATGAAAACTGTTCCCGAGTGGGTTGTTGGTGGGGTGAGGGCTCGGGGCTCGCCGGGGCTGCACGCTGCGTGGCAGAGCCTGGTGTGCCAGAGTCTTTCCCAGGCTGTTTCTGACAGTGGATCACAAAAGCTGTGATTAATGATGAGCCCAAGCAGTCACGCAGTCAAGTAAAAAAAAAAAATCAGAAAAAGGAAGACATGCTTTAGAAATGAAGTCTGAGCTGTAACTCGGACACAAGTGGGAGCCGCTTCATGATCTTCCTTGGGCTGACTCTAGAATGGCAACTTTTTACATAACTCCAGACAACGACAAGTGGGGAAAAACTCCCAGATAACCTGCTAGTGCAATCTTCCCTTCTTTCCCCTAATGCACACAGTAACTTTCCTCCAAACGTGGCTTTTGCCCAAAGCTTACGTTGGCTACGAATTACAGCTGTGATAAGGACAACTTTAAAGGGCAACACTATGAAACCAAACAGGGCTGAAAGTGGGAGGAGGCGATAGGTGTCTCCGGGGGACAGAGGTCCATCCACCCCTGCTAAATGCAGGGGAGGACACTGGAGGGCTGACAAATACTCCCATCAGCTGCTGTTCGGTGTCCTAAGTATTGACAGAGGGTTTGTGATGCTGCAGGAGCCATTCATCGTGCATGAGCACTTTGATTCAATATACAGCTGCGTCTTTCCAGGTAGTTACTGTGTGTGTCTGAAGGCTGAGGGTTGCTCAACTCTACTGGATTTCTGGGGTCCAGCAGGAATGTGATGGAGTGGTTCAAAAAATATGGAAAAAGTTACTAGGTTTCTTTTTAGGAAGGCTTTCCCCCATTGCTGTCATTCTTGAAAACAGAGGACTGTTTTTATTCAAATTGCTAGAAAATGAAATTAAACTGGGGCTAGGAGAGAGACTGGATAAAAATGACTCATGTGGATGCATGCCATTGAAATAATGTATCTTTGTAAGTGATAATTGTAAATTTTAAAAAAAGACTTATTCGTTATAAGCTCTGTTTTGCATGTATCTATACACCCATCCCTTTGCTCCATTATGGAGCACCCGATCAGTGAAACAGTGAGAAAATGGAGGTGCAAACAAGACCTGCATCGTACATACCTCTATATGCAAACTCACCACATCGTTTATTTCCATATTTGCATACACTTAAAAATATACTATCAAAGCTTCAAGATGCTCTACGAGAGCCCGCGTAACACTTGTTTATCTCTTGCCTCTTTTTAAATATGGATTTGCATAGCTGAGCGCTGTGATTTAAATTGCTCATGGCAGATACAGAAGCAAAACCTGAGCTCTGTAATAGCGTGAGAGGTACGTTTCAAAGGCGTCGGCTTAATCGTGTTCCCTCCCTGTTGCGTTGAACTCTGGTTGCCCGCACGTCCTCTGCCCGTCATCCTTGATCGCCTTCTGCATGTTGTCCTCCGCACGGCTGCTTTCCAGCTGTACGCTGCACTCCTGTCCATTGCTCATGCGTAGGGAATATGTTGAAAAGCGAAGGTTACCCTCCTGAGACTCCCTCTCCTGAAATTTATGGAGTAGTGAAGCTGAATTCGACATGAGCCATAACTCTCTGGCACGGGATGGATGGATCAGCTCCAGTGTAAACTAAGGCTGGTTTAGTCAAATCAGCCATCTGCCCGTGTTATGAATTTATACATTCGTGCGGCACATTGCCCTGCAGTGGCTGAGCTCTACCTGGCTCTGAGATGTCTGTGAGGAGCACGTCTTCCTCCAAATCAAGTTTTCTCCATATTTTGGTAATTTCTTCCAGTGCAACCATACTTTATTCTCTGGTGACGGTGTGCTGGGCACAGTCTCTGCCCCCAAAAGCTCACAGTCTGTTGGGTGAGGGCAACCAGAAAAATCCCCTTTTCCTCCACCGTGGGGTGGCTCCAGGGATGCTCATGGAGTGCCGGAGCCCACTCTGCGGGAGCAGGGACACATGCTGCTGCTGGAGAAGGCATGCTTTCTTGGGGATGCTGAGCTCCCCCATGGGGTGCATAGTGCCCGTAGGAGGCTGCTTGTGTCTCATCTGCTGGTGCTGAGCTGCCTCCTCCACTGCTGGCAGCAGCGCCGAACCCAACCACGTCTTCGTTCTTCCCTGAGCACGTGTTCACAGCTCCCAGGCTGGCTGGTGGCATCTTCTCATCCGTGGTAGCACTGCAGCCCTCTGCACAGATGGCTTTGGTTTAACGAGCACCAATGCGGATGGATGGGGGAGAGGATCCTTCTTGCTGAGGTTGTTTCAAGTTCCCTTGTCCTTGGTTCGTCTGTGCAGCTTGCGTGAGAAAGCCTGGAGGTGTGCAGGAGGAATAAGTTTCCCAAAAGGAGTGTTCCCACACTTCTCTGGTAGGAAAAGGGCTAGAGAAACCTCCTACTGCCTGGAGCTACAGCAGCGGGTCTGCTGTAGTTGTGCACCCTCAGCCTTGTAGCAGCCCTCTTCCTACTGCGGGCTGTCAGCTGCACATTGCATTGAATGCTCATTTGCATTATAACGACTCTCGCAGAGGAAGGGCTGGAGAAAATAACCCTCTTATTTGAGTTCATAAATGAAACTTTATGCAATGTTTCATTGGGTCATCATAAATTGTTTTTAGCCTTATGTTCATTTTTCCCAGGTAAGACGTGTTCTGCTGTCGCTTCAGCCTTGCAAGCGTAGCCCATCCCCCTTGGGGAGGGTGTTGAGCTGGTTTTGGAGACCACAATCGGCAGAGTCGCTGTCTGTGCCCACCCTCCCGCCTTGGGGGTTGAGCCCTCCAGGCTGATGATGTGATGGGTGTTAGAACCCAGGAAGGGTCCGTGGGCTGTGAGGGGGACCCGTGGGACATGCTGTGCCACACGGCTGCAAGGGATGACTGTGGCTTCCCGTGTCTGGTCTGCCAGAGCATGAGGGGTGGGATATCTTTGATTTGCACGTTTTAGGACTTTCACGGATGAATCATGCTGAGGGTGTGGTTCTATGATTCAATGTCCAACCATGTGAACAACACCAGGGAGCTGGCAGGCACATAGGGTTGAGGTGAAGCACGTGCTGTTGCATGACAAACTTGGAGATGATACTGCATATCAATGCAGGATCCAAATACTTTCCTTGGGAGACCTGCACAATCCTCTCCTGAGGTCTCCTGAGACAGTACCCAGAGCCAGTCAGTCATCAAGGTATTTGAGAAACACTGGAGTAAGAGGCAGATGAACAGCATGGAGCTGGTGTATGCAAGAAGGAAAGAGATGGCTGCCAGAAAATATATTAGCACAGATGTTGCTGGAGCTGGTAGTCATGGTGCATGTCATGGGCTTGTCCAGAGAGCTGGTGCGAGAGCTCTTGAACGAGTGACTATGGGTGCAGAGGTTCGACACCAGCCTGATTGGCCCAGGACCTCCTGTCTAATCTCCATCAGAGAGGGCAAGGGAGGGTACAATGGTGTCTTTCATGCAGTAAGTGGGGAAAAATACTTGCTTTGGAGAGATTATTTCAGTACTTTCTTGATCAGTGGCAGATGTACCGCTGGCAAGCGGAACCGATCTCCTCTGTGCTCCTCTGTAGCACCTAAATCCAATGGCTAGTCTCCTCAGGCTTTGCCAGCATGCTGGCAACTGCTCACATGGGATGTAAATACATTTATTCATCTCCAAATGCAGAATTTCGTCTGGAAGCAGCCATGGTAGGTTCATTCTCTTGGTTGGCAGTACCAAGCAGCCCAGGTAGTAAGTGTTTTTGCAGGAGCATATCTTAAGCAGAGGGTCTTGCTGTTTGGTTCCCATGTATATTTAGGATATTAACTATTCTATACTCTTGCCATTCCTCTCAGCTTATGTTATATAATTATTTTTGCTATAAGAACTCTTTCTGTATGTTGCAGTGTTTGCAAACCTTCGATCACATCTTCTAATAATCTAGGCTTAAAGCTTTGCACTTACTCTGGTTTGAAATGATAATAACATGTTTCTTCCCAAATATGCTGTGTATAACAAAGTTAGTGAAGTAGATATTTTACATTTGAAAGTATTATTTTCTACTGGAGGGAGAGAAAAAAAAAATTAGACTGCTGCATCTTCTTTTAATCTGTCCTTGATTTGTCTTTGAGTGTTACTGAAAAACGTTGTCAGTTCCACTCTATGAAGATTGTTTTCAGGAAAGTAAATGTTTCGGTGACGGCATTATGTTCCCATTCGATACACCTCTCAGTCTGTAAGCTGCTGAAGGAAGAAATGGGGATGCTTTTGTTTCATTTCCAAAGCAAAGCAAAAGCCTATTTTTAACGTGACGGGCTGTGTTACGAGGCTGGGGATGTCTCTCTCTTCTGATCAGGTACTAAAATCTTGACGCGATGGGCTGTGTGGCCGCGATGTCAGTACAAGCAAAAGCAAGTTCATTAAGTGACTGCTCCAAAGCTGCACATCAGCACCTCTGAAGTGGGGGATACAGACCCAGGGGGTTTTTCTTACCTTCTGCCTCTGTGAACCTGCAACTTCATTGACATTGCTGACAAAAAAGGAAATATTTAACGTGCTGATCTTGGAAAAAGCCAAAATGTTTTCTTCATCTGGATCAGCACCTTCTTTGTGCTCGGTTCAGACAACCAGGTTTTCACTGCACCTCTGTGCTGCTGGCCAAAGCTGGTGGTGGCTTTCCCAGCAGCTTTGGCTCTGTTTGGGAAGCCCCTGTTGGAGCTGTGCTGCTTCTGGGGTGGCTGCTGAGCTCTGTAGGCGGGGCAGAAGGCTCTGCTCCAGGCCAGGTAGGGTCTACAGGGGTTGCAGCAAAGAGAAAACATGTCATTGTGGGTAGGCTGCATAACTTTTGCTGTGAGTGTTAGGGCGTATTTATTATAAATATGAAGGTACTCTATGCAGCAACCTTCCATGAGATTGATGCCCATCCAGAGTTTACTCCAGTAATCCTCCAGGATTTCTGTGTGTTTGAGTATTTAAGCTTGATCTGTCCCATCTAACTTGAGATGTCTCCATCTGAGCCAGCCAGTGTGGACTCCCTGCCTCTGTCATGGCCAGCTGAGAAAATGAGAGGTCCAACCCCAACCGACCAACCAACCTCTTCACCTTCAGCTGGTGAAGTCACCATCCCTATCTAAGTCAGTGAAGGGATGCCTCTGCAAGCCACCACTCTCTAATGGGGTTTTCCCCTGGAGACCCTCTTAAGAGGCACTTCTCCCTCTCTTCATTGCCAAGACAAGGAACATGGGTGCTTATGTTTGCAGTAATGCTTCATTAGCCACTGAAAATTTAATTGCAAATTAAGTGTAAGGCTGCATGCCATCCATTTTACTCTGGCCTGGAAGATCAGTGTGCTGTCCTAGCTTGTAGGACCAGATGGCAATTTAGAAATGCAGTGGGGTCACTTCTGGTAATTTGGCCAAATTCCAGTGTGGGCCATTATGTTCTGCCTACCTAAAATCTTCTTGTTGCTTTGTTTAACTCTAGTTGGCAACCAAACTGTTCATCCTTGGCAGATGAAAAAGGATGCCTCAGTGTTTAAAAGAGCAATGCTGAAGTTTTAGTCGTTTAATGTTCTGTTGAACAAAGTCAGTAGAAGATGATTGAGCGTTGGAGATGCAAACTGGGACTTGCTGCTTTTCAGCAAAAGGATAAAATGAACACCAGTGGGCTAGAGTGTGCATGCTCTGTGTGTGTGTGGGCCTGTTTCTTTAGAAATCCCTGTTCTTTGCTAAAGCAGCAGTATAATGTAGCACAGCTTGATTTACTCTAACAGCAAATTAGTTAATGACCCAGGTTTTTATTTTGTTTTGCTTTTAATTAGGTGGAGTGCTAATCAATTGTAATTCACAAGGGCATGTGCCCTTTCAAATGCCCTAGTCCTGGTCTGCTATAGCAAATAATCCTTGGTGTGTTGATGAAGTCAGCTTTGGCCCGGAGTTGGGTACACAGTGTGCTATAGCACCTTGATATCGCAAAATGTAATAAATTTCATAATCTAAAGAGTATTTTTAATTACCTCCCCACTACCCCTTTTAGGTGATGGTTGACGTCCATTTGATTCAATCTGGGTAGTGCTCTGCTGAGGCAGGAGCAAGCGCCTTTGTATCTCCTGGCAGCTGACAAGGGACGCAAAGTGCTCGGAAATGCTGTTCCTATTAGCCAGTTGCTACCTGAGATTGTTTATAGGACTGGAGTTAACTTTAATGTGTACTGATGCCTTTTTTTGAGCTACACAAGAAGATGGAGGATAGGGTAGGAGCAATTACTGTACATAAGGAGCAAAACCAGCTATCCCAAACCATGCCACTCGGCTGCATCCACCATCCCCAGAGCACCTGACCTTCGTACAGCTACGTATGGGTTTTATCCTCAGGATGCTGCTGCGAGGTTGGGTTTATTCATTTTGCTGAGGCATGGGGCAGCAGGAAGGGAAGGAGAGACAGATTTGGGGCAGTTTGGGCCACAAATGGGTTCAGTGTGATTTCCCTGCTCATAGGAGGAATCCACTTCTTGTCCGTGCATTGCTGAACTATGTCTGCAAGAGACGATTTGTATCTGATTACGTCATAAACATACCTCTGAAGAGCAAATGTTTTGCCACATGAACTAAAATAGTTCATGCAACTTGCAGATTGAAGGCATTTTGTAAATGCTCCTCAGGGAGGGCAGACGCAGCCCCTTCCCATGCTGTGCCTCCTGGACACGGCTCTGCAAGTGCTCCGGGGAGGTGACACCGTTGGCTGCAGAAGCAACTTGTGCCATGGGGACGGCACTTTGGGGCTTTTAGAGCTGCGTAGGAAACTTTCCTGATGCTTTTCTGGCTGCTGCAAATACTTTGGGAATGGAGGGGGGGCAGCCGAGGGCGATGCGCAGGGGATGCACATGCTGCGTGCAGAGCGAAGAGGCGAAGCGTTGCTCTCGAAGCTGGCCACCCCTCTGCACCGTTTCCATCCTTAAAGCACGGCAGGTGAAGCTCTGACCCCAGCGAAGCGTTTGGGAACGCTGCCACCACCTCGAGCAGAGCCAGCATCGTGCCCCAGAGCTTGTACACTGACTGCATCCATCCCCCTGCGAAGTGCTGCTGCGCCACGGTGATCGTTCTTCCACAGCTTTTGGGGTGGGTTTCTGGGCTATTTTTATTTTTTTTTAAATAACTTTTCATTGGCTCAGAGCGGAGATGCGAGTCAGGCATTGCCCCCCGGGCAGGGATGTCGCCCGCACACCATGCTGCTTTGGCTGCCTTTCAGTCCTGTCCCACCTCTCCGACTCAGCTGAGGTCTTAATTTAAACTCCGCTATTGATTGGGGATTGTTTGCTTGGATGCACTCCTGCTTATTTTAATAGAGCTGTTAATAAAATGTCAACTGTCGCGTGTGCTCGGCTCTGCCTCTGGCTGGCTGCTCAGCCGTAGCCTGGCTGGGGAGGGCGAAGGGAAACCTGTCCTGGCGTAACAGTGCTGGGAGGCTTCTTGTGTGCTATTGCTTTTAATTACCTATATAAATACAAATAGAGTTGAAATGAGCATAGTTTTATGTATACCTGTAATAGTCTCTTTTGGGCCCAGCGATCAGGAGGATTTTTTTTTTCTCTTTTCTTTTTTAGCCCTTTGTTCCCTGGTGCCGATGTCTCATGATAATGAAGTTTTCTGCAGGTATTTTTTGGTAGAGTTAAGGACATCGCAAGTAGCTCTTCCTGGGTTTGTGCTTGCAGTGAGTTTGAGCCTTCAGCTGAGGATGCTGGAGCCAGCAGAAGTAGGGAGCGATCGCAGGATGCGGTGTGGAGGTCGCCTCTTTTCAGGAGAGTTTGGTGTTTGATGTGAGCAAGACTGAATGTGCTCGTTTTAGAGACCAGTCCGTATTTATGGCTGGGGGAACTGAGGGTCAGGTCTGTCTGACATCTGAAATGCCATCTTATACTAAAAAAGGTGAAATATTTCAGGAAGGCATCCATCCAGTGCAGTGATAGATACAGCGGCATTGTGGTACTGTGGCGTGGTTCGTCTGCATACGTCAAAATGTTTTGTGGAAGAAAATCAGAGTAATTTTCCCTCTTTCACAGAGAAGGAAATTGGGATGGAGGTATGTGTCTGGGGCTGTGGCAGCAGGTCAGAGCTAAGGCAGAGGCTGGTATTGAGGTTGCTTCGCTCCCAGCCAAGGCTGTCTCTCTAAAGGATGTAAAAATTGGTTAGATCTCAGTCTTACCAAATTAGGAGCTACAGCTCATTGAGAGGCTGATTTGTTTTTTAGATACTTTTAATTTTTACTGATTTTTTTTCCTAGAAATCTTTTTTTTTTTTAACATTTTGGGAGGTTTTTCTTAGCCCCATCAGGGTACAGAGGGAGTGAACTTATTCAGTGTTTTCCAGCATAAGAAACACAGCAAACTTCGTTTGTGCCTGGGAGAACTTCAGTGACTTAATCATGACAAAGACTTATGCCCATCAAACGCCTAGAAGTTTGAGGTCAAAGGATGGTTGTGTACTAGGTTTTTTGTTTCTTAGTTTAAAAAAAAAAATCAAACTAATAAAAAAGCATATTTAGTGAAATGCTAAGGTGGCTCAAATAATTATTCTAGAAAAAATGCATTTTTAGAGAGTGTTTGAGTAAATCTGAAGACATTTCAACAAAGAATAACTTTTGCTGGTGGTCTCAAATGCATTGCGTGCTGAAGGCATGACAGAACCTCCTCAGCTGAGGCGTCCTTTGACCAGGTCTCAGATTTAACAGATCTGTTTCCTCTCTTGCACGCTCCCACAGCAAGACCAATGCTGAATAATTTCTTTTCATTTTTCAATCTCATAATTCAGTTTGATTACGTGTTGTATTAATTTAGTGGCTTGATGATTTAGAGCTATTTGAACTTACTGGTTTCAGTCTCAGTTATGGCCACAATTTGATCATTATTCTGTTCTATCTTGAATTAGCGCGTAACCATGCTTGCTTAGTGCGTATTTGCTTGCTCATCCTTTCTTAAATAAAATCTATTAAAAGGAAATAGAACAGGCTCTTCTGTCAAATTGCAGTGTGGGTTGCAACCTCAAGGACACAGGTGACCTTAACTGACGAACAAGCAAGAAGTTCAGCTCTGCTTCCCAACTAATTCCAGTGGGATTGTGTCTGTTGTCTTTTTTTCTGATGACCCTGGACTCTTCCCTCTTCAAGGAGGCCAGGTGGGAACCAGCTCTGAACTAGGGAGGTGGTGGTGGTGTGAGTGTATGTCCTTGCTGAAGAGGAGCCAACTGTGGCTACGGGACTCCCAGTTGGTGCCTGGCTTGCCCTGGTGAACCGTGGGTCTGGAAGATGTGCCTGGAGCGCTTCAGAAGAGCCCCCTAGAAATCCTCTCTCCTGATGTTTTAAATAAACCATTCAGCACTTGGGGAAGATCACAAAATACAGACTGATGGCTGTCCGGCCCCCTGAAGACGGATCCCTGGTGAAACCATAGCCCAGCTGAATTCAACAACAAAACTTTCCAGTGGAAAGACTCACCAGGGCTGGGTTTTCCCTGCAGACTTTTGGTCAATTCAGAAAGCATATGAGATGGCTGAGAGCAGGTGCAGAAGATGGGAGGACCATCCTCTGCCCATAAAGTGGGAAGGGGTGGGCACCATTTCAGTTGGTGGTTTCTGTAGCATCGTAACGCAGCATCTTCTGCAGCTGGCCCTAGAGGTACCGCAAGGGGAACGCTTGCTAGAAATATAGTTTGGACCAAGTAGTGAAAAATTCCTGTAATGTCAACAAATTAAGACTTTCATTTTCTTGCAAAGGCCATGCTTTTTGAGCTGTAAGTGAATATGTATGTTATCTGGAGAGCAGGTTGTGTGCTAGGTACAGACAGTAGTTGGATGATTTTATGGTTGTCATTCTGTGTAACATTCTACTCTGTTATAAGCATAAGTGAAGCACATTTGTGCTGCTTATTGATCTTTTTATTAAGTCTCCACAAATGCACCGTCTAAAATTAGCAAGTAGTTCAGCCCAGTTATTTTTAGTTAAAAGGTTTTATTTCTGACACAATTGGTCAAGGAAAATGAATAGGATTTTCCAAGAAACTCTTGATGAAAGCAAGAGGAACTACTCTAGATACCTGAACACCATTCATGTCCCCAGCAGCTCCTGGGAGTTGAGCCCATTTGAGTGTTGCCCACCAGGGTATGTAAGTACATAACTCCCACTAAACTCTTCAAATCAATAGGTTTTAGACCCTGACACTTCAAAAGTGTAGATCTGGATATGTTGTATAAGCAGCAGCTAGCACATTGCTAATGGAACTCAGAAGAGGGAGATACAATCACTATCAGCAGTTGTCAGAGTGTGTGGTGTGGGTTGGTTTTTTTTAATTGAATGTGTACTCAGACATCCCCATAGAGCACGTGTTTTATGGAAAAAACGGTTTGAATGAAATATGGAAAAGTGGTTTAATTGCAGTGATAATGTGCGTCTTGTTTGTGGAGTTGATTGGAAAAAATGTCATAAAGAGATCAGTAGCCCTCAACTGCAGTTCTCCCCTGAGCTTCTCCATTACATTTTCTTTGCCACCTTGGATTGATTTTTCTTCTTTTGTGTTTTGGGATTATATATAGGGCTAAAAAAGCACATGATGAGTGTCTGCATTTTTACCTTCAACAATTTCACCCATCATCATCCTCTGAGGGATATGTTTCCATGTTGTAATATCCTTACACATCTGCCGGGTGTTTTTTTTACTTGACTTCTCTTGATTTTAATGACTGACTCCCACATTTCAGTCAGATTCTGTTATCTGTAAAATGCAGCTGCAGGCATGTTTTCAGCAGGCGTGCTTTTTTATATATAGGAATTATATATATATATTCAGGCACGCGTACACAACACACATACACCCTTTCTAGACTTTTAAAATATGTACTCTAAGTCCTGTTCCAAATGAATTGCAGTTGAGCTTTGATGTTTTCTCAGTCTGACAAGTAGTCAGCAGACTCACACTAGGAAAATATTTGTTGATGCTTGAAGATTATTTGCTGATATCTGAGCTGTGCTGATGGATTGAGAGTGCCCTGGTTGTGAATTCGCTCTGCTCTGGGTCCTCGTGTTGATTTTCCCTTATGGTAGATGACATGAGGATCCTTCCTCTGACAGAAGTGGGAACGAGGATGTATTGTCAGATTGGCAGAATGTGAGAAAGGAAGTTTTTAGAGCACTTTTGTTCATTTCAGCTGGAATATACCAGAACAGCAAGAGAGGTTGAAAGATTGAGACTCGTGTCTCATAGTCCTGCATGTCCTAGACATGTACTAGATGTTAAGTATTAGTATTATGCAAATTTCAAAGGTCTTAGATTTCAAGTGGTAACCTCCAGATGTTAAAGACCAGTATGCCATAATGTAACTTCAGGAGAAGCAAATCTCCCCAATGATAGCAGTCAATGACATATCTTTGAGTAGTGCTTGTGGGAGGAATCTCCCCCAAAGTCCTTCCTTCAGCCCCAGCATAAGAGAAGGAGGCACTGGGAGGAGCAGAAGACACACATAATCGTGTGGATCAAATCAGGTTGCTGATGCTTTACTCTGCTTAGAGCTGCAGGTGAGATTGAGGTGGCCCCAGCATCCTGTGGGATGGCTGGGGAGAGGAAAGGAGTAGATTCCTGTTGTCTGTAATATTTTCTCTAGGTGCAACTCCTAAAGGAGTCCATGTCCTCTCTGTACAAATACAGCCGTACCCAGGAGGGTTGTAACAGTAAGCTGTTACTGAAGCTGTTATAGAGATGCAGTGTTGCAAAATGAGTAATTGGCTTTCCTTGAAGTCCCCAGAAAGAAAGAGGGAGCAAGGTGTCCCCTTCTCAAAGGGCAAACAGGAGAAGCTGCATAAGACAAACCTCTGTGGCTCCTAACTCTTCTGTGGCAAAACACAAAGGTTTGGATCGGAGGTGGGAAAAGAAACTGTGAACATCCTTTAATCTCAGATTTCATCGACTGTCATGGACTCTGAGCTGAGTTTGGATTTCGGATTAGACTCTTTTCTGTAGTTAACATGTTTGGTTTAGATGCAGCAATGTAATTTTTCCTAAACTGATATAACGGGAATTGGATAGGCCATTCTTCCCTTTTCTTCTAACAGTGCAAGATAGTGGGAGCTGGGAGGTCTCAAATTTGTGGCCATCGCTTCTCCCAGCCAGAGCTTTGTGTTAATGACCTCTGTTTGTTAGTGCTTCCAGCAGCTCTTCTGCTCTGAGATGGGTAGCGCTGCATGTGGAGCGTGGCCACTGGTGAGCGAGAGAGACTCTTGGGATGTAAATGAAGGAAAACATACTTCATTGCAGCTCTAGTTAGGGCTGTTTTCTTTACTAAATGCCTTCTACTTAAGACAGCCTGGGACTCATTCATTCCTGATTATGTTCCTCAGTTACCCTTGAAATAACTCTGCTTTAGTCATCGGAAATGTAAGTTACTGTTAGATCTTTCATTGGCATTGCTATAAAAATGATTGCCCTTTCAAGTCTTGACTTAGAAATCTGCATATGTGTGCAGCTTGGGGAAAAAAAAATTGGAACATGTTAAAAGTGTGGTGAAACATACTCCACTTCTTTATTTCTTTGGCCAGCTCAAAGATGACCAATTCCTTCACATTTGGTGAGATGGTGCATTATGCAGCTGGTGGGGAATCTCCTGTCCCAGAGACAGATACCAGTAATTTCAGCATTAATCTGTCATCTCTTGAGGGAACCACTGAACTATAGATGTCAATTAGAATCCTCAATTGAAATATTGTCAAACATAGGCCACTGTATGGATGGAGATAGGTTTGCTGTGCCCACAGAGCGAGGCAACTTTTCTTAAGTCGCTCGTATCATTGGCTCTTGAAAAGTAGAGATCACTTCAATAAGTAAAACAGTTGGTTTAATTCATATTCTAGATCCTTTTATGTCTCCATATTAGACTGTACATGGCCACATGGGCAGTGTTTTGTCTATAACAGTTAGCAAGGTCTGTGCTTACTGTGCTCCAGCCCCAAAACCCCACTGCCTGTGCCATGACTGCTCCTGCCGGCAGGAGCCCCCCAGCTTCCCCAGAAGGTGGGCAGGTGTTGAAATTGGCCATGAAAACACCTCCTTGTCCTTTAGGAAAAGGTATTTGGCCTTTTGTTTGAAGACAAACAGTGAGCCAGGTCATGGGTGCACCATGCCTAGGCATCAAAGCAGTGGTTTGCCCAATGCAGCAAGTGGCTTTCCTCAGCCATGCTTTATTCTTCATAGCTCTCCAAGCGTGAGCGATGTCTCCTTGAGGCTGTAGTGTAACAGCAATGGAAGAGAAGGGTGGTAGTTTCCAGATGAGGATGGTGGATGTCCTTTGCTGTGTCTGTACTTGGTGGTGTTTCTATCATGCAGGTGCATGGCCCATCTCATGTATGGTATGAGCTTTAACTAAGAAGATTTTTTTTTTTTTGTGGATACTGCTTTGTTATAATTTCTTATTTCTTACAACAGCAAGGCTTTTTTTTTGGGTCCTCCTCATCCTCAGGGTCATTGCTATTGAGGTGCTGTTTTGATGTGCTCTGAAGGAGGCACCAGCTGATGAAGCTCCCCTGGTGCTTCCCCTGGGGCTGGTCCTGCCCTTCCCCAGCCTGGACTCAAGGTCCTCCTTCACCTTTTGGATGATATTTTCATGAAATTAGATAAGAGTCTGGCTGCAGCTCACTGTTTACCCATGTAGCCTTAAGCACGTCAGGAGGAGGGTGAGGTGGAATATTTCAATCAATGTGCTTTGAATTATTTAAGAATTCATCCCGAACTCCTCAGCTGATTTCAAAAAATAACCCTGAAAAAGGAAACCTGTCTTATGGATTATTCCATTCCGACATTTCCTAATGGAAACATTTTGACTTTGCCACTCTGAAATGAGGTTTTACTTTGAACCTGCCCCTGTTTAGTATCTAAAAATGCAGAAAACCCAACAAATTTGCAAACAAAGCCTCTTTTTGTCCAACTTAAATATTTTTCTTTTTTTCTTCCCCCTCTGGAAATTCTGAAGTTTCTTCATTTTGCATTGGCAGAGCGTGTTTGCTCAGCTGGCAAGCCAAAACCTCCGGTCCTGGCTCATGATCCCTCCTCCAGCACTGGTTCCTGCTCCTGCTTGCTGGCCACATTGCTCTGTACAGCCAGCACTGTCATTATTTTGCGGGGGATACGTTTCATTTTGGGTCTCTGCAAGTGTAAAAAGTTTGTGTGGGTCTCAGATTTGTTGTCTGTTGGTATGAGTGTGGAAGGACTCCTCTCCACCCCCTCCATGTGCCGAGTCCCAGTTTGGTGCCGAGCAATGACAACTGCAGTTGTGATCGGGGTTATGTTGACAGCAAGCGCTCCTGAATGCTAGAGAAAAGAAAATGCTTTACATTCCTCACTCTTCTCTCTCAGCTTTTCTGACAGATGCTCAAAAAAAATTCCTTAATTTTTTTTTGGCCATGCTTTTTCTCACGGGGGAGAAGAAAAATAAGTCAAAGAGAGAGGGTTGGAAGGAAGGTGAGTCTGTAGCCTGGCTGAATAGGACCACTTCATATATAATAGTGTTAGAGAAGACCTTTTGGTAAGAGTGGTGCTGAGGGTGTTGGTGGCATGGACTTTACAGAGCTGTGCCAGAATGTAGCCTTGTTGTTACAAAAAAATGGGGAATCTGGATGGTTTTGGGTGGGCCTTGGGGGAAGAGCCTTCCTCATTGAGGGTGCAGGAGTCGGGTTCCAGCTTGCTCGCTCTTGCTAGCCGCATCCAAAGATGTGACAGACAAAAAGCTCTGGAAGCTGTAGCAATGTTATTGTGACAGCTTTTGTACCAGGAGGGGGGAAAATAAACAGTTTGTGACACTCAGGAGCAAAAGATGAGTGAGGAACTATGGAATCAACGTCACAACAATGTTGTGGGGCTAACTAAACTGGGCAAAAGCAAAGAAATCCAGAGTTAACTGTGCTCTGCTCAGCCTTTGCCTCCAGGCATGGCAGGAGATGCACTTGGATATTGGATGCAGTGTGCTGCTGAGCAGGGGATTTGGGGACTGAAGAGCAACCTTGAACCTGCACTGCCTTGCTCTTGTCAAAGCAGTAAAATCCTTAACAAGAATTTAACAGGTTTTTGTATTTAATTTCCTTTTCTTGCTGGGGACAACTATCAGTCTGTGTGACAGCAGCCATTCGGGGGCCTGACTGGACACAAAGCAGCCACAACTCACCAAAAATTGCAGATGTTAAAGGGATTTATTTTGTACTGTTTTGTATGTGTGGTATGTACAAGTTAATATTAATAAACAGTGGCGCTCCCTGGTATCCCAGAAAACTGCTGTTCTTTTGCATCCTAATTTGTTTCTTTCCAGCATGTGCACTTTAACGTTCACACTGATGCTATAAAATTTCACTTGGCGTAGCAGACATGGCTACAGCTAATGAAACAGTTGCTGGTGTCCCGTGTGTCCAGCTCCCGACAGTCCTGCATATCAGTAACTTCGATTTTTGTCACTCGAGTGTAGGGAACGAGTTTTCAGAACTCTTCCAACCCTTCCTTGATCTACTCTAGCTCTGAGCATCTCTGGAGACCAGGCTTCATCATGGGATGCCTACAGGGTAATTGAGTACTTTCCAAAAATTGGATCCTCTGCCCATGAAACTACACAGAAATCCATTATCTTGACATTGGGGACGCCCGTGGCCAGTTTGTGTTTGAGCTGGAAAGGAGAAAGGCTGTGTTTAATTTTGGGCAGAAATGCTGTGGGTATCTCAGGCCTCTGGAGGCCAACTGATGGAGGAGCAAGGAAAGCAGAGCTTTAATTTACAGATCACAAGATTGCGACTTTTAAATACCTTGTCCTGCCCTGCCCGTGTTTAACTGGGGTGCTCGGCTGAGCACCGCGGGAGGTAGCTGTAGGCAGGTTTTACACCGCACAGAGTTGCCTTATCACTAGCAAAGCGTGGAGAAGTACTGAGAGGAGCCGCTTGGCTCTTGGTGAGCACCAGGGTGGTGATGGGCACTGGAGGTGGGTGTCTGGGGTGAGGAGGAGCTGTCGGAGTGATGTGCACTGCTCAGTGATTGTGGCAGCTGGTGAATAATGCAGAAATTAATTGAAAACGTAATGAAACTGTGAAACCATGGTCTTTCAACAAGTCACTCAGATACCTGTTTCTTGCATGTCTGTGTTGAATCAGAAGCGGGAGATTTGTGCAAAGTCCTCTGGTGCTGCACCTGCAAACCTGATACCAGGCGAACAAGAGGGAAAATTGGGTGTGGGAAACTAAAGTGGTAGTGAGAAACTTCTCATGCACTGGGAGGGCAGTTGTTCATGAGCGAAGTAACTAATTTTTCCATTTAGTGTGATTTGATTAATGTCAGGCAAGTCTTTAGGATTGCAAATAGGCCTAATCAGGGAGATGGGCAAGTTTAAAGTGCAATCTTTACATAATAAGGGCCCAGTGAATGTTTGTTTTCCCGTTTTTTTTTTTCCCCTTTTCTCATAATTGCCCAATATTAGCCTCTCTGGGTGTTTCTGTGCTTCAGTTCTTTTCCCCTCCTCTTTTGTAAGATACATGGTTGTAGGTTCTTCTTCCCAATGTCTGTCAGCAAAACTTACTTTTTCTTTTATTTCGGCTGTATAAGACTTTGTCAGTGATTTCTCTGCAGCATCTTTGATATAAAGATGCATGCAAAACTCCTATGTGCATATCATATGTGTATTTGGAGTGGATTAGCCCAGTCCTGACTGCAGGAGAAAAATCTGTGTGTATTCTAGCATCTAGAGCAGCAGTTCTGTGGGTTCTCCAGCCAGATGAAGCCTGATGTCATGAGCAGAAAAGTTTGTGAGACCCTAAAAGTCTGCTCATTGCTTTGGTTTTGCTCGTATTCACCGCTCTTTTCTTTTTCCTTTTCTTGTTTCTAACTCTAGTTTTTCAGTGGTAGATCAGCATCTGATGCTGATGGATTATGGATCTGCTTTGTTTTTCTTGCTTTATACACTATCTCTGTCATTCCCTGCCCTGGAGTCTCTCTAAATCTTCGCTGTCCACCTGACGATTTGCTGAGGAAATTCTGCTGTGGCTCAGGACGTGTGGTGTGTCCTGTGGGCAGAGCCCGGAGGGAGGAGTTTTCCTTGGAAAGTGGTCTGGAGAGGAGGAGGAGGAGGAAGGGGCAGTCGTTGGAGGAGCTGAGCAGGTTTTGGGTCTTGGTATTTCAAAACCTGAATAGGAGAGAGGGTGGCTATCGGTAAATGCAGTTCTAGCAAACATGGATGGGGAGGAATTACTCCAAAATACACAGCAAACCCAACTGGAAATTATTTGCATCATGTCATTCCACGATCATCTTGCTTTTTGTTGGGTCTTGGTTGAACTGAGACAATAGGTGGAGTTCTTTGTCTTTTCTTTCTCCCCTTATAGCAGAACGATTACATTCAGCAGCATTTAAAGGGAGGTTGAAATCCTTTGCCATCCCCCAGACACCCCAGGCTGCTGAGCCAAGACAGGGAGCTATCCTTTGGGTTGTTCCTTGATGAACCACAACTGCACCAACTGCACCAGCTGGTGTATGACTGGCAATAGAATAAAAACTGTAATTCCCAGCAATTTGACCTCAGAAATTTGAAACAATTACTTAATTTTCATAGAACTCTCCGGGGCACAAGCAAATTCTGCCTTGCACCTTTCTGATACAAATCATGTACGTTTAGTGATAGCTGAGCAATTTTTAAAAATGAACTGTTTCCTACAAGGAGCTTTCAGCATGACAAGCAAAACAAATTACTCACAAATTCAGATTATTTTCAGCAAACAGCAAGACAAAGTTAATAATGTAGCAATTAAAAGTGAAATTTTGTTTCTGTTTCAAAGGGAAACACATTAATTTTTCATGTCAAAATGAGCTTTTATTTTTAAAGAAGTCCCAGGAATGAAAACAAAATAGAGATTCAGTTTGGGACTGCTGAGAACACTTCATTTTGCCTGAAACAGTTTTCACCACAATATTTTTCTTTTTGCTGAGAAAACCAAACCAGCTTTTGATTGCTTCTCCAGTTCTTGTGTATGACAGTAAATTGAAGCAAGCCCCAGCTGTTCTTGTAGCTCTTTACGGCAACAGATGAGGAAGCTTGGTATCAAAAGTCATCTCTTCTGCTCCTCGAGGGTCTTCCTGCTGTTTTCTTCTTTGCTCTCACACCCTATTTGCTCTCCCCTCTTAATTTTCCTTCCTGTTTTCACACATTTGAAGACTCTTTCATTCAGTTGGACGAGGGCTTGCACCAGGGCTGGGGGATCCCACAGTGCCTTTTCTAAACCCAAAAGATGCTTTTATACGTTTGGGAGATCAGTAATGGAGCCAGAATCTCCTTGGAAGAGGGACAGGCCTTCTTGCATTTTTTCGGTAGGTTTTTTGTTTGCAAAGTCATTGCAGAGGCAGTTTTCTATGCAAGGCTGTGGCCAGTTTGAGATTGAGCCAAGAAGGGCATCCAAGAATTAGGCTTGCTCCAAAATACTCGAGGAGATGTAAAAACACCCAACTATTTTATTCCAGTGATTAGTAACCTGGTGCGGTGCTGGTCAGCTAGCACTGAACTGAACAGTTCGATACATGTTCTCAGTTACTTATAATAAATGGCAATTTGTTTTCTTTTAATTTCAGATTAAATTTTGCTTCATTACATTGGACTTTCATCACGCTAAATCACATTCTGGGAATCATCCATTAAACTTTGAAGACATCTTTATTGGTTTATTGATATCTTTTTTCCTGGTCTGTGTGCTGAAGATGTTTCTTGAGAATATGGCTTGCCAGAAATTGCTTTGTCTTGTAGACAAAAAAAAGTGTGGTTTTATGCATTGGTTTAAAAAAAAAAAAAAAATTCCTCAAAGAACTTGCTTTAAGATATATAGAAACACGAGATGCAGCGTGTTAGTTCTTGCTGTTTAAAAATATAAACCTAAATAAACCTTTAGGTACATAACCATATAATAAAATTCTCCAAGGCTAGAACAAGCACTTTGAACTGGGAAACTTCACCTCCAGTCCCTTCCCATGCTACAGGTTTGCGGTAAGACCTGAGTACTTGGGATAAACTACTATGGCCCTGTGCTCCAGGGTGGGAATAGCAGTGTTCACCAGCCAGGCCAGGAGCGGAGCTGTACTGTGAGGACAAGTCCATTAATACCTCGGAGCAATGCAGCAGAGACGAGTGGGGAAGAACAGAGTAAGAATGAAACTGAGCAGTCACAACACTTCTGTAATAATGTCTTTTATAAGTATTATCTAGGCTTTCAGTGTGAGCAAGCTGTGGGAAAAAAAAAAATTAAAAGGGAAAGACTTGCAAATAAGCCGATGTGAACACAACGTGTTGCGTGTGATAGCCTGACAGTACCGACAGCCAACAGGTCACTTCGCTGTAGCTGTGGGAACGCACTGTGAGCTGGGATGCGACACCGAGCGTGATGTGCAAGAATGACAGGCAGAAATTCCTCCTTTTATATAAACTTAAGTGTTTTACTTGAATGCAATAGTATTTATTTCACAAACAAATTATTGAGCTATAAGAAGGTGGAGAATTAGACAGTTAACTTCCTTTCTCCCAAGACTTTGTAAGAGTTTGATTTCTGAAGCAAGCTCTTTGGGGATGGGGTCTTTTTTTTTGTTTTCTTTTAAAGCTTTTCCCTGCGATTGCAAGTGTTGGAGTTAGTTCTGTACAATTGCAATTTATTTGTGTATTTATGTCGCCTTCTCTCCCCCTTGGTGACTTACAAGGCAGCTCACCACAAGCTGCGAGCGCAGCTGAGACCCAGGCACGGCCAGGCTAATGAGAGGGAATCGCCCCACGGTCCCGCGGGGACTCGTCTCAGTATTGAATCTGTGAACCCTTCAGCGTGTTGCAGAGCTGTGCGGAGCAGGGAGGGCTTGCTCCGCTGTATGCATCTACCCTTGGGTTGGCCCCAACGAACTCCTGGTGCACAGCACAAAGAAATCCTTTATTAAGCAAAGAAAAACGTAAATGCCTATTCACTTCAAATTTGCAAGTGTATTAGTAATACTTGAATGCTTAAAACTGTGCATCCAAAAAAGACTGTATTTCAGCTCAGCAATGGCACCGTACAGACCTTGTGAATTTTATTTCTTAGTATGATGCCAAAAGCTTATTTTCCTGTGCCTGATTTTTTACAGATTAAAATAATGTCATTAGTTCTTCACACAAAGCCATCGGCTTGCTAAATTACCTTAAAGTGATGACAAGTAGGTGACACCAGCATGATTGCCTACATTAGTCATGAGCCTTTTATGAGGCTTTTGGCAACCCAGCACTTAATTCCACCCAAGTTGATGTTTTGAAAACAAACACGGGAGAAAGATGAGTTTTAAATAATAGAGTTTGGCCAAGATTTCTGAGATAGGGGATGTTCCCCTGGAGGGGGTCTCTGAGGTAGCCTCCCATATGCATTAAAGCATCATTTTCAACCCTGATGCAAAATGTTGGGCTTTCCAAAAGACTTTATATTTTGAGTATCTCAGTAAAAGTTACAGCAGGAAAAACTTCACCAAGGAGGTGATGGAACTCTTGGAACTTTTGGGTCGTGGGAACCTCTCCTGACACCCACAAGGGAACCTGTTAGTCCTAATTTTCGCTTTTAAGTAGTGGTCACTGAAGTCTGAAGAAGTCACCTTACACCTCCTGGAGTGGAGGAGAGGGAATGGGCAGCTCTGGGGCTGCTGTGGGTGGGAAGCAGGCGGAGATGCCACAGTGGGAGGGTGACTCAAGAGGCCTCATGTTGGCAGTAGGGCACTGGGGAGAGGTGGTCCACCCTAAGGACATGTCCAGAGTCTGGAGAAGAGCATCTGCTCTTCTCACACAAGCGGTGTTCCCCAGGGCTCAGTTTTGGGGCTGGTCTTGTTCAATATCTCTATCAATGATCTGGACGAGGGGATCGAGTGCTCCCTCAGTAACTTTGCAGACGACACCAGGTTGGGCGGGAGTGTTGATCTGCTTGAGGGTAGGAAGGCTCTGCAGAGGGACCTGGACAGGCTGGATCGATGGGCCGAGGCCAACTGTATGAGGTTCAACAAGGCCAAGTGCCGGGTCCTGCACTTGGGCCACAACAACCCCAGGCAACGCTACAGGCTTGGGGAAGAGTGGCTGGAAAGCTGCCCAGAAGAAAAGGACCTGGGGGTGCTGGTTGACAGCCGGCTGAACATGAGCCGGCAGTGTGCCCAGGTGGCCAAGAAGGCCAAGGGCATCCTGGCCTGTATCAGAACTAGTGTGGCCAGCAGGAGCAGGGAGGTGATCGTGCCCCTGTACTGGGCACTGGTGAGGCCGCACCTCGAATCCTGTGTTCAGTTCTGGGCCCCTCACTACAAGGACATGGAGGTGCTGGAGCGTGTCCAGAGGAGGGCAACGAAGCTGGTGAAGGGCCTGGAGCACAAGTCTGATGGGGAGCGGCTGAGGGAACTGGGGGTGTTCAGCCTGGAGAAGAGGAGGCTGAGGGGAGACCTCATCGCGCTCTACAACTGCCTGAAAGGAGGTTGTAGTGAGGTGGGGTTCGGTCTCTTCTCCCAAGTAACAAGCGATAGGACAAGAGGAAGTGGCCTCAAGTTGCGCCAAAGGAGGTTTAGATTGGACATTAGGAGAAATTTCTTTACTGAAAGAGTGGTCAGGCCTTGGAACAGGCTGCCCAGGGAAGTGGTGGAGTCACCATCCCTGGAGGTATTTAAAAGACGTGTAGATGAGGTGCTTAGGGACATGGTGTAGTGGGCATGGTGGTGTTGGGTTGACGGTTGGACTGGATGATCTTAGAGGTCTTTTCCAACCTTAATGATTCTATGATTCTATGATCTGCTTTGCTCCAGTGACCAGAGAGGGGTGCAGCCATTGCTCTCTGTGTGGTGGAAACCTCTGCCCACAGCTGTGTAACCATCGGTGTAAAGAGCACATTGCCTGTGTAAGCCCTAATGCTGCGTGGGGAATATGGTCACATACATCTAGTGAAGAGCTTGCTTACATGCTTTCCTACCTGTTCTCCTTCTTTCCAGGGCCATGGCCTGGCAGATGGAGCCTATATTAAGCCACTGCTTCTCTGTTGTCTGGCTCAGAAGCAGCGAGGCAGTTGGCCCGCTCTCCATGCATCCATCTGTCTCCTTGCCATCCTGCTTGAACAAAAATCTTTTGAACCCAGAGACCAGTTTTAACCACCAGAAGAAGCTGCCTCAGGGATAATGAAGGCTTCTAGGACAATCCGCTGCTGTATAGAGGAAAAAAAGTGACATCCATGTCTCTGGGAAAGCATTACACGTATTTTGGCAGCAACCAGGCGATGTGCACATCTCAGGGCTGCTGTGGCATGAATGGTCTCGAGGGCAGCGAGACTTGAACGGGGGTCACTGTGGTGGGAGGACGGCTAGGGGACAAGGCTTTGGTAGCTTTGCAGCTTTCTGGTCAAATTGTCCTATGTATTCATTCATCTTGTGGCTTAGAGATGTGTACAGGTCCCTATCAGTCTGTGTGCTCTAACAGAATTTTTTTTTTTTTGTGGGGGGGAAAAGGAAGAAAGGGAAACTTGAGTGCTATAGCAAGAAATAAAAGCTGGGCGTGGGTTTCTGCAGTGTGCTGACGGCTTATCTTCCCCGGCAGTGTGCTGCAGAGTCTCGCAGGCTGTTGCCTGCCTTGTAGGTGTGGGCAGAATAATCTTCAGGGAGAGCTCTGTTAACCTGAAAGAGTTTTGACTGACATTGCATGGGGCAGATTGTGATCCCTTCTGATACGCTCCGTAATTTAAAACAAACAGGAAAATTGCGTTGGTCTTCCAGGAGGGTTTGGAGTCCTTGAAACAGTGTGAAATACTAAGAGAAAAAGCTCTGCTCTTAGTCCGACGTGAGCAGCGTTGGAGTTCTTGACTTGGCTCTGCTCTCCTGCCTGCATGGCTTTTCCTTGCAGGTTTCTAAAAGTGGGCTTTCAATGGAAGAGGTGATTTTTCTTGCCACATCCTGCATTGTGTGTTGAAAGCATGGTGGCACAATCCTGCTGTGCAGGTAGAGCAAGCTGTTCCTGGGACAGGAGGACATTGGGGCAGGAACCCCAATGAAAAAATGTGGTTATTTACAGCAGAGTATGATGTTGTCTTTTGCACAAATACAGTTGTGGGATGGAGAAAGGACGTGATATGCTTCTTTATTAGTCCCAGTTGGAGTCACCCTGATGTTCCCAGGCGGCTGTATCAGGGACAGGAGCTCGGGGACCCCAGCAGTGTGCTGTTCTTGCTGGGAAGCGTGGTACGAAGCATATGGAGACCCCATGCTGTACGGGGTATGAAAAGGCAGTGCCTCTTGGTGAGCAGCCAGTGCTGGGCTGGTCCTGTCCTCTCGCCTGGTACGCACTGCACACACATGGGTGGAGAGTTGGGTAAGAAAAATAACTTATTGGAGTCTTGGTTATAGGATAATGCAGGAGTGGGCTGTCAGTCTACTGAACAGGATGGGCAGTTTCTGTCGGGCGGTGGTAGGAGGCTCTTTTCAGCAGCTGGAGCGGGTGAGCCTCCCCGAACTGTTGTTCTGCTCAGTTCTTGCACCCACCCGCGGTCCTGCTGCAGCACCTGCGTGATCCACTGCTGTTGGTTATTGTAAACCGTGAGCGAAACGTCTCCCAGATATCTTAACTGTGTACAGAAACGCTGTCCTATACAGCCACTTCTGCATCTGCAGGAACAACTTCTGTTGACTACTTACAAGTGTCTCATCTCTGTACAGTCAGATCAATTTTCTAGTAAACTGCCTGGGAATCTCTGGAGCAGCCGGATTCTCCCCCCGGGTGGTTTATGAAGACCTTAATAAAATGGCTAGTCATCATGAAATATGTTTTAGGGACTTAGAGGAGCAACCTGGTCCACAAGCAGGATATAGTATAGCTTAAATATTATTTCTGTTGAACCTGTTTTACAACATGTCTCCAAATAGGCGTTACACTAGTACAAGATGTGTGAGATTAGCAGATGTTAACACCAGAAACACTTTTCTGAAACACCAGAGAAGTATTTCTATCAGCCACTCCTCCAGCTTCAGTTTACTCCATATGATGGACTAAAGCACGCCTGCCAGGAGGGCAATTGGTCTCGAGTTAAAAAGCGATCAAGAGCTGGAGACTGAACAAGCAGCCTGGTCTGGCTATGAAGGCAGACAAAAATGAGCAGGTTCCCCATGGTGCAGCATCTACCATTGGCAGGTACTTCAACGAGGGAAAGCAGAGGTCCAGGTGTCCGAGGGCTTTGCCTCTCCCAGCTTTCAAGAGAGTGATTAATTTGGTTAAACAATCACAAATTACCAGCGATGGCTCTGATAAAACAGAGACAGATGGGTAAGGGGAATATTTTTGAAAGGCTTTCCAATATCCTACTTCAGCAACAATCAACTTCATGTCCCAGTTTAGGAAGTCCTGGTATTGAGCGGGTGCCCAGTCTGGCTAAAACTGCTTGCGTGCTTTCCTGCAACAGAGCCAGAGCAGTTTGCTGAATCACTGCGAGAGAAGCAGCAGCTCTTCTAACCAAAAATAAAAATGCTATAAAAGATATTAAAAGATCAAAGAACCATCCTTTGAGTAGTCTTCATAGGATTTAGTCAGATGTGAAAATGATACTATTAAAGGGGGGAGGGGGAAACACACCCCAGCCAAGCCCAATGAAGATGTAAAGGGAATTATATGCAAAAATTTCTCAAAAAATAGAGAGATGACTTTTCTACCAGGCAAGGCAAAATAAAATCTAGACCACAGGAAGAGTTGCATTAAATGCGATCTGCGTTGTGGTAGGCAAGGCAATGAATCACACCACCTGCCTGTTGTTTCTAAATGAATAGCAGGTCACACTTTGCAGAGAAACGTGCATTTGGGAGGTGACACCGCTTGCCTGTTGCAGTGTGTTTCTGTGGGCTGGAATGAAACCAGCAGTTAATCCCTGCGAGCGAGTCCCCTGCCTATTGCAAAGGTGCTCGCAGGGTGTCTGTCATGTTGGGTACGAGCCAAGCGCTGCGGGAAGGGGACGGGGGGGGCAGCTGTGCACTGTTGGGTAGGTGTGAGATTAGGGACTGGCATCGTGGGGTGAGACCAGAGCACGGTATCAAGGGGCAGGCAGTGCAGATGCCCACGGCCTTCCTCTCCATCCCATTCTTGCTCTGAATAGACAGTAATGGCAATCGCAGCAAAATGCGGCAATTGCAGCAATGACTGTTTAAATTTCGACAAGCAAGCCCCTCAGCCCTCTCAAAATACAATATGCCGTTTGCATTTTATACTCTATAACTATAGCTGTGGGTCTCTCTTTCCCTGTGTGCTCTGAATCTTGCACCAGTTGAGCATTGCACAGTGGCTGCTGTTGGGTTCAAGGCTCTACCTGCACGGCACGACTGCTGTTTCACGCACAACTTTTACATCTCAACGCCCAGCTGGTTTTGGCCCTTTCTAAGGGACATGCCCATGCAGGCCTTCTGGGCTTTGCTGTGATGATGTGATTATGGCAAGGCTGAGTGATGTCAGGCAGAGATAGGTTTTCCTCTCTTTTTGCTGATGGTGCAGATATGCCGTTGCAGGGGACTGCTGTCAAGTACTCCTGATCCTGAGCAAGCAATAGGATGTTTTTGGCTGATGCTAAGTTCTGAACAGAGTTGCCTCTAGGCGAGATTGTTTCAGGAAACTATCAGAGTGGCCTTGAGATAATTTAACTAGCTTCGTAGGGAAGAGCTAAAGGTTTTAAATTATTTTAAAAAAACCCAAACCCAACAACAAAACTATTATAATAAGACAGCAGGTAGTGAATTTTGCTTTACAGACAGTTTTGTGCATGTTTCAGTAGAAATTAGAAAGCTCTTGATTCCAACCACCAGTGATTTTGGAGAAGACCAGTTATTTCCTTTCCTCTCAACATTTTTGCTCTGCACCGTCATTCCAACAGCTCAGAGGTGTTCCCGAAGGAAATCTCTGTTAGCGCCCTGGAGAAGTTTCCTAACTGCTGTTGCACTAGTGGTGCAGAAGCAGAACCTGCGAGCTGTGTCCACCCCACCTCTCCTCCCACAGCATTTTGTGAAAGAAGGGTTTAGTAAACATTGGCCAGATTTTCCTGGAAAGGGGAAAAGGGCTGACGAAAGCCAAAGGAGAGGTGAGACGTGGCGTTAGTTGGCTGAAGCTGCAGCACTGTGTCCCGCAGGTTGGGATGCTGGACAGGCACCAGAGCTCCTGTCTTTTATTTTTAACCACCTGATTCAGCAAAGATTTTTCATGGGTTGGTCTGTCTGTCTCGCCATCCCACAGACCGTCTCACCAGCTACTTCTTGGCAGCAAGACCTTGTTTATGCGACTGTGTACGTGCACACAGAGCCTGGAGTTGCCTTCTCTAAGATTTATAAAATTATTATGTCTAGGTTATCACTCTGGAAATAGATTAAAATCAAAGGTTGACCCAAGCCTTGACCGCTTACACCTGGGTGGAGCACCCAGCTCCTGCCAGTGGCAGTGGGGTGACTTGCCACCTCCAGCCTGAGTGCTTGGGGCTGTTGACAGCTATTTCAGCAAAGGAATATTTTCTTTTGTGACATTTTAATGCTTTTCCTTGGATTTTCTGCACTGCGTGTCTCTGTGTATGGTGGGCCAGACAAGGCTTGGAAAATGAACTATCAGGTTTAGCACCAGAGCAGTCCCCAGCAGGAATAATCAATACTGTTGTCCCTACTACCCACCTGTCCTGCTACAGCAATGCAAAAAAAAAGCACTACATCAGGAATATTTCTCACTTAGAAATCTGATAACAAGAGTTTGATTAAGTGCAGCCCAGGATAAGCAGTAGACATTTGCTTTGCACCTTTGAGCTGGAGAAGGTGTGAGGGTGAAGAGCATCTCTGGAGATGGCAAGCGAGTGAGGGGATTGCTGCAGCGGGTATTTTTATACCTGACACCTCAGCCTAGGTGTCTGGGAAAAATATGTTTTGCGTTAAATTTGTCAAGCCTCAGCAAGTAACTCATTTCTCTTAACCCTGAAAGAGGACAAGTGTTTGAGGTGAGATGATTCTCCTAGAGTGCCCTTTCAGGTGAAGCTTTTCAGTGCTGCCTGGTTGAAGATTGGCACCCCACTGCTTCCCTATTGAAATTCAGTCGGGAAAGCCACGGAATGCCAGCACTTCTGTTCCTCGCCGCTGTCACTAGGCTGCCTTGTTTGCTGTGAATTTGTTGCAGTGCTAGAGGTCTTCTCTGTGAAGCTACGGCAGAAAGCTCTGCCTAGGACTTGGCCTTCTTTGCAAGTGGCTCACAAATTTTGGGGGGCCATGCAAGAGCGTGCAGATGCGTGTGGCTATTCCTGGCTGGGCTGTGAGAGGAGCAGAGTGCATCCCAGCTCCCTGGGAGTCACCAGGGGCTCTGCTGAAGAGAACCCAGCTGGCTCTGATCCGAGATCACAGCTGGGAATGAGGTCCTATGTAGTGTTTACTCTTGAAGTTGGGAACTGAAGCAGAACACACAATGTTGTGTCTCCGTGGATATGCCTTTATGCAACTGCTATCAATGCTGGTTACCCAAAGGTTTGTGTCCTGCGTGTTTAAGCTTGGTCTGGAAGTCCTGCAAGTCCAAGAGAGTATGGGCAGCATCTTGAGGGATCTCAGTGCAGCTGCTGTTATAGCTGCCCTCTCCACTGGAGAGGTTACTGGTATGATTTCCTGTCTTCAGGAGTTAAGGGGACCTCTTAAATGAGTGTTGGTTATAGTGTGGGAGCCACAGACACGGGTACAATCCCAGCTGTACAATTGCTGTACAATCCAATGTTCAGCCTGCAGCATCCCTCTAATCCCAGAACGCCTGTGAAATCCCTGTTTCACGAGAAGTAACTACAGCAGTTACTGCACGTGGTGTGCCCTAAGAGCTGCAGAGGAAGGGATGGTTCAGGTGAGGGCTGATGAGTGGGTTTGTGCTTTAAATGCTCCAGCAGATGTGATGTTTGTAGGTGCACGGCAGAGCCTCTCCTGCTGCCTGCCTTGTGCGTTGGCCAGGCCTGTGTGTTGGGAGGCAAACAGGAGAATCTTCATAGACCGTACTCCATCTCGGTCATCATCTCTGCATACAATGCTGCGTTATGGGGAGCGTCAAAGCTGTCGGCAGGGTTGTCGGCAGCAGCTCGGGCTGGAGGTGCTCCCTGTCCTGGGAAGCGGATGCTTCGTGCATGGAGCAGCTCACCTCCTGCACTCAGGACTTATTTTTGGGTGAGAAATAGATGTTGAGTTTCCTGGCTTTTACCCTTTTTCAGGTCTTTTACAGACATTTTATAGCGATACCACTATTCGAGTACCGAAAGGGATAATTACTCGTCTGGGTGTTGCTGATTTCTACTTTTTATTAGTAGAAAAGAGCCTTTTAACAGCTCAACAATATAGGTTATTGCTCTTCTATGAGACTAACTACGCTGTAGTGAGTCTTTTCATAGTAGTACAGCCATATTCCTGGTGGTGGCAATGGGAGGCAGGGGAGATGGCTTCTATTGATGTGATATTCCTGTGCATCTCAACCTACTGTGTGCAGCTGCTGCGTGACCTTCCTCAGCTCGGTCCTCTGAGCTTGGGTCCTCTATGAATGCGGGTAATTGTTCAATAGCTTCTCTGTGCAAGGAAACTCAGAAATAGAAGGTGCCAGTCACGTGCAGAGGACCCCGAATGTCCCCACCAGCTCGCCTGCCTGCTTTTGTCTGGCACGCTCATGGCAAGACTCATCGTAAGATAATTGGAATTACCTGGTCTCAAGGATGTAAATCACTTGATCGTTCTGCAGCTTGCAGCATTTCCTTCAGCAAATGTCCTACTTGCAGCTCCAGCCTTTCAAAAGCCACATTAGTAGCTGGCAGCTTGGACTCAGTGAATTTCAGCCTCGTCTGGCACATCAGCTCACTGCTCGGACGGGGTTTGCAGAAACTGCAGCCCTTGGGCACAATTCTGGTAGATCAAGTTTGGACGCTTTGGTCTTGTCAACTGCATGCCTTGGATTAAGTGCAAATTCATCACATTTAAAGTTAGAAATTGAGGATCAAACTCCCGCTCCCCCACGCTGAATCCTGAAAAGGGATTAATAATCATCTGAAATCTGTAAATGTAGATTAGTTCATTATTTTTAGCCTATTGAGGCTTTTAAAGTTAATCTGTGGTTGACACAGTTTCTATTTTAATACAATTATTAAAAGAAAGAAGCCGCTAGTTATGTGTTAAAGAAGCTGCATGCCAAGGTTAATAGTTAATAACAAACTTTAATAACCAAACAGCCAGTTGTGGCTATATCAAAACAAATATTAATTATGCATGGAGATACTGCTGCTTGACCTTTATGATCCACTTTGGAAAATGTGATTGATTATAAAAGCAGTATATTAGATGTACAATAATTTGCACCATAAAGCCTGGAACCTGGTATTTCCATTGGAAAATTGCTTCTTTCCTGGAGCAATTAATATCTTACAACCCCTGAATTTATCATAGTGGCCCAGGATGTATTTGCAAAAAAGGATTTACCTTAGCAACTGCAATGTCTCCGCAATTTAAGCCACAGTGCTTCTGTACGGGAGAATGCAACATAGGTAGTCATATATGACTAAGTTTACTTTAAAAACATTTTGAAGTTGAGATGATGCTGTATTAGCAAACAAATACTCTGCTGCTTGGCATTATATTCTTGCAGCCCAGACCTTTTTATTTGCTTTTCATCACCATTTCTTTAGTTTTTAACCTTGCTGCACTGGTACCCAGGCTGGTGCTTTCCTAGATCTGGGTGGCCCATGGCAGAAGAGTCTCTAACATTGTCTTTGGCTCCTAAAAATGAAGTTAAATGTGAGTTGGGTGCTTCCAGAGAGTTACTCACTGTCATATGGTGTGGCAGAAAGTGCTTGAACCAGGTTCAAGTGAGCTAAGAAATGCCCTGCACTGAGATCTGGTGAGCTGGCAGTGCGTGAGCTGGAGCCGTTTTCATCACGGGCTGAAGGGCTTAAGGTCACCCGGGATGTTTTTGCCAGAGCTTGGAAATGAATGTGGGCTTCAGCCGTCCTTCCCGGTGCTGCAGGACGGGGCTGGGGGAAGCAGGGCAGATCTGGGAGCTGGCTGCGGGATGGGATCGTAGGCTTCCCTGGGAGAGCGGGTCTCTGCAGCTTGCCTTCTCTCTGCAAGGGAAAAGACACGGTTAACTTGTCTCCTGACCAAGCCCCACATATCGGGCTTTCCTGAGCACTGTGGAGCAGGGGGTGAGGTTCTTGCATGCCTGTGCCCATGGGCAGGGTTGGGCAGTGGGACCTTGCTGCCCTCAGGCCCCCATCTCGGGCGTGTTGTTTTGCACATTGGAGAGCACTTATTTCTGTGTGGTAACAAGGGTTATTGTCACTTAGACTGGTTAGCACCAGGAACATGGCCCCTGAAGTCACTGTGTGCCCAGGGGAGCGGTGCTTGGCACCCTGATGCTGAAGCATCCTTGGCTGCACAGTCTGGACCAGTGCCTGCCTGGCACCCATGGGTGGAGGAGAGGGGTGGGATCCCGCGTTAAGGTGGGAGCAAGGCTCATGCTGATGGAGCAGAGTCAGCAGCGCCCTTTGAAAGCTCAGTGCTAAATTTTGTGTCTTTAAGGGGGAGAAAAAAGAAAAAGCCTATTTGTGGCAGCGACTAGCCTGAGGTGCAGCGCAAAACCCAGCAACAGCAGAGCAAACACGTGCGAGACAGGAATACGGGTGTCACGGCACCGCTGATGGCACAACTGAAACCAGCCTTGAGCATCTTCCTGGGGGAGAGGGTTTCAGAGAGTGCATCAGCAATTAGGGAGGGCAGAACAGAAGAGGTTCGTTAGTGAAGATAGGGCAGAGACACCTTTTTACCTATGTGGGCGTTGAGGAGCAGTTAAAGATGGGATGCAGATGTGAAAGGATCATTGCAGACTGCTCAACTTGTAGCGTTGGCTGAGCACTTAGAAGTAATATAACCTAAGAATTAAATAGAAAGGACTTTATAAGAAAGAATTTCTGGGTAGGATAAACAAAATATTCAGCTCAGTTCTCAGTTCAGGAATTTTTGAGTGTGGTGTATTGTGGGTTTTTTGTTTTGTTTTGTTTTTTAATAAAATCAGAACTTGGGAACCACTGAAAACAGAGCTGAACGTGGAAGCACCACCAGGTCATAAGAGAAATGCTGAGTAGGTGGGATCGTGTGCAGATCTCCTTTCACTGAGATGCAATGGCCCTGCCAAATTGCTATGCTTGTGTTGTGCCTGGGATGTTTAGTGGGATAAAAATCCCACTAAATCTGTGTACTTTCCTATATAACCTCCTTTGAAAACAACTAATGAGGTCTTGATCTGATGTACGTGGTCTCAACTTAAGTAGATCTCCATACGTGAGCACACGGAGGCCCCAAAGTCCGATTCTGGTTGCGTAAGGCTTAGAGACTAAAGGCTTGAAACCTTCCAGGTATCAAGATTGTGGTGATTATTCTGTGTTCCTTTTAAAAACAACTCTGAAAAGCCAAATTACGGTTTTCTGGAGTAGGCACTATTAAAGGGCGGCTTGCCAGGCTGAGCTGAACGATGCAGGCGCTCGGCGGGGACAACGTTTGCTCTAGCACGGTAAACTGGTTCAAAAGCAACATCCTGCAGGATGGCAATGCTGCCGGGAAGATTTCCCACCGTTGCATTAATCTTTTTCAGCTCCCCAGGCCATGGGTGTCTTGCTCCAAGCGCTGTCTGTGCGGTTGGCTCAGGCTACCAATGCCCTGGACAGTGCGGGGTGCCTGTGGGAGCATCTCCTTCCAGTGGTGGGGACCGAGAGATCTGCTCTCCGCATCTAAGGACGTGAGGCTGTGTTTTCAACTGATTTATTAAGTATCATTTGGAATTGGATTATTTTTGGCTTAAACTGCCACGCTTCATCAAGATCAGAGCTGCGAAGGTGTTCGTAAATCTTTTCCTGAAGAGGCCTCAGAAAGAAAAACTACTTATTCCTCTCAGTGCTGATTAAGAGCTTTTGGGCACACAGGGACAAATAACAGGGTGAAGGGCAGGGGAAGTTCGCCCCAAAACCTCCCAGTTGTACTCACTCTTAATTCCCATAATGGCATGGGTTGTTTCCTCTTGTTTTTCTGTTCCCTCTTGTTGCACCCCCGTTTTGCAGTTTGCACTGAACAAGCCTGATTTAAGTGGTTAAAACCCATCTCCCATGAAAAAAAAAGTGCAAAGTTTTGGGTTTCATTGAGTGACGTCGGAAGGGCCAAGTTGTCTACAGACGTGGGTGTCGTTAGGTACCACCAATAATTTGAAGTCATTATAAACCCAATGCAGTATTTTGGCACGTGCAGAAGGCAAGGAGATGGGAAAAAGTCCTGCAGTGACCGTGCCGGGCCGGGAGCTGGTTCTGCGAGGGAGCACGTGGGGTGCGAGGGAGCCATCGTCCTCAGCACGGGGGGATGGTATGTTGATATTGCTGCATTTTGGAGTTCAGGTAAATGTACATCCGTGCAAACTAAGTTTTTGGGGGGATCCGTAATGTCTACCTTTCACTGCTTTCATTAATTTCAGTTTCCCCATATGATATATTCCTGTATCATCAGGGGAGCTTTTGTATCTTTAAAAAAAAAAAAAGTGCAAAAAGAATAACAGTTTCTTATTTTTCTTCTAATAGAAAAATAAGCTTTTGGTGCTACTGCTCTGCAAGCCTGTTTGTACGGGACCATTCCCGTGACTGCAGGGATGCAGTCTGAGATACAGTACCATGTGCCCAAGGCAACAGCTCTATGCACATAACAGCAAATATATGCATTTTCTTCACTGTTGTACGTAGAAACCCCAAACAGCTGCACCTGTGCATTTAACAACAAGAATTCAGATAAGAACGCTGCTGGCCCGGGGCATCCCTGAGAACCTCCTCACCTTACTGCACATCGTGTGGAGCTGAACGTACAAACCCCCGACGGCTGAAACTCCACCTGGAGAAAACATGGAGCAGAGGAACATTTTCTGATTAATCTCTTGGGTCCTCCTTCCTCTGGGTTGCTCTAAATACGGGTGGTCTTTGCCGGAGTTAGCTGGGTTATGCTCGCAAGAGCCAGTTTTCAGGATGGCAATGTCCAAGGTGCTGCTATTTTTAGATCACTTAAAGCGGTAAAATCCAGCTCTGTTCAACTATCGGCACTTCAGTGATATTTTTTATTGGTGTGAGACTGTATTCTCCACTGCCGTAGTGATCTCTGGGAAAATACAATCTGACAAAATTGCCGGCTTTGAAAGGCAATGATGCCATTTTGACCACACGAGGAGTGTGCTGCTGTTACCGAAGAGTGCCGAGATCTTTATTTTGAACGTTTCTGCTGTCACCCTGTTTTTATGAGTTACTCCGGTAAAATCTGCACGTGGCAGGCTTTGCAGATATTCCCGGGACCCGAATGATTTTGCAGCCTGGAGCCTGCCAGGGAGGGAGCCAGAGCAGCCGGAGGCCCCTTACCTCAGGACAGGGCACACCACTGGCAATTTCAATTGCTGCAATTCTTCCTAATGCTGATTACAAGGCTTATTTAAGCTTTTGTATCTTATTTCCTGGTTCCAGTTCCCTATTTTAAAGGAATTTGTAAGCTTTTTCCTGTTGGTTTTTTTTTTTTTTTTTGGTTTCAGTGTTGACCTGGCAGCCAGACCGACTGTCTGTACGGCTTCTCTGCTCTCCCACTTTGCCATTCAAGAATGCGATTGTTAATTAAAGATGCCCTCCACTATCTGAGCAGACTAATAGCTTTCCTCCCCCGCCGTGGGGCTGAGCAGCAGCTCCCTGCGCTGCCCGGGTCCCTGTGCAGCAGACGTGCCTCTGCGGCAGGAGCGAGCGTGTTTGCTCCGAAAGTGCCCGTCTACATCTCCCTTTAGCTGCAGCTGTTACTTCCCTGCAAAATGTGGCATCGGAAACTTTTTTCCTCCCCCCACAATATTCAAATGAGCGTAACGAGCGTTCAGATGTCCATGAGTAATCCCAATCCCAGCTCTCCGTCTCTCTGGCGGAACAAAACACCGCTTTCTTGTGCTGTTTGCCTTGCAGCTTGCCGAGCTACTGTGCTGCTTTTGTGAGCCTGGAGCAGCGCCGGGGCGGTGGGAGCGGATCAGAGCTGCTCCTGCTGCCTTTCGTGCCCCGCACAATCGGCGCATTCACCGCCGGTGGCCCTGGCGTGGAGGTCCATCCCGTGGGGTGCGGGGAGAGCTGGGGCTGCCGGGAGGAAAGGTGTCAGAGGGAGCGCAGCCTTTCCTGTGGGGTGCCGGGCTCTCCTGTCATTGTTAAACCACTTTTTTTCCTCCTCATTCCACACATACTGTTAAAAAAGCAACACATAAACAGGGATTTCTCCTCTCCTCAATGTCCTTCACAGAATATTCTTAAATCTTGAATTAATTAGCTATAAGAAAAACAAAACTGTATTTGCTCCCTAATGTCAGTTAGAATAACAGCAGTATCCCCGTGGCTTTGCTATCATCTATTATGTACATGGCCTTCCGGTTCTGCTGGGCATTTTACTTTTAATATATATCTATGTGACATGCTTGTATGTGCAGGATAGAAATCTTAGTTCCTAATGCTAAGAATGGGAAACAGAACAAAATGAAAAATTGCAATTTAAACTAAGGATCAACTACAAAAGGACAAGGGACCTCACTCACAAGATCAAAAAAAAAAAAAAAATGTGAAGGAGAAACATTAAATACAGATATCCTAAATAATGTTGCAGAAACCTCATAAATACTTTGGATGACAAAGTAAATTGTTTTCTGCACAAAGAGAACAATTCTTGTTCTCACTTCTATCGCAGTAAATCCCACGAACATCAGTAAAATCGATACCGTAGCACTCGTAGGAAGCAACAACGCTTTTTCTGTGATTAATGTGCTGCATCTGGGTAAGGGAGATGTAAACCAGGTCAAGAGTCTGGCTCTTCCAAAGCCACCGTGGTGCAAGCTCTTTCGTAAGGACACGAGGCTTTCTGCAACCATCTGCATGGGTTCGCTTACCCCGGGGTGGGGATGGGAGTTCTGGAAGGCTGACCCAAAGTTGATTGACTTTTTTTTTTTTGTAGAAAGGTTTGGTGATTCCTTAGACAAAGAGAAACATCCAACTATGCAGTGAAATCGTACAGGGAACAAAGTCTACGTAAAGCAAGAACTGTCTGAATTTCTCTGATGGTGAAGTACACGGGATGTTTTCTGTCGGTCCTCAATTAGTCCTCACAACTGAGTCTACAGGATTGACAGTACCTGGGTATTATCTAAAATGCGAGGAAGGGGAGCATCACTTGCCATGCACGAGGAAACTTGTAGAATTGCAGCTAACCCCATCAGCGTCAGATTTGGTGATTCCTGACGGGATGGGGCAGTAGGTGCTGGGGCTGCCTTATCCACGGCACCCCTGCCTGCCAGAGAAGCCTGCTAGGAGGTGGAAATCGCTGGGAGAAATGCCATCCTAACGCGGCACTGTTGCAGAAGTCAGGGCTGTGTGCTCGCTTGCCTTGTCTTCCATTTGTTTGTGTCACAAAGAGCTATTCAAAGAGCATGATCTTTCATTTCGCGCGCAGTCCCCAGATGAAGACCTTTGTTGGTTGTGTCTGGTATGAATACATGCTGCACGATGATAATGTTACTGGTGAGTACAAAGGAGAGTCTGTCTGAGCGCAGAAGTTAACTCCTTGCTCAGCGAGAGACAAGACAGGCAAGAGCAGAAAAGGCTGCTCGGATGGGGAGCAAGGGAGTTTGGGAAAGGATGGGTCCTTTTGCCAATGATGATTCTAGAGCATCGTACATCCCGTCCTCCCCCGGCGTCCAGGGTCCTTGTCATGCGTCAGGATTTCCTGGCCTGCGATGGGACAGTCTGCTTGGCAGCTTGGCTTATGAGCCTGGGTTTGCTTGTAATTGCAGGTGAAGTGATGAGGAACGTCCATACCCTATCAGTGAACCGGATGGGAGTTGTTTGTGTTCCACCAGGATCTCAGACCTGCTCTGTTCACTTAGTCATTTGGTGGATGATGATGGATCAATGTGCTAATGATTAACTGATTTTCATGTCCCTTCGCAGGAAGATGTTTTTAACCAAAGGGGCATGTTTTTTCCTGGTTGACTCGTTACTCCTCTCTAAGTGCTTCATTCCTAGATACCATCCTTCCCCCTTCTTGCTGGTCCAATGCGTTGGCAGTGAGTGCAGTGTAACAACTGTCTAGGGGCGGGTGGTGCCTGGGTGGAAGCTGTTGATAGGAGAAAAGCTGCAGTCTGGAGAAATGGGGTGAGCAGCAGTGTAGAGGAGGTTAGAAGAGCTCGTGGAAGTGATGAGGGGGTGAAGCTCCTACTGGCGGAGGTGTTCTTGGAGGCAGGGTGCGCTACTGAAGGAGAAACATGATTGTTGTTAAAATCAGAGAGCGGACTTGTTTGCAATCACGATGAGATTTCAAGATGCCATCCCAGTCCCCCTGCGTCTGGCACTTCAGCAGGAGTTGGATCAGGTCATTGCTGGCCTCGCAGCACTGCTAGAAGCTGTGCATCTCGAAGCCGTACCAGGGTGGAGGTCTTGTGCCCTGGGGAACCTCTTCCTTAGTATCCCACGTTTCCACCTGGACATGGCAGCACATGAAAAGAATGTCTTCCCATAGAAATGGATCAAAATCTATCTTGTGGTCTGCTCAGGTATCTAATGAATTTGAGCAGCTTGATCAAAGTGGACAGTTTTGTAGTCCTCTGTAGGGATGCTGAGTCTGGACCTGTCCCACCAGAAGGTTACCCCCAGCACAACTGATAAGGCCCTGGCTCCAGCTTTTAATAACTGGATTATCCAGGAGGAGTTGGCACACTGTTGGCATTATATCTTCAGATGCTGAAGCTGATAAGCCAGAAGAAAGGGAATCTTCAGTGGAAGATAAATGAGATTGCATTGAAATTTAAATGAAAACAGTTTTGGCAAAAGACGTGAATCCCTCAATGTAATGTGCAGCACTCAGACTTGGAAGTCAATTTATTCTGAAAATATGGGAGTATAAAAAGTACATCTGAGCTTAAAAATAAATAAATAAAGGAAATCATAAAACATCCAATACGTGCTAGGAGAAAAATGAAAAAAAAAGGAAAGAAAACATTTGTTAAAAGCTTCGTGCAGGTAATGCTAGGTAAACAGATACCAGCTTTTAGTAAGTGATACTAAGATCTTTAAGGAATGAGCTATTTGCACTTCAGGGCAACAAATTTTAATGGATGCAAGGAAACCCAGTAGCATAAGGACGTATTACTGAACTCCACCATGGATTCTTTCTCTGTCCCTGAAAACCATATACGAGTATAGATATAGATGAATAGATATGAAACATTCCTGTGCAGGCATCCTGAACTTTACCTCAGAACACTTAACAATATCTGTTATATCTTTACATCAAAGGAAAGAGGTGAGTTACCCATGGGGGACATAGAAACAACTATAAGAAGCAGCAGTGGAAGGAAAAAAAAATAGGTATAGACAGATTATTTCCTTGTTTGCAGAGAATAATTGAGTGCTGCTCTGCTTGAGACAGAGGAGGTTCATATCCTTAAAAGAAGATGAAAAGCCAGGGTTGATGCTAACACTTCTGTTTCATGCTTAGTGACCTCACGTTGTGGCTGACATTCAGATCTGTTGGGATTGCATATATTAGAGAAGCGAAACAGGGAACATCTCCCTGACCTGTAGGAGGAGGTTGTGGAAAGGATTGTTTTCTCCCTGGATCTGTAAGTTGTTCTCCCATTAGAAAAGAGTTTATAAATGCCTGAGAAGGAAAATGCAAGCTACTTCTCCGTGACAAGCAAAAAGACTTTTAAAGGTATTCAGGACTGGCAGGACATGGGGAATGAAGATTAGGTCTAAAGAAGAAATAGTTGGGATCTCAATGCAGAGCTCCGTATCAGCCCCTTTATAGAATACTTATGGTATCAAAAAAACGTGTAGATGCTTGTGGGGAAATGCTGGTTAGCATGGAGTGACCGAATCAGCACCTCTGTCCCCTCTAGGTCATGGGTGCAGCCCGGGGCGAAGGGAAGGGGCAGCTCTGGTTCTTCTGCAGACCCTGTCTTATTTTTCCTTTATTTTGTTCTTGTTGCGATAATTAGGTCCTTTTCATTCTCTTTAGAATGCCTCATACATACCTCCCATGAGTCTTATCCTATATTTCTTTTGCCAGGAAGATTTCCACTGTCTCCAGCTAAGTTAGGTGCGTGCCCTGAAGGACTGAAGGGTAAAGCCTTCGCAATAATTTTCGGTTACGGGAAACACGTCATTTGGTTTGACTACACCGACACGGGGAACTGGGCATGTATTTGGATATTTGGGAACTTGCAAAGTGTGTGATCAGTTGGTGCTTCATTGCTTGTACCTTGTTAACTAGAAAAGGCGAGCCTCAAGTATGAGTACCAGGCTAAAGTTACTCTTCCTTCAAGACAAAGCACTGTGGAGGAATTGATTTCTTAACTTTTTTCCCTTAATATTAAGTTTGCTCATAAATGAGGGAAGAGCCATTTTGCCATGTTTGTGCTGAACAAAACATAAGGGGAGGTTTTGGAGAGAGGTGCCAGGTTGGATTCATTCTGCCTATCGTTCCTCTGGTATGTGCCCTGTTAAGGCATGACCTTAACACGGGAGTGGTCCTATTTAAAACAGGTGGGATGAATCATCCCCTGGTGTTGGTTCTCTTTCTATGCTGGTTATAGGAGTAGGCACCTAGTGGGGTTAGAACCCACATTTTGGATGGCTAAAATTAAGTGGGATGAGTCCCACCCAGACTCTTTGGCATCCCTTGCCACCTTTGATAGCTTTTGCCGCAAACTGAGTTTGCCCACCAGCCGACATCAGAGTCTAAAGGTGACTGAGGACCTCTCAGAAATAACATCTATGCTTTTCACTCAAACATGTGTCATACATAACCTGCCTGGACGGCTGCATCTGAGGGGGACAGGGCTTCCCTAAGCTAATCCACGCTGGGAATAGGGTGTGTGGCACTTAACACAGAGGCAGTTATTGCAATAATACCCTGGGGCAAAAGTCTTGCAGAGACCGACAACAGGAATTGCAACAAGCAGCAAACACAGCCTGACGCAGCAGAGGAAACATCTGCAGAAAAACCCTTGTGAGAACAAGACAGGGCATTGAAACTGGAGGCTGGGATGTGATCCTTGCTGCTAAAGGACTGATAAAAAAATGGAGTAGGCAGCTTTGGCCAGCAGTTTCATGAGCTAATGGGTCATTGTCTTACTGGTCATTTTGACTTGAGTTATTTTTACCTGGTAGTTTACTTGTTGATCTAAGAATAAGTGGTAGAATAAACAGATGTGTACCTCATCACAGGCAAGGGTGAAATGCAACAAGAGTGCATGAAAATGCCATACTTATACAAAATGTTGTGTGCTATTTTCTGGAAATCATCCATACTTAAATCATCTATAATTACAGTCAGTGAGATGATGTGATGCACGTTTGCTTGTTCTCCACTTGACCCTCAGTCAAGGTCTGAATTCCATTTGTGGTTTCAGAATAATCTCAAAAGATGTTCCTGACCGTGGGGAGAATGAAGGAGACTATTCTTTACTCAAGGAGCCAAAAACATTAAAATATATGTCTGAGTGAGGTGGAACTTGTCAGAAGTCACAAGGTCTGTGTGTGTCTTATGATGGGATATTTCGGGATGTAAGTTACTGTCTTGGCAGAACTAGTTGGGTGCCTTGGGAGACTGGGAACTTTCCAGCAAGTCTCTGCAAAGGATGACTCTTTTAATGGTTTTGTGGTGCTGGTGGATTACGATTATCCCCCTTAAATCCTTCTCTTTGTCAGAGTGGTGCTATAAGTCAAAATGATCTTTGTCCACTTGAAGAAGAAGATGGCAAGTGGAAACTGGAGTTGTGAAAATGATGTAGGTTGAAAAATATGCAGTTTCAGGTCAAATCCTGAAAGCAGAAAGACCACTTTCCATTCTTGAAGTAAATGAGGAATAACCACTGAAACCAGTGGGCTGACAGGTACATAGGAATAATTCCAGATAATATGCACCAAAATACATGGTCTCCTGACGCACTGCAGCCTAAGCATATTTCCTTCATCATCTTCAGCTAAGCATTGCTTGGGGTTCAGTTTACTCAGTCTCGGTGGCTGACCTTACTGTATAGGTTGATGGACTATATTTTTGTTTGTCTCTCCAAGCTGAGAACTACGGGACCATTTCTCATGGCCAGACCTTTCCGGCTCTGTAGTGGCAGAGATCCAGTGTAATGGATCTTCACTGTGTTAAACCAAATGAGGATTTACCTTTGTTTCAGTTAGAACATAATAAATGAATGCTATGTGCATAAATGCACAGGACTCTCCTATCATACCTACTTCTTCCCGTGGCACACTTCCAGACAACTCGGATGTGCTGTTGGCAATAATTCTGTCTGGTCAGAGGACTTCTGGGCAGTCTGGGATTTATAATGAATTACTGTGGTGGTTGGCGAGAGGGAGGTTTTTACCAGTGTTTGGAGTGAGGTATCTAAACGTGTTTAGTAATTTTTGATCTGGGTCAGAACAGGTTTACAAAAGCTAGATGTTATCACTGGGGAACTGTGCTGAAGGTAGACCCAGAAATCCAGTCATTTCATTAAGTGCTTGAAGGTTTTAGAACTGGAGGGTCCCAAGTTGCCTGTCTATAAGCACATCCTCCAGGCATAACTATATCCTGTTTGTCTTCTCTTTTCCCTTCTATTTATCATGTACCATCCTGTTGCAGGACCAAGAAATTGAATTCCTTTTTCGGACTATTACTTTGCTGTTCCTATTTGTTTGTCACTGTTAGAGCCACCTACAAGAAACCACTCTGGCTCTGAAAGCCTTCCCTCCCGCCTTCCTGCCTTACCTCCCCCTCTCTCAGGTATTATCCCAGTGAAGCATCAGGCTTATACCTTAATAGAAACTAAAGAGTAATTACAGTTATGTGGTTGTCAGCACCATTAAGTTGAATGACAAAGGTGAAGAAATTCATAGTAAAAATGTCAAGAGAGAAAAACCTGTCAGCTACATTTCTTAAACTGCCTTATTTGATGTCACGCTGTTGTTATTTATTATTTATGTAGCACCAGAGCTGTGCCTGGCACTTTAAACATGAATGAAAAGACACAGCTTAGATTTAGCACAAAACAGACTGGCAGAATGTGGATAGGCAGCAGTCTACCTTTAGAAAAAAAAGATTGTTTCTCCTGAAGTGGGAGAAGGAAAATGTGGACACGTTTTTGGACTTTTTGGTATTTTTTTCCTTTGAATAAAATTCATCAGCAGACCATTATGAAGGCTTTGATTCTCTCTGTGGACCTTTAGACTAGGATTTGCAAAGTGGGAGATGAGGGATTTCTGACTTAGAAGCTGTGACCATTAGATGTGCAAGATCCGCCTAATGTCTATAAATACATCACTGCGTGAATATGTGGTAGGAAAAAGCAATTTAGGCAAAAGGCCAGAATTGGTAAATGTGCAAATGGACAAAACTGGCCATAGATAAGGTTATACCGGGACCTTCGGAGTTGATGCCCAACCATCTCAACTATGGGCTCTGGCAAGATACCCCAGTGGGTTTCATAAGGCCAAAAAACCCAAGTACTGCTCAGATGTTGTGTGGAAACCTGCACGTGACATGGCTGAAGGTCTCCGGCGCTTCATCACGTGGCTGGTGTCCTGCTGCATGCAGTAGGCTGAGAAGTGGAGTCTGTTGTGAGGAGCAGTATCCCTAGCAACACCTCACGAGCAGGTTATTAATAAACAGGAGCAAATGCTGCAAAGCAAATCCTGAGAGAAAAGGCTTGTAGCGCTGAGATACCCTCGGTGACTTTTTTGTTCCTTTTTGCTCTTTTGTCCTTTGTCGGTTATTTCTACTGGACGTGTTTGAAATAGGAGAAGAAACTCCACACTTTTCTCTTGTTCAGGATGGATTTAGTCCCTTTTGAATCTGTGTTTGGGCCTTGTGCAGGAGCTCCCCAGGAAAAATGATTTAGCTTTGGCCGCATGTCATGGTTTTAAGTTTCATCCCATTCTTCTCCAGCACATCACCATGGAGGGAGAGATGGATGCCTGGGGAGATAAACGCTGCACAATACGGTCATGTTCTGAGGTTTGTTTCAAGACTAAGGTACAAAATCCCTTCTTTTCTCAAAGAAAAGTCCCAGGCACATAACCCTCATCCAACTGGTATCAGATCAATGGAAGAAAAGCTAAAAATAAAGCAAGACAAAGAAGCCATTGACATAGCTAATGGAGTTCTTTCGATACAAAGAGCCCTGAAGATCAATGCTATCGTCATATTGTGAAACTAGCCATTTTGTGCAATCACTAAAATAGGCTCTTACTTTGTAACAGTCTCCACTGTGAAAATAAGTGCTATACAGTGATATACGTTACGGTGTGGGTTTGCAAGCAAATATGAAAGCCACGTGTATTGCAAAGCAGAAATGTGGTAAAACGTGTTTAGGTGTGTCCTCAGGAGCTAGTAACTCCAAGATAACCAGACCCCGGGTCATTCATGTAACACCAATAGACCATTTTCAGTCACTTCACAAAATGGCTAGCTTTACCGTGTTGTACCCTGTAGGTACGTACAGGCAGGCTCGGGGCAAGGGGAGGCACAAGTCATCTGTCAGAAGCCAGCAGGCATCCTGTGACAGAGCTCACATACTATGAATCAAAGCTCAAGGATGGGAGTGGATAGAGAGAAAATAGCAGAGGTGACCCACGCTCCTCTGTCCTGCATCCGCAGCACAGATCAGGCCAAGGCCAAAGCCTCCGGCATCTTCTGCTGCTCTTACTGATGGAATACTACATCTTTCTAAAGTTACCAAAAAAAAAAAAAAAAACAAAAACAAAAAAAAACCAAAAAGAAGAAAATTCCAATCTGCCCTCGTCTTTGAAATAACTTTTCTCCCTTCTTCATTAATCAGGAAAGCTGGTACAGCTCTTGACAGCACTCTGGAGCAAAACAAAAGGGCCTAATTCACTAATAAGACCTAATGCATAGTTAAATTCTGCAGTGAGTCAGTCTATTTATCAAGAGAGTTCAACTTGAAAATTAGTCACGTAGAAAGATTTTGGTGGCATGTATGGAGTGGGTACATCTTCCTGAAAAAGGGGTATACATACCATGAGGACTTTGAGAACAGAAGCCTCACGCTTCTCGGATGTGATGAATTTATTTGAAAGTCAGGTCATTTCTCTGCCCAGATAGTTGAGGCGATCAAGGTGCAAAGTGTCTACTGATACAATAGTACAAATAAATTCTTCTCTGGCCCAAGGGAAGAACAAGGTATTTGCAGTGCCCAGGCACTCCCTGGCATTGCTGAAGCTCTCCCTGCAGCGTGCCTTCTTCACCTAGGTTCTGGGAGGCTTCTCTATCATTGCTGTTTAAAAAAAAAATATGGAAAGTGTGCTTTAAATACCATCTTTGTGACAAATTTTTGCTCCAAGCCTGGAGTTTATGCTTTCTAAATAGTTGATGGAGAAAAAAGTATTTAAGCCCTTAAATTAGGCGTGCCTTGAGTGCCCTAGGTCCATAGGAGGTGTCTACCTGCTAGCACTGATGTGGAGAGCTTAGGCTTCATGTGCAGACACCTAAACCAGGTGATGGTCAGTGTGTGTGGGGGACTCCCCCATGCACTTGCAAAAAGAATGAAACACCCAAGAACGGAAAAATGCGAGCTCTGTCTTGCCCTGTCGGGAACTTTTCTGAGATGGACTCTTATTCCCATGTGCCTCCAGAAGGCAGGTCCTACCCATTTTTGGATAAAAATGACTATTTTTGTATCTGCCCTGTGGATAGACCCCGTGTGTCAGCTGGAGACAGTTGAAGCGCAGAAACCCAAATGCTTGTGCTGGTATGATGTACAAGGCTGTGTGGAGGGTTGCATGAGTGGGCCCTAAGTGGGCTTCATAAAGAGGATGGAGTGCATCATCTGGACTTAGCAGGGCTGCTAGAAGTCTGATATGTAGTCAATATGCTGGAGGGTACTGTTTGTGAAGACCCAGATATTGGCTTTCAGGAAGGCATTACCTGTAGATCAAGGATACTTCTGGGAAAAAAGCCCAGGGCTGCCATTTTTAAATATAATGTATTGTGGCTGCTTGTGTGGCAGACGGATACAAAAACCATGCAGACAACCTCACATTTTATCTTTATGTATATTCAGAAAAACGACAGTTCAGATTTAATGAGGATATCTACCAGGTGAATGAAACGCTGTTACACACAGTGATCCATCTGAGATCTCTGTTTTTGGCTCCCAGACTGTGCAGCAGGATAAACCAGAGCAGTTCCACTGAAAACGCACTGCGATGGTCCAGAGGAGTCATCTCCAGACGGATCGCTTGACTGGTTTATAGTGGCCCAAGTGGTTGAGTTTGCCTGATACATCCAGTTATAACATCTGAGTTTTGATAGCATATAACTGAGTGACACTTTCAACTCTTCAGGCTTCAGTTTTCCCTTTAGAGAGTCCTCCTAGGACTCAGGTTTTCAGGAATATTTCAGCTAATATATTTCAGCCATTTGACAAAATGAGAGTAAGGAAAATGACGTCATTTTGCTCATCTTAAAAGATATGCTTAGAGCCCTTTCCCTGAGGCAGCTCTGGCATCTTCATACTGTAGAGCAATGCCTTGATAGTTAACGGAGGCCAATGCTTTTCTTGTAGAAGATGCTCATTTTTGACCAAGGTACAGGCGCCTGAAAATCTAAATATGTGATCAGTGGAGACTTACGGGAGCTTTTGCTAATTCAAAACCAGAGAGGACAAGTGTCATAAAAGTCATGTTCAGCCCATTGAGGAGGGAAGAGTAGGGTGGGAGGACCTGAGAAGAAGCCAGGAGGTGTTAAAGGGTGAGCACTAGCTGATGAGACGCAGAGCATTGTCTTGAGCAGCTGGGTAGGGACTTGCTGAGGGTGCTGGGTTTTGTAGCCCCACAGAGACACCCTCATACTCCGCTGTGTATTTTTCCAGAGTGAATGCGTTTGGAGCAAGGTTCCTGGTTTCTACGAATCAGGTACTGAAAAACATCAATTTCGGGATTTGGGCCCAAAGGAGATGGACGTAGGTGCAGAAGGGAGTTTCAGAAGCACTTAGTTGTCCAATCTTTATTGATTTCAATGTAAAATTAGTTACTTGGACACAGCTAGGTAACTATGTGCACCTTTATACACTTTTAAAATTTCAGCTTTAATCAACTACAGTGAGACCATCTTAGGGAAAAAAAACCTCACGAGGATATGAATATGTCTGTGTAGTGGAAAATGTGGGCATGGAGTGGAAATACCAGCTCGGGCACAGGTGCAGGAGGGGAACATGGAGAAATCCTGAGTAAGTTCTCCTTTGCTGAATGAGAGTGAGTGCTTGTGGAGGAGCAGCATGTGGGCATGTAATTGAAGATTATTGTGAATAGTCACCCACAGCAACCAGGAAAACCTGGCTCTTGCATAATGCTCAGCATGTAATGCTCATAATATGCTTGTTTTGGAATAAGAAATTATTTCTTAAAATGAATAGATGGTGTTATTTTTGTTCACTTCTGTGGGATGAACCTGAGAAAAGACTGACCAAAGCTCAGATGTGAATTCAGTCTGTGAGCAAGCAAACCTCGAGAGAGCATTGTAAAATAAGCCTTGTGACCACGTTAGGCTTAACAAGTCCCTGCCAAGCCCAGAAGAGGTGGTTTACTGTGACGGATCAGCTCACACGTGGCAGCTCCTTATGAACGATAACTGGTTGTGTTGGAGCTTGAGATGTCTCTGAGCTGCTCCAGCCCGGCTCAGGGCATGCTGACCCCCAGTTCAGGTGGATAAATGATCAACTGAACGCCAAAAGGGACAGATCGGGGACCTGACACAGTGGGCTGCTTCTTGGAAGCTTTTAGGGTTACTGTAGCCTACCCACAGGCTGCCTGTTCATAGGGCTTGTTTTTGTCAGCTCCAGCACTTTCTATTATAAGTTTCTATTCGGTTGTGTTTCTAATCAAGGATTAGGGCTGCTGGAGAGATGATGAAGAAAATGGTCTGTGTCTTAGAGCCCCTATGAGACACACCACCGACCGCTAAGCAAAGCGGTGTGGGAGCGGTGGGCTCCCTGCCTGGGGCGGCGCACGCTGGAGGCTGGTGGAGCAGTGGAGGTCTCTGCACACAATTTGCCTGCCCAGTGCCCGCACTCTGCCCATCTCAAATTTGTCTAATTACACATTCCAGATACTTTTCTACTTTGCTTTTAATTACTGTTTCTACCAAGGCTTCAAGTACCTGGACCTAAAGAATAATTACATAGCAGCCCACTAACTAACACTCCTGCACTTGAAACACTATGAAAACTGCAATATATCTGCTTCTTACCTGCAAGAGCATTCATTCTTTAATTAAGGTCTCTGGAAGACCATTGCAAATCTATCTGTTCCTCCTCTCCCTTCTCTCTCTTGTCATTGTTCCTCATTTTTCATTAGCGTGGTTTTCTCTCTCAAAATGAAATTGTAATTGATGATCTGAGTAATGTTTTGATAAACTTTAAAGCAGGATAGCGCGTGGTGCTGCCTTTGAGCACAGAGCCAGCTGTCTGCTCCTGCAGACAGAAAGTGTGCTCCTGCACCTTGTTGCCTTAGGCTGACCGTTACCCACAGCTAATAATGAGAAAATAAATCTGAAAAAACCCAAACCCTACCGCTTCTCATTCCTTCCTCTACTCCTGTAGAATTTGTGTGCTTTTACCTGTATCTGTGTGCTTCTGTGGTTTTATAACAGTGCCCATCCCGGGATTATCTGAGTGCCTGGTCAAACAATGTGATTTTTCTCTCCCAGAATGTGAGAGAGTCCTTCAGCTGCCTTCCCTGCACAGCCATGATGCCTGCTTGCTCTTACAAGCCTGGCTATTGCATTTACAAGAAAGCAGTTAAATGCAGGTGTGCAGATTCAGACATGCTCAATGGGGCAACCTGTGGTTTAATTTGTTTGGAGGAGGTATAAAACTTCTTAGATAAGCTTTTTAATAGAAATGTGCGATGGTATCTCTAAAGGAAACACTTCTCCAAATATCAACGCAATTGATCTCCTTTTCAGTTTTAATTAAGCTATATCTTCCTTCATGATAGCACACCAAATTGTTTTGCTGCTTGTTGCAGACATGAGGGTTTAGCCAAAACCCTTCTATTGCTGCTGGAAAATCTGAAGACTTTCATCCAATGTGCTCTAGAGGAATAAGAGTCAGGACGGTGCTTCCACAGGTTGTTTGTTCTTGGTTGGTTGTTCGGTATTTTTTTGTTTTGTGTGGCTTTGTTTTTTGTTTGTGGTTTTTTTTTTTTTTTTAAACGAGTGTAGCTGCCTATGGAAACAATATGCTGACACTCTTTGAAGAATTGTGCTTTGGCCCAAAGCTGGGAAACTGGGTTGAAATGTTTTCCTCTTGCGAAGCAATCGATTGAACAGAACAAACTCTCCTTGAATAATTGCCGCTGCACATGGAGCTGTCGTGAGTGCACTGGGATGCGGTTTGTCTTCAATGTAAAAGCTGAGAGAGCATCCTTCCAGGGAAAATCCAGCAAGACTAGCAATTATATTATTCATCATATATTATTATGAATTTTTAAAAGATGCATTTCCAAGAGTCTTGGGGAGGTTGGAGTCCAATAGCAAACACTAGAGAACTGCTTGATGAGAAGGTACAGTCCACACCTACTCCAAGGTAGTAACAGCTATAGAGAGACTGCCTGCTACCACGTTTTGTTTAGCAGTGAAGTGCTGTGTTGGACTGAGGTCTTGTGCTCTGTGGGGAAGGGACTTCTGGGCTGTAAAACACGGTGGTGGTGCAAGTTTAAAAAAATGCTTGCAATCTGGGTGCTTGCATAGGAAAGAGATATTCACATTCAGCTAGTGCTAGACTGAGCATAAGTTTCTGGGAGAAATATTTGCAACAATTCTTCCAGTTTCATTATATTTTATTGCAAAATGCAGGCCATTTCGATAGAAGTTAGTTTTCAGTCTAAGGAAACTATATTTATTTACAGTAAATAGATATATATACACAATACTTGTTTTACTGCAGACACAATGTCTACTGTCAGTCGCTCGATTCATCCTTAGCCAGTGTCATTAATAGAGGGGGGGATAACCAGTCCTTCCCATTACACTCCAGTCAGTGGTGTGATCCTGGTAGATGCAGTGAACCAGTGGTGCTGAGGAAACGGTACTAACTTCTGGTCGATGGCTTACCTGATACTCTGACAGATGAAGCAATATCACTTTTATTTCTCTGAGCGTTTATGCATTTGAGTGGCTTGTGATTACCAGGTTGTTGTAAGTGCTCAGGAATATCTTGTCTCTTAAACCGTGCATAGGAGTGCTGCCTGTCGCAAAGGTATGTGGTTATTTAATATGTAAATGCTTGTGTGTGAAACGAGAGACTTGGCAGTGGAAACCATTTGTGTATATCTTTGTGGTACTTTTCTGGTCTGTATTTCACAAAAATACTTGATAGCTTGCACTTAACCCGACAGGAAAACTGCCATAATTGGAGTGGCATGTCTGTTTTTTGTATTTATATTTATTTCAAAGTACAAAAATGCTTTTTGGAGGAAAAAGCAGAAGAAGAATAGCTGGCATCCTGAAGGGAAAAAATTCAATATGAAACAGCCGCTGAAGTAGGTCAGTTTTTAAATCTAGCAGCTTGTCAGTGCCTTTAAAAATAGGAACCGACAGGTATCCAGGTCCTCTGTCTGCCTCCAAGATTTTTGTCTGAGTTCTGGCAAATTCAAGACCCAGGTAGCATGATTACTGAATTGACATCAAGATGCCGTTAGTGTGCTTCAGCTTAAAGTCACCATGTTCAGGATCCAGCTGCCTACTTTTGCTGAGCAATCCTGAGTATGCCCAGAGCCAGGAGGACTTTCTGGGGAGCCCAGAGATGCAGACCTTTGCTCAGGTGAGCTGACCTGGCAGTAGCCTCTACCCATATCCCATATTATGAGCAAGTTGCACCATATTATGAGCAAGTTGCAGCCATGTTGTCGCTTCCAAAGTCATGACAGATGATCAGAGTAGAAGAGACTTGGTGGAAAGACCTCAGTCCAGGAGCATCTGGGTTTCCAAAGCTCTGTTTGGGACCTCTGGGCAGCCTCATTCCTCATAGATGGTGTTGATGTAGGTCTTGAGATGAGGCAGATGGGGGTGAAGGGAAGGTTGGGTGATGAATTAGTCCATGTTAAGGAAATAGATGAAGGGGGAAATTCTTAAAGTAATGACGCAAAAAACCCGCAGGTTTTTTAGGAGTGACAGTATGAGTGTGCAGTTGAATGAATTCCTGCCCAAGACCTGAGGAATGGCCAAGGTTACACAGCATCTCTGTGGGAAACTGTGTAGGGTGGCTTGTATAACTGCAGCCTCCGTTATCCCTACAGCAATGCCATCGCTGCCAGATGCCATGTTATCTATCATTCATTGCAGTGACATAGCTATGGGAAAGAAAATAAATAATTAAAACTTGGCCTAAAACACTATTAGGCTGGGTTAGCAGAGGCATTATACACTGGGGGATCTACAGGACAGTTAAAATTAAGAGCTAAGACTCTTAGTGAGCTGCTATCTCTCTGCATCCACCCTCCATGGTCTTTATTCTTTGAAACAGGAAAGGCAGACAGGACACACGGACATAAGGGAAGGGCTGTCACTTCAGGGGAGTTTGGCTGAGGATAGCAGCAGGTTGCTCTGCTTGGCTGAACGGCTGGAGAAGAGAGTGTCTGGCTGGGTGCTTGCTGATGGGGGGACGTGTGCTGTTGTAGAGCATGGACCCGGAGGTGTGATAGGCATGATCAGGGTGGGATCCCCCAAAAATGGAGCACTAGAAGTGGGGGGCACAGAGAGGAGACTCACAGAGCTGACCTGGAACACCAGTTATGCATGAGGAGCTCATGTAGGAGCAGCAGCCGTCATTCTCCAAGCACAACTTCGGTGGTGATTGACCCCCAGAGCTGGGTGCTGAGTGAGGTGGTGTGAAACCCTCCTTAGGTTTGTCAGCATTTGACTGCAAGGCTGCGGATGGGAAGGCAAAATTGTGCCTTGATTTATGTAGTAATACTGTCTCTGCAATCAGTTTTTCAGTGAAAGCTTCTGTTTTGCAGCCCTGATTGCAGCACAATAGCCCAGATGCATGCAAAATCTCTGAATTTGGTTTTTCCTCAGTAAAAACAGTGGTGCCCTTTCTTTGCTCCTCTCTAAATTAGATACTACTCTGGAGAAAACAGCATAGCATATTGGTAATGTTCAGTGTGTATCCCACTCTGCACTGCTCCCTTTTAGGCACGAAAGGGTATTTCTTTATGTAGAGACAGGAATCTCAGGCTTGCAGTGTTGTTTCTCCATAAAGTATGCTTTCGGCTTTTGAAAAATAGCTGTTCGGTGACATGAAGATGAAGGACTGCAATCTGGATGTGGCTGTTGTGACACCTGGAAAGCTAAAGTTGTAGAAAGATTTGGCATTCGACGCCGAAGTCTGTGGAGGATTGGAGGTGACACTGTCATTTACATCCTTGTCCTCTGAAAAGTGAACAAAGCTATAGTCTTGCATTTCAGACGTACTGGGGAGGGGGAAATGAAACCATCTATTTGTTATTCGTAGCAGAGTTAGAGCTTTCTGTGCTTATTTAAGTCTCTTCTCTTTCTGTGGAGCAAGCTAATGTATGTGCTAATGTAGAAATTTGCTGAAGCTCCTAACAGCATGAAAAAGGACACAGTCAATGAAGAGCTTATCAGCCATTATTAAAGTTTGCCAATGTGAGAAACAATGTGATCATCCCAGATACCTCTCGTTATCGTACACCTGCTGGCAATCTTCCCAGAGGGAGATTGCGATCGGAGCCATTTGCTGGGATGGGTGAAATGCAGATAGCTGGCTGGGTGCTGCTCGTGCCGTGGTGGGCACACAGCCTGGGTGACTGAGATCCCTCATGGCTGCCCAGCGCTATGTGATGACTTGTAGGCTAGGCTGGTGGAAAATTTGGCCCAATCTTCCCTCTTCTCTCTCCAAGTGTGTTTTTTTTTTTCTTTTAAAGTGGTTATGAAAAATGCCTGGGCTAATCAAACAGCATCACAGCCAAGCCCAGGTGGCTGTGAAGGTTAACCACTCTCAGCAGTTGGTGGCACGTGCACATGAGAACAAGACTAGTACAAGACTGTTTTCATATCTGCGCCCAACTGACCCACATATATTTACATCTGATTTGACTAAGGATGGTCTTTGGCATGAACTGAAAGTGAGACCAAACTTCTACCTCTAGATCCAAGGTGGGACCCCTCGCCTTTTTCAACCGTGTTGTCTGATGTGCTGCCTGCGGAGGTGGTGGTGGTCGCTCTTTGCTGCTTGACCCCCATACAGGTGTCAGTGGGTGTAGATGCATGGCACAGTTTGAGCTGGATGTGCCCCACTGTGTCTCTGTAGGTCACTTTATCTCACGGTGAGGGTATAGCCATTCCCACAGGACTTCTTGTAGAAGGCCATGCATCTCTCTGTGCATGCACAGCCTTTCTTTTTATATGTTTCTGTGCTCATGCATCACAAAAAGAGAGACTATCACTGACTTCCCAGTCATACTTCCCTGCACTGATACTGGCTAGTCATAATTCTGCATCTTGGGTAACTGGATAAAGTCCTAGGCCCTGCAGATCACTTTCTATTAATTTACTTTTTCTTACTGGCCTACGATATTCCTAATGAGTCTTCCACCTCATTCTCCAGCCTGAATGCACCAAGCCTACTTATCATAGAATCATTAAGGTTGGAAAAGACTTCTAAGATCGAGTCCAACCGTCAACCCAACACCACCATGCCCACTAAACCATGTCCCTAAGCGCCACATCTACACGTCTTTTAAATACCTCCAGGGATGGTGACTCCACCGCTTCCCTGGGCAGCCTGTTCCAAGGCCTGACCACTCTTTCAGTAAAGAAATTTCTCCTATCTAAACCAATCTAAACCTCCCTTGGCGCAACTTGAGGCCATTTCCTCTTGTCCTATCGCTTGTTACTTGGGAGAAGAGACCAACCCCCACCTCGCTACAACCTCCTTTCAGGTAGTTGTAGAGCGCGATGAGGTCTCCCCTCAGCCTCCTCTTCTCCAGGCTGAACACCCCCAGTTCCCTCAGCCGCTCCTCATCAGACTTGTGCTCCAGGCCCTTCACCAGCTTCATTGCCCTTCTCTGGACACGCTCCAGCACCTCCATGTCCTTCTTGTGGTGAGGGGCCCAAAACTGAACACAGGATTGGAGGTGCGGCCTCACCAGTGCCCAGTACAGGGGCACGATCACCTCCCTGCTCCTGCTGGCCACACCAGTTCTGATACAGGCCAGGATGCCGTTGGCCTTCTTGGCCACCTGGGCACACTGCCGGCTCATGTTCAGCCGGCTGTCGACCAGCACCCCCAGGTCCTTTTCCTCCGGGCAGCTTTCCAGCCACTCTTCCCCAAGCCTGTAGCGTTGCTTGGGGTTGTTGTGGCCCAAGTGCAGGACCCGGCACTTGTACTGGGAAATCTTTTGTACTGGGAAATTTTTGAGTGCATTGAATGTGTTTTAGCCACCTCACCTACAGTGGGGTGTATCTGGTCTTCCACCTACGTGTTGCAGCTAACATCTGTCCTTGCCCAATGCCAAAAGAGAGTAGAGTTTGTACTGGGAGAGGAGGATGACTGGGAAGAGCCAGGAGCTGGAAAGCCTTTCTGTCCTCTGGGTTTGGCTGCTTCAGCTTAGCAAATTGCAAGCTGAGAGGAGATCCAGTACCCTTAGCAGAAAAGGCATAAAGCGGCTGCTTAGATATTTAAGCCAGAGAACAGCAACTGCGCAAGAACAAATCAATATAAAACAAAACAAGAAGACATTTGAGACTCCAATTAAGGAGATTTATAAGCCTGGGGATAGTGAGGCTCTGGAACAATTTTTCAGTAGTAGCAGCAGGGTGAAAAATGTCTCTGGACTTTTGAGGTGTGGATAGTTCATAGAAGGGGCTATGTGTTGGAGATACCTGTAGAGTTGGAGCCGGGACGGTGAGGTTCCAACATCTTTTTATTCCTATTGCCTTTATATTTGGATACTTATACTTGAATTTTTCTTGTATACATGGTGTGCCCCAGTATGAATGTAGGCATCTGCTCTCTCCAGCTCCAAGGTTTCCATCCAGAAGGCCCTAAATTGTCCTACGTGAAACCACGCAGCTAGAGAGGTACTGTGTGTCAGCGCTTCCTTTTCCCAGGAAAGGGATGCTGTGCTACTGTTTGTATGTTTGAATGTACATAATAATTCTGTCCCTATTATATATCTTCAGTTTCTTTTTAGCTGGAAAACTTGTCTGTACTCCCATTTATCAGTGTGTGACTGTAGGTTTTTTTACTCTGGAAAACTATAATGTTCCACTGGCATGAAATGAAACAAATACAACAGTGAAAGAGGATGTGTATATTATTTTTTAATGAGAACTGGCTTATTCCTGAGAGGAAAGGGTTTACCTTACTAGAGAAAACAGACTGCATTTCCAGAGCCTCCCATGCCAGTCAGTTCATGAAAACCTGACCTCCAGGAGGTACGTCTGTACCTCCCGGTTACCCATTGCTAATACACAGCTCAGAGTCCATTAGGTTCAAAATAGTTTAGTAGTTCTGAAAGTATGAGCTTTAATCTCTGCTGTAGGGTAGATTTACTTCTGTTTGTACTTTTTACACAGCCTACTCCAGCCCTGCCTGCTCTTCTACTTGAATTAGCCCCTAAATTAATCTCATTCTCCTGTCCCTGGGCATAGGATATTAAAGTCAGGAGGAGATGGGCCGAGATGGACATTTTGCCTTCTGTGTTATTAGCTGGCCATAGCAACAGGCCTTGTGATCGCCTGCTTGCTTCTACATCAGAAAGTGGCTGTGCCCCTGCTGGCATCCGCGAAGAAGCCAGAGGTGGCAAGGCGGTGGGTGGTGGTGGTGCCAGGTGCCTGACCAGCATCCCTGCCTCTCCCCACCCGAGCCAGCCCCCAGCGAGATCGCCCCCGAAAGCATCTTCAGCACGTAGCAGGTTGGCAACCTGGCCGGCAGCCCCCCGGCGCTAGCTTGAGGGGCGGTTAGCTAACCAAAAAAGCGTCGCAGGTATTTTTCCTAAAACACCGATTGCTTACTGCTGTGCTGTTCCTTTGCTTGCAGCAATTTCCAGGCTGCTGCTTCTCTTTGATAACATCGTTCCGAAGACTCTCGGGGCTTCTGCTCTATTTGCAGTAGAGGTCATTTCAGCGTAAGTCGCCTGGAGGTTTTGGGGGCACGCTAATAAAGCCTTGTGGGAGATAGTCGCATTTTTAAATAGTGCTTTGCTTATCGGAGCTTTGTTTAAAAGAATATAAGATATCCGGTGTGCCCATGGAGATGAAAATGAATTGAAAGATCAACACCAGCCTTCCTCTTCCCACTTTTGCCTGTGGAGATTTTTCTTAGAGAGGAAAGGCTGTGGTCTATAATTTGTTGCTTTGAGAAAGTGCTGAGAGGGCTGTACTAGGAACAGCATAGAGAAAATATAATTATACACACACACACGCTGGCAACTCAGCAAAGGAAGGACAGAAGGCAGTTCACCATGCCAGATCGTGTCTTGGCTATTTGTGCATGTCACTTAAGATGGCCAAAGGTTTTGTGGCTTTTATGTCGTCTTGTGTTCTAAGTAAGATGAGCTAGAGCTTGTAGCTGCTTTGCTCAAGACCTTTGGAGAAGCTGAGGGGTATGGTGAGTGAGTGTGGAATGGTAATTGCAGCATCCATGATGTCACTGGAGCTAACGACAGGTCCTGAGTTCCCCTGTATAGCTGAATGTGGGGTTTTTGCACAGTATAACTCTTATCTTCTATGCAGAACATATGCAATCCTTTTGTCTCCCCTAGTATGCTCATCTTTTCCTCCCAAGGAGGGTGAAAATGAAGAAATTAGTTTTCAGAGAAGCCCTGATTAAAGTCAGTGGGACTGACGGAATTCCAAGTACTCTGCATCTCTGATCATCTGAGTTCTCCAACTTCTCATTCTTCCACTGTCTTATACTTTTGCAGATTTACAGATTCCTTGATGAGGTTAGGGTTGATTGTGGGATTGCAACAAACTGCCTGGACTGAGCGCTGCAATTTCCTCTGGAGACGCTTACGTAGGCTTAAACCTGTAGCCAACAGCAGTTCCCATAAGTGACTCACGCTAGAGCAGATAGACCAGCAACCTGTTCTCCATGGCTGGCAAGCATGTCAGCCAGGCTGTGGGTCCTCCTCTTTTGCTGCAGTCTGTTTTCATGTTGACGTGTACCATTCCCTGGGGAACACAGACCTACAGCACTCTGAAAGCTGTACCTCCCCATGTTCCTACTGCATCTTATGTGGGATATCACCAAGGTGGTATGGACCTGAGCTGGAAGTGTTGAACAAGAATGTGGCCATTAACTTTTCATATTTAAACTGACTGAAAGTGTACAACAGATGCAGCAACCCCTGGGTGGTGATCCCAGTGATGAGTTTCTCACCTTCTTCCACCGTACCAGTGGTGGAAGTAAGAGAGAGAGCCTCACTGCCCCTTCTACCTGCCTCTTTCTTATGGCTGATTTATGTTTCTGAGGGCGTCATAAAGCACTAAATGACCGCAAATTGCAGGAACATTGTAATTCTCTGGCTTTGAGGCTACTTTGCTAGTCATGTGAGGGCTTTAGGGTGGGAAATAGAATAAAGCACAGACCAAATGCCTTAGCCACACATGGCTGGCATTTCAGCATAAGCATAAATTGAATCTGAGCTGGGCTGCATGAGACAGGATGCATATTTGTGACAGAAGTGAGCTAAGTGAATCTTAAGAATGAAAATGAAAGGGAAAAAAAAAGTGTTAGGCATATTGTGTTTGGATGACAAACTAAAACAAAAAGAATTTTACCAGGAAAATAGAGATGATTGTGTTATTCTGTCACTGAGGGAAAAAAAAAAAACCAAAACCCAACCTTCCTGAGAAAACATTCCCACTCAGGAAGATATCTGCTGGTAAAGTTTGTTTCTTGGTTTTCTCCAAGGCTTCACAAACCTTTTAATGAAAACAGGAGTTGATGAGTGGTGTTCATGTGTGGCTCCAGAAGTCAGTTGTGTAGGTGGTTGTGTTCTTGTGGTGTATTGTAAACACAGGTAGTTCAGCTTGTGTTTGTGAGCCTGTAGGTTTATAATATGTCGACTTTGCGGTGGGAAGACCATTACCAGCTGGGATGCCAGAAACCTTCCATGTTCACGTCAAGCAGGTTGCCCAGAGAGGTTGTGGAGTCTTCATCCTTGGCAATAGCCAAAACCTGACTGTTCCCTGGAGTAACCTGCTCTAGCTGGCCTGCTTGGAGCAGGGGTGTTGGACCAGTTGATCCCTAGGGGTGCCTCCAACCTCAACCGTTCTATGATACAATGGTTTATCAACACTTCAGTGGAACGAAAAGGACTGGAGCTATGTAGTACCTTTCATTTCCATCTACCTTCTTGGCCTTCTTTCATCTTAATACATATACTGCCACCCAAGCTGGGAAGCACTTTCATTATATTTTGGAACATGTCCCACTGAGAGACTCTGTTGGAGTAACTGCCACAAAGAAGATATCAGCATAAGGAAACAAAGCATATATCCATGCCAAATGGATTGCTGAAGCTGCATGAACACAGAAAATGAGTGTTTTTTTAAAAAAAAAAAAGTACAAATTAAACTAGGAGACAGAAATAAGCAATTAAAAGTGGATGAAAAAAATATGTACTGCATGCCAGCAAGTAAAATAATATGTCAAAAAAAATGTTGCATGAATTCAAGCCCCTTGGAAAATGTGAAACTGTTAGGTTTTGGGTAGCTGATCATTTGATTTGCCTTGTAAGAAAACAGAATTAAGAGCAGTTAAGCTGCAGCTTTCACGTTTTCTCCACTATTTAAAAGGCGCTCTCAACGCTGGGATGACAGAGCGGAGCTACACCTGCGGCAGGGCGGAGGTCTGCGCTAGGATCAAATCTTTTCCCTAGAGTGGAGTAACAAAGTCTTCCTTTGGCTTAGGGCATTTTGGTGTTAAAACTCTCATCGCTGCAGTTCCTTGCATCTGAGCACAGATTTAAAGCATGCCCTGAAGTCCCAAATATTTTATGATCTTTGTGTGGTTCTTAATAAGTCTTTCAAGAAATTGCAGGTGTAATACCAGTCTGCTTTAGTGTGCAGCATAAACCAACTAAAGGCAGCTGGTGATCTGTGTCAGATAAAACAGTTTTAAGATCTAGGAGAAGAAAGTGAGAATGTTGTCCTCAATTTTGCCTAAGTTCAGTCTCCTTTCAGCACTGTTCCTCCCCTCTTTCCTCAGCGAAGCGCAGCCAAAATACATCTTGGTTTGCAGGGAGCTCTGCTCAATGGTAGTTTCTGGTTTGAGACAGGTTATGAGCTCAAAATTTTGTTTTCCTGTTTGGCGAAACTGGTTATTCTGGAGACATTGAAATTTGGAAGTGATGCTAACAGTTGGCCTCAGTATGCCCAGGGAGAAAGAAATTACCTGGCATTGTGGATGAAGCCAAGCTGTAATGAGAAAGGAGAGGAACACAACAGAGAAACACGTCAGCATTGTACTGTCTTGAAATATTTTGTGTCCATGTAGTTGTGTAAAGTACTCTAGTTCATATAAAAATAGCTTAAAATCCAGGATCTTCTTGAAATTTCTTGGAAAAGAATTTGAAAGAAATGTCTAAATGAGAAGTTACTGCAGAAAATACATGGTTGAAAATTTGTGATCAGTCTTGTGAGAGGTGATGTAGCCAGAGTGCCACATTTTAGACCGCTTAAAAATGCAGCCTGGGATAAACAGGAAGGCAGTTTGGGCATCCCAGATTTTGCCTTGCAGTGGAGTGGAGCAATCTCACGTTCAGCACTTTGGCATCTCCCTCAGGCTTGGGCACTGCTCCTGGCAGGATTAGCTGGGAGATTAAGCTGCTTCCTGAGTTCTGGCATGCAAATAAGAATACGCTGGATGCTTTGCTCTGTGGAGGTCAGAAGATTACCTTAATGCTGAACACGGGAAGCAGCAGATTGTTCTTTATCCAGCAAGGAATAGGTATTATAATTCAACCCCAGAGCCACACTGGCATTTTACCAAGAGTGGGTGGCCTGCAACTACTCATATATTTGTGCAAATATGCATGGCTTTTGTATCAATATATGTACTGTATCATGACACAGAATAAATAAAGTATGCATGAATAAGTAATTTATATTTTATATCTAATCTTAAAGCTGCATCATCTGCTGCTTTCCCTTCTTTCAATCAATCACTGCTCTTGTATGCTTCATTTTCTCAAGTGTTCCATTTCTTTTCTCAAGTTTTTTCTTGCTCCCTAGGATTTCCCTTTATATTCCCTCCCATGCTCGGTCCCTATTCCCTGTGTTTCCCATGTCCTGCATATTCTCTTTGAGAAACTCTAGCACGCTCCAAGCCCAACAGAAGTGCAGATCTTTGCCCAAAGCTTGCACAAAACCTACTATGCAGGCTTAACTTGGCACACGAGGAGCCTCATGAGGGGTTTTGGTGACCTCTTTCTTTTCCAGTTTGCCCTTGTAAATGGTCCAAGGGAAGGCAGGCTTGATAGCAAGGGGCAGCGTCGGATGGGTGTTCGCAATGATTGCAGGCAAAATGACTCGCTGAGCTTTCTCCAGCTCTCAGCACGTGGGCAGAGAAGCAAAGATTGAGACACAGACTCTGAATAAACCCCTCTGTGGCAGTCGTGTTTGGAGATGTGAGAAATGGCAGGTGGGACAGTGGAGCAGAGGCTTCTTCGAGGGTGAGGAGATTGCTCCCGATTCCTCACAGGTTATATTTGGGCACCGTTGGGGAAGGGCTTTATTGCTTTCAAAGCTTATTTGTTTACAGGGGTTTTTTAAGATCAATATAGTTTGACTTATCACAGGATAATCCTGTAGTCCAGTGCTCGGGTAAATTTGTTCTCTGTATCCAGATTCCTCTCCCGTAATGCCAAATAATGTCATCTCTTCTCCCCAAAGATGTGCTGGTTTTGGGGGTTTATTTCAGGAATTTCAACTTTCCGTGTTATTAAAAAAAAACCCAACAAACCAACCGAACAAAAAAAGCCCCATAACCGGGCACAAGTCTTTATGAGCTTCTGGGAGCAAATGACTTTTGATCTTTGCAGGACTACTCACTTGTTTGTCTCTTAAAAACTCAAGGGTTGTCAACCAACACGTTAGTTTTCAATGAAAACTGGGGGTGACTGTTCTTTGGGGAGCTTTCTCATGGTGCTGTGCAGCCATGCAGACACAGCTGGGGTGGGACGTGTCACCCCTGAGCAGGAGAAGGTGCAGATGGGGGGTCACCCTGTGTGTCACCCTGAGACTGCCAGCCAGCCTGCGAATGGACAGGGTAACCCCACCCATTCTTGCCAAAGTCATTTATTTTAAATGGATGTGAATAATTGTGGCATCGTCAAGATACACAGAGCGTAAGTCCACTTTCGGTGAAATCCACGTGGAAAATTTCACCGCAAGGAGGGCTGGCATACTTTCACTGTGTGGAAAGCAGTGTCAGAGCAAGCAGCACTGTGCCACAGCAGCGACAACTTTTTGTCATTTTACGTGCAGTAAAATTAACAGTATTTTGAGAATTAAGGTCCATAAATAAAGTGTTATGTAAGCTTTTAATGATGTTATATTTTTCACTTACCTTTGGCTTTACTCAGCATCTGGTTTATTGCATCTGTGGTGCTGCCGGGTTTTTAATATGTCTGTGTGAATTTAAGTCAGGACTGAACTTCATAAAAATGTAATAATGGCCAAATGTTTAAAGGCACATGTGTGAAATGCACAATTAACCATGGCTTGAGTGAAGTAATTAAAAATCATCCTGAAATGTAGGAGAGCTCCACACGGCATCGTGATTCTCCAAACAGCTGTTATCTAGTGTCCATTCTATTCCTTAATTATTTCTCTTCTTAATTTCTTCCTATCAATGCACAACCTTGTATTTTTACAGGAACGTGGCAATTTCTTTGGTTTTTTAGCATTCACTACTGTCTGTCAAAGTGAGGGTATGTGGTCAGGACTGCCTAAAATCAAGCCACAAAATGAACCATCCTAATTAAACATTAAAGATGTAGATATGTTGGACCAGCAACCAGTCCTGAAGGTCCCTAGAAGAGGTGTTGCAGCTTGGTCTTGAAAGGATGCTGGCAAAGTCTTTTGAGATCCAGCTCAGCCAGAGGTGTCCTCCGAGGACCTACAGTGTCCATCTTCTTGAGTGGTTCTTTTCAGCTTCCTGCTGAAGGCTTCCTGCTGAAGAATTGAATTTCTATGGTACTTCTGTCCTGTTACTTTTGTTTGTGTTTGTGACATACAGTAAGCGTCCTGGGGGAGACAGTAAATAATCTCATAATTCATAAACATTTATGCTTGCACTTGAACGATTAGAAAGTTGGGCCCTAAATTAGTCAAGAGACTAACTTGTCCCCAGCAGAGCCTGAGGGGCTTTTTGCTTCTAAAGTCAAATACGTATCTTTTTATTCCAGGAAAGCAAAGCCAGACTTGAGCCAGATGCAGTTCTGATATCAAACCACTGATGCAGAGAGCTGCTGCAAAAATATCTTTTCAAAACTAAGATCTGGATTTGGAAACTATTTCTAGGATATGTGCGTTACAAACAAATGCGATGGCATGAAATGATGCAAGAATTACAGTATCATTAAATCTTCCCTACCAGCGAATGAAGTTGCTGAAATGCTATAAGGAGATAATGCTTCATTATGTTTGAAATTAATTAGTGTCTTTAAGGAGGCCTATATTTTAGTTGTCTGAATCTGAAGGGGTGACTTGAACGGTCACATCTCTCTGCTTTTTTTTCGTGATCTCAGCTGTGCTGTCTGTCTGCTTAAATGCTGCCCCAGAGGGAAAAAAGGACCTGCTTTTCATGTGTACTTCTCCTCATCCAAGGCATTTGAAGTGAAATAATAAGTTCTGAGCTAAGTGCCCCTCAGGCCCTTTGGGGTGTCACAGTGCATAAGTCTTCATGGAAACTGTACCTGCAGAGCAGAGCTAAAAATAGGGAAAGTCGTGTGCTGCTTTTCATTACTTTTTCGATGAGACCAAGGGTGGAAAACAGGCATTGACTTTTCCTCGTTGTTTCGTTGTTGTGTGTTATTCACTCAGGTCTGAGCAGCTTTAGTTCTGTTTATTGAAAACTGAAAAGGCACCCAAAAAAAAAAAAATCTAAGGGGAAGTTTTCGTGTTTGGAGAATTACATAGAGAAGGAGAACCGAGGGGACATGGAAGGAAATTCAGGAACATTGCTGAGGCAGTAAGAAAAGAAAAAGACTTGGTGCGTTATTCAGGGTTAGGAGGAGCTGCAGGAACAAATCACGAGCAGATGTTTCAGCCTGATGTGGTAGCTTGGTTTTCTCTCTGATAGTTAAGACGATCTTTTGAGAGACACTAGACATAACAAGGTTTGGCTGTTACCATGATGTTTTAGAAGAGTGAATGCAATTGAGGTGTCATCCAGATCCGTATGTCCAAGAGGGTTGTCCACAGTCGCCTCATCTAGCTACCGAGCAGCCAGGAGCTGGAGGGTGGCCCTTCTCCCAGTGGTCCATCTCTGCTGCCTGCCTGGGCTATCAATCTCGCGCCTCCCTGGGATTCCCACGCCCCACCTCTGCCTCCCAAAATACCTCCCTCCAAACACACAGCTGCCTCACTGCCCTCCTCCAACTCCCTTCCCAAAAGTATCTTATGCAAGTGTCCACCAAAACTGCTAATTCCCAGAGGATTTCCCCGATCAGTGCAATCAAGGCTAAGGACACTACCTTCTCCAATGGATCAACATAAAGACCAGAGGGATGGTTTCCAGCCTGTCCTGTTTCAAGTCTGCTCCTTCCCCTGGGGACCTGAGGATGGCTTGTTAGGAGATCTTCTGGCGCTCTCAGCTTCTGAGATAAAAAAAACATTACCTACGATTACAGCCTTTGCCTGGTTTGATGGTCTTAAACCATACTTACTGCTGTGATGCTACTACAGAAGAAAAACATACACAAGAAAACAGTAAAATCAGATTTGGCCGTGATTCAGTAGCTGATGGTGAGCTGGGAATCAGGGTGATAGGCTGACCATTGCGGCATCATGGTTTGCTTTTGTGGTGCATTCTCTCTCTCTGCATCTATTTACTTGAAAGTCCCCACTTCTCTGGAAATGATAAGCTCTTTGAGCAGAATTGTCCCCAGGGGTGTTTGAAGAGTGCTCGTCATAGGGGATGGTAACAGTGGTCCTGAGCTGCATCCTGGACTCCCGGTGAAAACAAACCATCTTGTTGATCATAGAATCATTAAGGTTGGAAAAGACCTCTAAGATCATCCAGTCCAACCGTCAACCCAACACCACCATGCCCACTACACCATGTCCCTAAGCGCCTCATCTACATGTCTTTTAAATACCTCCAGGGATGGTGACTCCACCACTTCCCTGGGCAGCCTGTTCCAAGGCCTGACCACTCTTTCAGTAAAAAAATTTCTCCTAATGTCCAATCTAAACCTCCCTTGGCACAACTTGAGGCCATTTCCTCTCGTCTCATCGCTTGTTACTTGGGAGAAGAGATCGACCCCCACCTCGCTACAACCTCCTTTCAGGTAGTTGTAGAGCGCGATGAGGTCTCCCCTCAGCCTCCTCTTTTCCAGGCTAAACAACCGCAGTGCCCTCAGCCGCTCCTCATCAGACTTGTGCTCCAGGCCCTTCACCAGCTTCGTTGCCCTTCTCTGGGCAACACTGATGAGTTTATGCAAAAGGTTTCCTGTAGCTGTTGGCTCAGTAAGTGATATCCAGGAGGTGAGGGTGGGTGTGACACCCTTATTTTTTCCCCTCATGCCAGCTTTGTTAATGGAATTTTCGTATTTAGATAACTTTTCCATAGATGTACCAACCGGGAGATTTCTCGCCACTAACCGGTGTTCTCACCACTAGTCTGTGTTCCTCCTCGCTGTTTTCCATTTGCTGAATTCCCAGGCTGTAACCGATACAGTGATGGGGGCAGCAGGACCCTTGGCTTTGTTTCTCTGGTTTTCCTCTTGTGAGCAGTAGGTTTATGCAGCGCCCGTGGATGGGGGTGTTGCTCTGGGAATGCTTCTGCATGTATCAGAGGGAGGAAAGAGTTCCTCATTTTCACAAAGGGAGAAAAAAAGAAATACGTATTTGTTTAGCCAGTGAATTTTCAAATGGCATTTACTGGTGCTGTTGAAGACTTCTGAGTATTAAGATAAATCTTAATTTACCACCCAGGTGCAGGGTGGTGCAGGAAAACCTTGGCACGTGGTGGGCTGCCAAGGCTGGGTCAGGAGCTGGCCTTGGAGCATCACACAATGGCCAGGGAAGTCGGTCAGGGAGAAGAGGGTCAGGTAAACCGTGGGGCAAGCCACGGTGCGATGAGGACGTAGAGCAGAGCACGCTGCTGAGAGCAGCTGCCGAGTCCTCGCAGCGTGGCCAGGGTGGCCTTCCCCAAAAGCAGCCTGGTGCTGGGATGCTCCAGGGATGCTCCAGGATGATTGATTACAAGAAGCCTCTGGCAATTAACTTCTGAGGCATGTTAAGATGTTTAATTAGCACAGAATTCAGCAATTCATTGTATCAGTGTGTACTTAATCATGCGCATCTGGGATGGTCTGCTCCATAGAGGGCTCATAGGATTTGAGGAATAGAGATATCCCAGGTTCGACTAGAAAAGATTATGAAATCCAGCACAACTGCGTGTTTTTCTCTCTTCCACGCAGTCTCTGCCGCTCTCCCATGTAGGAGTGCTAACCTCGATGCTTTGGAAGCTGAAGACAAGCTGTGAAATAAATTATTTTTCCTCTCCAGGCCAAGTCTCTAGGATCATCTGAAATAGCAGGCTGATAATTTTCTACAATTATTAATCCACTAAGAAAGAGCATTAATAGTAGAAATCTCTAAATGGTTTGTTTACCCTTCAGTTTCTCACGAATGCTGATTAGAAAAGATGGTTTTTATGGATATTTTGGAGAAAATAATTTTCCAGTGCTGATAATTTAATCCACGGATTAAATTTGACCCACTTCTCTCAGTGTCGTTATTTCACCTCAGGTATTTATAATCTAAAGTCCTTCCCCTATTGTACTGTGCTTCAAATCCTGGGAGGATTATATGTAATTATGTGACAGACGCACGGGATGGGAAAAGCTAAAAATGTATGCATTTATTTTTTTTACCTGCTGAGGAGTTTTGCCTTCCTCACTGAGACGGTGAGGAGAGGAGGTTCTTCCTGCCATTAACACGCCAGATGGGAATATTTATTGCTGTGCAGCTATTCCAGGTTCTCGTGCAACACTCAGCACATGTGATAAGGCTGTCAGGCCGTGGGGTCGATATTAAAAGTGATGAGGACACCTTTGGCTCCAGGCATTGTGAAATTTTCAGGCACGGCAGACTACTAGGCTTTCATAGGCAGCATGCTCTTTACAGGGTATATGTAGCCTGTAAATAGTGTGTGCATTATGGAAAATGCATAGGAAATGGTTAATCGATCTCAATGGGAGAATCAAAAGAAATGGAGTCTGACTTGTTTTTTAGGTAGCAAGTACTTAAAAAAGCAGCAGCAAGGAAAATATAAGCAATATTTTCCTGGTATGTTATTTTTGCCATAGTATCAAGAGTTTTATGAAGAAAATGGCTCAGCAAAAAATAAAATAAATTTAAATTAATTTTATGAAATTTTGCTCCCTGTGAAATGACAGGTTTTGGAGCCCAAATACCTTATTCCGGTTAGATGTTATCTTTTCAAAAAGTACCTGTGAGCTACCATTTAATGTCTTCAGCCCTCAAGAATCTGACAGTACTAATGTGCAATGCTGCTGTTAAGAACAACATACTCAAGTTATAATCCTAGAATCCTGCTAAAAGCCTTTTTTCTTTTTCTTTCCATTTTTTTTTGCTGTAAACTACAGAGTGTTTTTATTTATAGAGTTTGACTTCAGGAATATTAGGAAGATATTTGATATTACAGCCATTTGAATAATGACGTGAAGGTGCATGCATGTTTTTTCCCATAGGATAACTTATTGCAATCAGATTTTTTTTTAAGGAAATGAGCAATTTCAGGAAACAGTGATGCTTGATATTTAAGGTATCAATCGAAGTCATTCCCTCTGGAGAGAGTAAGAGTGGTCAATACTTCAAGCTTTGCCCTGGACATCAGTAGGTCTAATCTGGCTCACAGATTTTGTTGGAAATGGCTCGGTTTTGAAATACCATGATGGTGCATAACCATTAAATAGCCTAGTTTCTTGGCTGTGAGCATATCTATAAATACACACGCATTATTTATACATAAAATAGAGCATGAGCTCATATCTGTGCACAAATACAAAAATACTTCTGGTTTTGAACTGCTGTTTAGAAAACTGCTGGGATTTTTTTTTTTTTTTAGTTCTTGGAAGCGGGCAGATAAGATTTAGAGGAGTTTTTGAGTCTGAATGGAATGCCTCCAAGCTATGAAAAGTAATACCTACTGCTCAAAGTGCTGGCGGAAAATACAGATAAGCCTTCCCCTTCTTCCGCAGAGAGACCTGCTCTCTCGTGTGTACCTGCCTGGCAGGCTGCGGCTGATGGGGCCGCGGCTGGAAGAGCTCTTGCAGTGACTAAGAGGATGCCCAAATTTGTTCGCCACTGTTCTCCCTTGTCCTGGTTTGAGCTGGGATGGAGTTGATTTTTCTTCCTATTAACTGCTATAGTGCTGTCTTTTGGATTTAGTGTGAGAAGAATGTTGATAACACACTGAGGTTTTCGCTGTTGCTAAGTAGTGTTTACACTGGTCAAGGACTTTTTAGCTTACTGTGCTCTGCTGGGTGCGCGGGGGGCTGGGAGGGAGCTTGGCCGGGACGGCTGGCCCAGCTGGCCAATGGGGTATTCCATACCATATGACATCATGCTCAGCATATAAGGCTGGGCGAAGAAGAAGGAAGGGGGGACGTTCGGAGTGATGGCGTTTGTCTTCCCAAGTCACTGTTATGCACCATTACGTTTTCTTGGAGATGGCTGAACACCCGCCTGCCGATGGGAAGTGGTGAATGAATTCCTCGTTTTGCTTTGCTTGCGTGCGCGGCTTTTGCTTTCCCTATTAAACTGTCTTTATCTCAACCGATGAGTTTTCTCACTTTTACCCCTCCGATTCTCTCCCCAAACCCACCGGCGGGGTGAGCGAGCGGCTGGGTGGGGCTGAGTTGCTGGCTGGGGTTAAACCACGACATCCCTGCGTAGTTTTCAGCTGTGCTGTATTTTTTTTTAAGCTTATATCCCTTTATTTGTGTGTGATGTGGAATACGTTGCTTTATCCTTCAGCACGTGAGCCGTTTTAATGTTGCACAGTCATTTGTCATGCCATGCCACCTGTGTATTTGGCATTAATCTCAACCGTGCTCTTCTTCTATGGACTTTATTCAGTTAACTGTTTTTTTTTTTTTCTGAGAAATTAGCAGCCCCTTTTTCCAAATCTGTGCTCTGGCTTCTCTGTAGATCTGTTTGAATCTACACAAACGCTCGCCATCCCAACTTACCCTCCGGCTTATTGCAAAGTATGTCACAGTCTCTTTCTGTGGCACATTCATCAGAAGAATTAACAGCCACCGAGCACCGCTCAGAGCAGAGCCGAGTCCTCTGCTACGACAGCAAGATCTGTGCTCTGACCACTGCTAACAACTTGGGGTAGAAGTAGGGCATGTGGCTTTAACTATGAAAATACTAAACCAGGAAAAATATTATGTGTTTATATGAATTTTCTAATACTGAAACTTTTCATATAAAACCCCTGACTATTCCTGGTGCAGACCCATGGGTATGGAACAGGACTGTGTAAAAGTGAACATCTTTGCATTATTTAGTGTGGTATTTAGCATAGAACAAAAGTATTTCCATAAATCCATTGTTTCTGACAGCACGCTAATTACTCTGTTTTCTCTAAATGGACCTGCTTTTTGATTTGCTTTGATTCTACAGATATTTCTTACTAAACATTGCTAGTAATTTCTTGATAAAATTCTGTGTTTTCTGGAAAATGCTAATTTTTGAAGATTAAATCAGAGTTAGTTTGTGTATGTAGGTCTAGCGTGGTATTCCGTCAGTGAAGATGAGCCAGGTTAGGAGCATTATCCATGGCATTTACCTGGCTGTGGAAAAGCGGTCTTGTCACGCAGACCTAATTTCATTCTTCTACGAGGTTGGAAGTTTAACTGGCAAAGCTAAATTCACCGAGACGCTGAACTTAGATTATTAGAAGCCATTTGACCTAGAACTAAATATCACTCTAATTATAAAGTGATCCCTGCAGCCTAGCAAAACCTGACATACGGAAAGGCTTGAGGACTGGCAGCTCTCATGAGCAGGAGTAGGTCATGGGGAATGGTCGCTGGTGGGAATTAGTGCTAGTGCTGTGACAAAGGCTGCAGGTGACTGAAATCACCACCGATCACCATGTCGATGGTCTGGAAACAAATTTGAGTGCACAGTGATGAAGACAGGCTACTTGCATACCGTGGTCTGAAAAGTTTGGGAAAATAGATTTGGTAAAAATAGCGAATAGACATAGAGATGGTGAGTGTAGGCAATGCACAGGGGAGGTGAGTCCTGGGGTCATGTCACAGTCCTGGGGGAGGTCTGGGAGAGTGAAGCCTCTTGCAAAGATCTGGGTTTCATAGCAAGGGGCTAACTGAAGGTGAGCTGCCAACGCTACGCTGCAGCAGCATGAGGAGGGCTGGGGTGGTGGTGGCACGTCCCCTTGTTTCAGTGGTGGGGATAGCACCGGTCTGGTTGTTTCCATGTTGTTTTGGTTTTTAGCATTTTAAACATGGGTTTTCACGCAGTAGAGAGCTAAAATGGGTTGGTGAACATAGGAAATGCTCCATATATATGAGTTTTAGAGATTCAAAGTGCTTGATTTGTCTCCTCAATACGGCCATGCTGCATTGGGGAGAAGACAAGCAAGTCACCCCAACCGTGGAGGCCCTTCCGGAGTGAACTGTCTCTTTGGTCATGGTTAGTAGGTACTGTTCTTGCTCTGCCCATGCTCAATGGTTAAAACTGGCCAGTAAACTGCAGTGCAAAAACAAAAGTGGCGGGCAGATTAAAAACTTTCAGGGAAGCAATTCAAAATCGTTGGATTCATTGATCTGGAAATGGATGTGCTGACTAGGCTTTGTTTTAAGTAATTATTACGTGTCACAAGCCCAGCTTTGGAATATAATAAGTTGGGGTTTTTTTTGCCTAAGATCTTAAGAAAAGTAAATGAGAAGCAGTGTTTTTCCCCTAATATTTCCATTTTCAGCTGTATCTGTAATATCTCTTCCCTTTAAATAATGCTGGTATCCATGTGTTTAAGCGCAGGCTTATTACATACTAGTGTTTTGACCAAATATAGGACTTTGCAAATAGGCATCCCATTACCTACAGAGCTGTTGTTTCTTCACAGTTTCTTACGGCAGCATATTTAAAAGGCTTTCTATATTCTTCTAGCAGAAGACAAACATATTAGTACAGGAGTAGCTAGTAGTTGTTTAATGTACAGTAAACAAGGCCAGCTCTGTATGAGGGGATTTTCTTGAAACCAGATAGAAGAAATGGAAGAGGACACCACTGAAGGTGCTTCTTCCTCAAGGCTGCCCTTTCCTTCGCTGGCGTTGGGGTTTGTGGATGTAACCAGGGCCACCTTCACAGCCCTGAGGAACAGAAGTGTCTCCTGGGCCCCCTTTCACCCTCATCAGTCTCTCCTTGCAGCTTCCTGAAGCGATGGTCAGGCTCCTCAGAGGAACAGGGACCTCCTTATTAAGCTGTTTCTGGTGGATCATTGGAAACAGTCTTGTCTTTATTTCCTTTGCTCGGATTTTCCCACTGTCACATGTTTTCATGGCTCCAGCCCAAGACCTTTCCTGCATTGCAAAGATGGGTGAGCAGCTGCCTCTCCAGCCAACATCAATGGCTTTCCTGAGGAGGTTGCACAGATAATTTGTTCATTGTGGCTGCACAAAAGCAAAGCCCTTCCTTCCTTCCTCCATCACTTCCCTGCCCCGTCCAGCCCTCGGTGAACCCCCGAGCGACTCGGCACGTGAGTAAGGGAGTTTCATCCACGATGAGGGAGCGTTACACCACCGTGGTGGGTCATCTTCACTCTTGGCCACCTGCCCTTGATGCTTAATGGGGAAATCTGTAGGCGTGAGCGTGAACAAGCATAGCCCTGACTTTGGGGTCAAAGGATGGGTCAGCATGGTGCGTGCCAGCTTTGTGTCCTCCTGCTCTCTGCAGAAACTGGGTGGCAGCTTTGGCTCTCCAGATACTGAAATTTCCAAAGGAGCACGATATCTGTTTTAACTGGATCCATGAAATAAGATAATACGCATACGGAATTTTGACTCAGGGCAAAAAAACCATGGAAGATTATTTTTATCACAGGTTTGCCTTGCCCGGTAGTTAGTCATTAGAGTGTTAACATTTTTATTTGTTTTTAATATATATAAACAATTATATTTTTATGTTTTATATGTATTAAAAAAACCAAATCCTAAAGTGCAGTTCACATAACACTTTCTTTGATGTAGACTATGCTGATTTTAGGTGGTTTTACTGGTGACGTATCAGATGGGATGCTCACATTCATCAACCATTACAAGAATTTGGGGTATATTTTGCAAATAGTCCTTTTTGTCCCTGTTATATCCTTGTTATCCCATCTGCTATCTGCCATGGTATCTGTAAAATAAGTGGGTGATCATTAGCATTTAAATAAGTAGTAGTGAGGATCTTGGGGTTTTTGTTGATGCACCCAGAGCATAACAGGCAGGCGTGCAGAGCGCCTGGAGGGGTAGGCAGGAGGCAGGGGCCAGCATCCGAGGCTCTTTTAAGAATAAGCTATTCTGGCAAAAATGGATGTGGTGAGCAGGACTGGTTGGAGCTCTGCAGAAGTGGATAGCAGTCTGGGGAACAAGCAATGAAAAAACCCAAAGAGACCACCAGAAGTGGTCCAGAGAGGGCCACAAAGATGATCAGGGGGATGGAACACCTCTCCTATGAAGAAAGTTGGGGTTGTTCAGCCTGGAGAAGAGAAGGCTCCGGGGAGACCTTATTGCAGCCTTTCAGTACTTAAAGGGGGCTTATAAGAAAGATGGGGACAGACTTTTTAGCAGGGCCTGTTGTGACAGAACAAGGCTTTTAAACAACAAGAGGGTAGAATCAGACTAAATATAAAGAAGAAATTTTTTACGATGAGGGTGGTGAAATGGCACAGGTTGCCCAGAGAGGTGATAGATGCCCCATCCCTGGAAACATTCCAGGTCAGGTTGGATGGGCTCTGAGCAACCTGATCTAGTTGAAGAAGTCCCTGCCCATGGCAGGGGGGTTGGACCTTTAAAGGTCCCTTCCAGTCCAAACTATTCTATGATTCTATGAAGTGGACATCAAGCAAACATCATCATAAACAAGATACTAATTGCTGCTTTAGTTCATGGGAGCTGGAAAAAGTCCCTTTGTCTGGAGTTGCCTGTGTACCCACAATAACACTAAGCTCTTCTGACACATGATTATTAGCCGGCTGTTTTGGGGCCAGGAAACTTGCCACCCTGCAGGGATGTGTCACAGTGGGCAGCATGAGGAATGCCAACGTGAGCGCCAGGTACCCGGGACAGAATGGGATGGACTTGGCAAGGGGAGGGAGCAGCAGTGGTGACTTCGGCAGGAGCTCCTTGCCTGGATGGCCATGGAGAGCAGTGAAAGCCCTGCATCTTGCTGCCTGCATGCTCTCCCAGCCCTGCACACCAATGCAATTGCTCTGGCACTGCAAATTTTCAGCTTTAGAAATGAGAAAACAAGTATCCTACCATATTGGAGAGCAAAAAGTGTTTTCAATGGCTGTTGAGGGAAAGGCTGGGGAATACTTACAAATACTGCTTGAAAGGATCGGTCACCTACAGGTCTGTTGCGGGTGCGTGGAAGAGCTGTTTGCGTGCTGCATCCTGCAAGAAGAGTTCCAGAAGCTGGAACTGCTTTAAAACAGGAAAAAAAAAAAAAGCAAAACAAAAAATCAGATCCATAGCTTAATTAGATCAAACAACCTCCCATTGACTTCAAACCCCAAATCGTTAACATGCATGTGCTTCATCCAAATAATCTTACGTGGAAAAAGCCACGTGGAAAAACCAGGCCATCTCTGATAAACCTCAGATATTTAAATAACCTGGGCAGATGTCGGGGAAGCTGTTAAAAAATAAGCAAAATATTCAGCTTTTCAGACATGTTTAATTTAAACTGTTCAACTTGAGAAATGTTCTTAGGCTAAGCTGATGCTCTGGAAGTTGCTCAGTTGTCGATAGTATTTTATAATTACTCCTCGTTACTTGGAATGGGCTGAAATGGATAATCCCATTAGAAGTGGTACCTTTTCAGTGCAGTGTGATGTAAATGGGAGCAGTGCCCCCTTCTGAGGCTGGAGGTGGTGACAGAGCAACACAGCAAGTCCACGGAGAAGGAATTTGCAGCTTTTTCTAAATTTATGCTGGCAGTTGTCCCTAGCAGGCTGAAGAGTAAATGGAGGTTGGATCCCAGTGGGCTGGGAACTCAACGGTGTCTGGATATCCTGCTAGCAGAGCATTTCTGTGTGCCACTGGGCAGAAGCTGGCACGTGGGAGTCTTGCTAGCTAATGCTGTAGCTTGTCTCAGGCGGAAGTCTGATCTTTGGGCTTGCATTATTGTATGTATATATATTGTATCCATTGGAAGGAATAATTGTTACTCTCTAACTCATCCTCCAGGTGCTAGAAACAAATCTAATTCCAGGCGTTTATCATAAATTTCCCCCCATGATGTGATCCCAGACGCTCGTGCAGTGGTGGGCCACTAATGATAGCCAACAGCCCCTGGTAGACCCTGCCATCATCAGAGCACGGTGCGGTCTGGAGCGTGCGGAGCCCTTGCTGGGTGCCTCGGTGAGATCGCTGGTCCACAGACTTTAGGCTATGGGATAACAAATTTACTTGCCAGCCACTGATGTGACCAGGGACTGTTGCTGTTTTGAAGAGACGCAGAAAAGGAGGCGATAGATGCGGTGGGAATGCACAAAGCAGGGCAGGCAGGCAGGGATGCTTGCTGGCTGTCATCTGCCAGCTCCTAGAAACCTTCAGCGCTGAGCCTCCGCGGGTCAGGGCGGCATCTCTGTGTTTAATAGGATGCCCTCAACAGGATTTTCTTCCATTAATTTTATGCTACATGATAAGACATGCATAAAAATAACGTTCATCTAATAAATCACAAAAACAATACAAGAAATAGTAATGCGAGAATGACTAAACAATACAAGTTACAACCCTAAGAATAGTGAAGTATTAGAATAAAAATTGATACTGCAACCTCAAATCTTGATTATGTACCTCTATAGCAAAAGAAAGATTGTGTCTTTACCAATGTGTAAGTACAAAGTAGCCTAACGCTACGTAGAGAGTAGACTGTAAGTCAACGGAATTACTCCTGGTTTATGCTGAGTTTATACTGGCTCAGTAATTCTTAAAGATAAATTAATTGTATATGATATGCTTAAGCATACGAACAAACATCTCGGTGATTAATTCGTATTTATGCTTCAGTAATGTATTGGGAACATTCTCATCTTTTTTAATGAAGGATCACCAGGATAAATTATCTCCAAGGTTTCTAGATGTACATAGACATGTTTTGTTTGGATTATGTCGAGAAGTGGGATTAAATTTTGTTAAGTAATTGCACAGCAGGGTCCAGATTTGGTATTGGAGTGAAAGTTGCACTTTGAAAATGGAAGTTTTATGTATGAGGGAGAAAAAGAAATCAGGAATGACAGTTTATAAAAGTCAAATCAGTGTTTCTCTTCTATCCTGCCAACTGAATGTAATCAGCCATATTAGATGTTTTTCCCTTTTATTCCTTTACTTCTTTAAAGAGATGTAAATTTTGCTGTTGAATAAGAATTACCTTTGGAAGGGTGACAAAATACATTTCAACTTGCCGTGATGGGGATAAGACGACCATTAGAGCAACAACAGAAAATCTGATTTAGGGTAACCTGGAGGCACGTTGGGAGAGACTCCAAAGAAGCGTGAGCCAAGTGCCGGAGTCGGTGCCAGGCAGGAGAATGAATCCTTCAGGAAGACTGTCAGTCCCTGGCAGGTCTTTGTGTATGCGCTAGAGAGCAACGAGCAGCCTGGAAAGCTGCTTTGCGGGACACACTGTGGTCAATAATATATAATTCGGGGAGAAACACAGGACCACAATGGTTCTTCTGAGTTACCAAATCCTGTGACTTACTGCAGGCAGCTATCTCATATAATTGATTTCATAAACTGATCAAACTTCAACCTGAAGGTTGTTATGCTTCTCTCTTGTGCCCGTTCCCATTATTGCCACAATATTCCAGGACCTTCTATGATGAGTAAAAACCTTCCCATTTACATCCTAAGGTGATTTCCAGACAACGGATTCTAGTTTGTTCTTATACAGTAGAGAGGATTCCTTTCAGTATACGTCTCCTGCATGGGTTTGTAGGCAGTAATCGTATCCCTGCTTGACTGTTGCTTTGGTAGCTCAACAAGCTCAAGTAGTCAGTCTTTTCATTTAAGACCAGCTGTCCCTTTTCTTGCGCAACTGAAGACATCACATTTGGACCAAGGTGACACTGTTTGTCAGCGGCAGGGAAGTCTGCTGGTCACACTGATACTGTCTCATTTTGTTTTATTGTAATATGTGTATTTAGGACCTATTTTATAGCCTTTATATAGGTCATTCTGGATTCCAAGGTGTTTATCCCAAAGGGAAGGGCAAGCACATGTCCTTGTTGACCTCTGATAGATGCTGTGGTTTTTCTATGGTTGTATTTTCTGCAAACAATGGAGACCCCTAAGTGGTCGTTACGTTGTTAAAGGGACCAAAAAATTCACAGCAATTGGATTAAAATCCTTCTCTCCATCAATATCTCATGACACTTGTGTTAGCTTTAGGATTATTGAAACCAGGCAACAAGACCTAAAATAAATTGAGCCAAACTGGAACATGTTTCAGAAAATGTGTTGCAGAAACAAACAGAATAGGGTATTACTGATTGGGGGTGGTGGTCTGAATATGGCATGAGTAAATCTATCTGCCCTGGGAGGAGGGGAATCAAATAATTGTGTATGAGATAATGTTTCAAAGTATGCAGCACCTTGTGCCGTCTTTGAGCAACTAGATTGCCACAAAGCAATGTCAGTAATTCTGCACGGTTTGATGGCACCTTCCCCATCCCATGCCAGTTTCTACAGCACATACATCAATGTGCAGCTACATGGGGAATTAATAATATTATGTGACTGTGAAATTTTGATAAGATCAGCTTGCCCTTTGCGAACCAATTCTGTTTGTTAGTGAACAAAAAGTTACTGATTTGGGGAAAAAAGTATTTTGGGTCAAGATGTTCCTATTTGCTTAAAAAGAAATTTCCTAATGTTAAGAAACATAATTTGTAACCTTTGATTACACGTCAACTTTTTGTTTTGAAAGAATTTCAGCATTTATCTTCATGTTGGGGGTAATGTGTTCCTCTGAAAAAATAGATTTTGCGTGCTGGTTTGTTGGTGGGCTTCCCTCAAAGCTGGCTTGAAGTAAGGATGACATCTCCTGGGTTGGCAAAATGTGGTTTCTGCACACAAGTCCCCACCAGCAGGTGAACGAAGGGGCTCGTGGTGGTGCCCTCAGGAGAACGAGGCTGGCTGAAAGCTGTGCACCTCCATTTTCTCATTTTGATTGTCTTCTGACAAAGTAAATTAAGAGGAAGAAAGCTCAGTTGGATTTGTATTCCTCAGCCTCGTTTTAGCTGTTATTGGCTAATAAACTCCAACTGAGCTCTCACTCAGAGATGTCGCTTTTTGTCTCGATGGCGGGTGATTTGACTATGGAGCACACTTTGTTTGTGACAGCTTTAGCAGAAAAGACTAAAGACTCCATTCATTATTCTTACACTCTTTCATACAAAGTCGATTGCTTTTTTTTGTTGAATTACCCTAAGTCTCTGGGTGAAAATCACAGCGGATATAGTACAAGTTTGACTGGAGCACCTGAAGCCGTGCCTGGTGGAGCCTCCCTGGCGAAGTTGGGTATAACTGTCCGTTGTTTGAGTGCTGCCTCGTGGATGGAAAACGCTTGGAGGGATTGAGACAACATATGGCAGTGAGCAAGAATCTGCTTTGTGGTGCTGCAAGAAGAGGGGCTGATGAGGCTGTTGGAGGCTCTGTGATGAGGTCCTGTCGTAACTCCCACACTTCTCATGATCGCTGGGAGAGGGTTATCAGTGTGTTGTCTAAAAGCATAAGTGGAGTTGGGTGAATAACTCTTTCAGTTAACTTTGTAATAACCAACTCTTTCATAGGGCCTGATCTAGAGCCTATTGAAGTTAATGAGAGCTGTTCTGCTTGCTCTTCTTTTTTCTGATTGCTAATTGTGTGTAAACAGCTTTTGGTCATCACAAGTTTGTTTATTTGAAATTATTTGCAGATTAATTTTGGTAATTCATTTCTCCTTGAGCATGCAGGGTGTTCAGCGTTTGAAATAGATGATTTCAGTCGTTCACATTTGCAGCTCTCGCCTGCGCTCCATTCCTGTATCCTGACTAAACAGGCTTCTTGTGAGCATCCTCATTCACTTATTCAAAACTTGCTTTTCCATGCATTCATGGCCAAGTTCATGGGAACTTCTGACCTGCTGGGCTGAGTCTGGTCAAAGCTCAGTCCTGCCCAGCGTGTCTCTTGATAATGGTCATAGTATGAATGCTTAAATAATGAGCACACAGAGCAATTGTTGGGTTTATATTCCTCATGAACTGTAACATTACGAATGACTAATTATCTTCCTTGCAACTTCATTCAATGAGCATTGCAGCATAGAGTGTGAGGTCCCCAGTCCACATAACATGAGTGTGGAGCAGGCAATCTAGTTCAAGACTTTTCTTTTAACTTTCTAAAGAATTTAAATATTTATTGATATGCATATCTGCATTATTTCAACATTATTCTGATATCAGACCATGTTTTCTGGCTTTCCTTTTTCATGTTCAAAGCGATGTGGAATAAGCAAGTGGCACTGGGGTTTCTGGTTTGTCCTATTTTAGTAAATATTTTGTAGGCCACACTCGTTTGAAGGTGGGTGAGCACTCAAGTATTGATGCTGCATTGAAAGGAGGAAGGGAGCTGTGAGCCCTTTGACTGGGTCAAAGTCCCCATAGCACAGAGCGGAGCTGGAGGACGTGCTGCTCATGCCTTGTGGTATGGAGCCCAGTTGCTTGGTCCATGTGGTCTCATCGAGGATCCGTGGGACCCCTGAGGAGCTGCATGTAGAATGACGCCTTGCACAATCATGCTCTTCAGTTAAGGCACGTGCCTTGTGACTCTGGGCTGTGTAAATGCTTTGGCTTGCAAAGCTGAGAGGACTGGTGATATGGAAAGGGAAGATCTGCCATTGACTTTGACTGTAGTCAAAGCTGGTGGAGATTGTAGGTAACAGCCGGATGGCAGTTCTCCCGTGGGTGCAGAAAGTTGCTCTCCTGAAAGTTTGCTTTACTCATCCTCAAAGACAGTAATGGTCTAGAGTTATGCAGCTCAAAGGGATTTTGTGCCATTTGGCTTCAGCCCATACCAAAGTATCTGGGCAGAAATCCTTCTAGACCGATCTTGCCTATATAAAGATGTATATCTTAATGTGTCATCTTATAAAATATGTATTTGCTGGCACTTTCACCATTCAGATTTTTGGAGCTCTGTTTTTAAGGAGGGTAAGTTCAGTAGATGTGAACAATGACTGTAAACATTTCAGTGTCTGAGCTGGCAGGGAAGATGGGGCACAAGCAGGTTCCAGATGTGCAGAATTGGTTCATAAATAGCTCTTGTATTAAGGTTGTCGGAAGAGAAACCTTCAACACCTGACATCCAGTAGCAGTTATGGTGGCTGAAATACTGCTGAGAAGCACAAAAGCATATGCCTGGATGAATTGTGAAGGTGAGGAGTGGCAGCATTGGAAAACAGGGTCAGCCAGAGACCAGGCTCTGCACAGCAGCATTGCAGGGCGAGGGATGAGAGGACGTAAAACATCAATGAAGAGCTATAGGAAAGAGAATACTCAAGTGAATACATGCTTGGTTACTTCAACAAAAATAGAAAGAATGGATTTCTGCTGTCACATTTCTGAAGGACTTTATGCTTGTGTCTTATGTCATGTATTGTTAATTGTTCTTTGGCCTCAATACACCCAGAGAAATGGAAAGAGGAAAGGCTGGAGTGGGAGAACATCACAGCATGAGAACAGGCTGTAGGTTGACACCATGTTCGCACATTTGTGTAGCATGGGAACTAAACTGTGCTGTGAAAATCTGTGTCTTGCTCTGGCTGAAGTCATGAGGCACTTTCCCATAAGAGCAGAACACATTGTGATGCTTGGGGGAAAATAACCCACGAAAGCCCCAAGAAACCCATGTAGATGTGGCTTCTCTCTTCTGCAAAGCTTTGATCCCGTGGCCACTAGAAGGATGAAAAGACTCTGTTATCTCTCTGCCGAGTGTTTTTTCAAGTCCCCGCCTTCTGTGTTCATGGGCAGGCATGTGGGTAGGCAGAGGGTAGAGCACCCTTGGGGAGGACCTGTGTCCTCCTTCCTGAGGTGTTCCTTGGGATGGGCCTTATCTTGTATTCATGCAGTTGGGCGTAGTGAGGTTTAGGTGCACCATCCGTGCTGCAGCTGGGGACCCTATCCTCCTCTTCCTTGGCAGGACCAGGCTGACATCCAGCACCATGGGAGGGATCCGCAGCTTAGAGCGGTCAACAAGCCCCAGCTTGCTCATGAATCATGTCACGGTGAGGCTGGAGCCTCATCCAGCTTTGCATAGTTCCGTGTGACATGTGGGACATGGCCGCAAGTAAATGGAGAGGACCCTGTTGGGTGGTGGGTGAGCATGCACCATCACAGTTGGCAGCTGGTGGGCTCTGCAGTGGCCAGCCCAGGGCTCAGAAGGCTTCGTGTTGCTGGTGATGGGAGCGGGATGAGATGCTACATGTGTTGTGATGCATGGTTTCCCAGAGGGTAGCTGCCCATGCCAGGCAGCGAGGCTGTCCTGTTATGGACAGTGTCCTCTGTACTGTGCTGGGACATCGTCCCTGCCTCCCGCCCCAGCCCAGGATGCTCGAGGATTGACGTTAGTAGTTCAGTGGATGACGATCTCTTTTCTGAGCGCTTTTTGAATGGCATCTTTATTGTAAATGTCAGGCAGGTTTTCCTTCTGGGAAGAAACACAGGCAAACATATGTTGGGATCACATTTGTTCATCATATTAACTTGTTCAGCTTTGCCTAGAAAAATCAATACTGCCTTTTAATACAGAAAGCCCTGGACAAGATGCCCCAGGTGAAAGTCCATGGAAAGAGTGTTCCTTCAGAGATACAGCTGCTGGGTGAAACGAGCACTGGTTGTCTTCAGCACTTTGGCTGGCAAGCAGAAGCTGCTGTCAAATGAGCTGCAGCTCGATGGCTGCATTTCCAGCTTCTCTGGCCAGTTCGGAGGCATTGCATCCCACCCATTCTGCCATTCAGCCAGCACAGAGCAGAACTGGATCTGGCCCAACAGCAGCCCCAGGCTTGGGCTCCTGGATCCTGTGGAGCCTGCAGAGTCAGCTCCATCAGCCCCTTGATTTTGGATGGTTTCATCATCTGAGCATCCTAGGCATTGCTTATTTGAGCTTGGAAATCTCTTATTCAACAGTATTATGTGATGTAGAAAGTATCCGCTTTAGAAATACATCTTTTTGAATTTGAGTTGCTTTTTTAAACAGCCGATGTCAGTCTGGACAATTTTTTTTTTCCGGTTTAAGAATAACTTCATTTGGTTTAGCTTAATTGATTCAGCATTGATTTTGGATAAACTGTTTAAGCGGGGTTGTAGCTGCAAGATGCTTGATGATCTTAAAAGTCACCTCTTCCCTCACCTTCTCCTTCCTTCCCCCTGTTTAATGCTCTTGTTAGAATATGGAACATTTTTCCAAACTTTTACAGAAGTTTCATAAAAGCTGTGAACCAGAAGTCACAGACTAGAAGCAAGTCACTTTTCCATTTTGGTTTGGGCAGGTTTTTAGGTATTTTTACACCCTCCCTCCTCTCCCCCTCTCTTAACACATGGCAAGTGAGCAGCTCCCGGCTGACCTCAGGCCATGATGCAGAGCAAGACCATGGTGTAGCATCACCTATCGTCCTGCTCTGCCCTCGGAGGCTTCAGTTTCAAGTTGCTGCTGTCTTCTAGTCACTGGAGAGCTTTGCAGCCACCTCTTGCAAGGATCCCTGGCCTGCTGTGGGGTGGTGTGTGTGGAAATGGGGGTACCTGCATCCTCCAAATGCCCAGTGGGACAGGGGGAGTCAGGGATTTCTGCAGGAGCAGGTGGGGAGAGGAGGGCTCGGGAGGGAGATACCGGGATCGTTGAGCGTCACTCAGGCGGCATGTCCCAGTCAGGACCCTGGAAGGTGCTTTAGCAAAAGCCAGGAGCTAGGATCTGGTCTGTCAGGTCTCAGCTGAATTCCAGCAAAAAGTGTTAGTTCGCTATGCAATTTATAATCTAAATCAACCTGTGAGGGCCCAAAGGGGTTGCAGGAGGTGGAGAAAACTGAGCATCCTATTGCTATAAGCTGAGACCTTACTGAAATCTGATGTAAATGCACTTGTGCAGATAAAGGGAGAATTTATCCTGACGGTTATACAACATATACAAGGCTGTATTTTCTTCCTGTTTATGCCAGTTTTACTCCATTGGCATTTATTCCTATTGTAAATCACAAAAGAGCAAGTCCTTTATTGGTAGGTAATTTAAAATAGCTTATGTTATATTGTCTGACCCTTACAGTAATTCTAAACTACTCCTTCATCCCCTGCCGTGTGTGTGCATATAAAATGGTCAGGAAATTCTTTTCTTTAAGAAAAAGAAAATGTAGGTGGCTTGATTTTTGCTGTTAATGTTGGTGGAAAATTTTGCTAAATTAAATATTGATATAGCTGAATATTTTCAGTGCAAATTTCATTTAAATTAAACCAAAAAAGGCATTTTCTTTTTGGTCTCAGCCTCTTTGTCAGCAGAACACTTTCATCTTCTCTACTTACATCAGCATCTTCCGAATGGGTTTTATGTTGGAAAGGAGCAAAGTTTGCTCCTGCCAGGCTGCTCCCCTTAGCCCAGACCAGCCCTGTTGAGCCTCCATCAGTGTGTTGACACGGGGTGGGGTGAAGCCCATCGGGGTGGACAAACAGCATTAACACACGTTAATCATGCAGGCAGGGCTACCTGCTACTTTTCCCTTTCCTGATGGTTCACTTCCATTTTGGGTTCAGTTAATGAAGAACCATCTGCTGAACATTTAGGATTTGGAGCTGCACAGTCAGTACAGAAGTCTGGTTTTACCAAGTTCTAGCAGAAGGGTGGGGGAAAATATCTTGTTTTCCTAGGTTTTCTTGCGTGTTCAGTGGAGGTGCCCAGCCTTGCAGTGCAAGAAGGTCTTGGCTCCTAAAGAAAGAGTTGAGGTATGGTAGTCCCCATTTTTATTGAACAACATCCCTGTACTCTGCATCCACAAGCTATCCCAGCCCTTTCATCCTCAGAGAGATGCTTGGCGTTGCTCCAGAGGGAAACAAAACCCACAAAACCCGTTTGCATGCTGCTTTTTTTCCTCTGTGCAGCTTCTTCCATGCAAGGAGCAACCCAGCCCAAGGATGCTGCAAGCCTGTAGCCCAGAGGGTCCATGTGCAGGTGGTCACCTTGGCCCAACCAGGGCAGCCCCTGGTGCTGCAGCTTGAGCGCAGTGGTCCCAGGATGTCCCCCATTTTGCCACCACCACACCGGCAGCTCATGCAGAGGGGAATTAGTGCTGCTTTTGATGTATTATTTTTGACTATATTTTAATATCATTTGATCAAAGCCTTCGATGTTCCTTGAGCAATAGCTTAAACCTTTATTTGCGCCTACGTCCTCCTCTGTGTAGATTGGATGCTCGCGTACGTGTGGTGAGATGTTAAGCCTTTTGGATCCTGTTCTTAATATTAAACAGAGACTTATGAAATCAGCTATAATTTAAGATATAAAACTATCAAACACTTTTCTGACTTATGAGGACCTAGATAATGAGGAGGATATTAGGTAGCCATATTCTTATTTTTTGACGTTGGAAGAAGAATTTATGCAATCATTATTTTTATTATAAACATTTTAAAGCATATGTGGATATATTAATTATTGAGTGCTATCTTTAGCTCTCCCAATTCATTTCAAATTCCGGGAGTCCGTATAATCTGGCAGAGTTTGCTATGCTGAGAAATGTATTAAGGACAGCTTATGATACGCTAATTAGGAGTGCATTTAAAGAACCAGTAATCTAATAGTTTTGAAGAAATCTGCTTACGTTTTTTTCCATTTTCATATCTTATTTCTTAAGCATTTTGTTTTCTGAGATCACAGCAGCAGTATAAGGGCAAGATTGCCAGCTGCTGGAAATCAAAGTATCGCTAGTGAAGTCATTTAGATGCTGCTGAATTACTTCAGTCCCCAAAGCTCAGCCCTCAAGAATTCATGTGCTGTGGCTTCCTACTTCTTGTGTGAAGTTCTGACTTCAATGCACAGGCAATGGAAGTTCTGCAGCCCAAAGTTTATTGCTTTGCCTGGGGAAATATGCAAAAAGAACTGTTAAACTCTTCAAACCAAGGCCTTGTTCACATGAAAATACACTTTGTGATAGATGTAAGGAGAGAAATGTGATTGGAAGTACCTTGATTGTCATCAGAATCTGTTGCCATTGGGAAGTTTCACATGGAAATACCAATTGGTACTTGACTCTGGAGATTATTTTACGGTGATAATATCTGTGTTGATATCAAAATATAAAGGGATGTCTTCTGTATTTTGATGGAAAGACCGTCAACCAGGATTGAGATCTGAAAAGGTCTCCCGGTTTCCCCCGTGCCTGTTGCAGTGCTGGCGTCCTCAGAGGGGGCTCGCTCTGTCACTCTGTGCCCTGTGCCTCGATGTCTGCACAAAAATCTGGGCAGGCAGATGCTACTTACTCACTACTCATCTGTTGCAAATGTTTTAAGTTCCATTTAAAAAATGAAAAACATTTTGATGGAATTCCTGAAGGTGGTGGTGGTGGGAAAATCAGGAATTGGACAAAGTGTAAGGTTAACCACCACGTTTTGGATTTCAAAGTGAATTCAATACTTCTCTTTTGATGAAGAAAGAAAATTTTAGAAAGTTGTGGGGTTGGTTTGGTTTCCCCCCCCCCCCTCTGTCACTCACTTGCTTTTTTTTTGATGATGTTAAATGGATTTCCTCCCAGGAGGAGGGACAAGGGGAGTTTGTGATCTTACACAACCGAGCCCCACGCCAAGGAAGCAGTGGGGAAGAGCTGAGCAGCTAGACAAGATGACAGGAGAATCCCCCTTCTTGCCTTCATCCTCTGCTTTAGCTCCTCGTTAGGAACTGAGCAGGCGGAGTGGCTCTTGACTGCAATTTCTTGAATCGTGAATCCTGTCCTCAGAAACCCTTTGGTCACCCAGGTCCTGCATCTCTCTTCGTTTTCATGCGTTCTGCATCTAAACTTGACAACAGGGCAACTGGAAAGATTTGAAAACAGAATAAACAGGACTGGCTGAACATGCATAGCAGATATTTTATTTTTTTCTTAAGAAACCCACATCTGGAAGGTGTGGATAGGTTACTCTGCCTCACCCTTTGTAGGATCTGTCACTGCTTGGGCTGCAGCTGTCGGACATCCAGTACTATGAGTAGACAACATCATGATAGGAATTAAAAAATATCTTCTTTTTTCATCTGAATTGAAATGATAATAGGGAGCAGGCTGCCTGCAGGATTTGCAAATTAATTCTGCAGCAATGGGTGATGTTGGCTTCCCTCTGTTCATAAATAATATGGTTTTGCCTTGTGCTGCTTAGCAGAGCTCAGCTGTAAGAGGAGCTTTTAAACTTTTTGGTTTTGTTCTTTCTAAGTGCGGGAATGGACAAAGCCAAATTTCAAGAGTTTACAATAGTGGAAGTGTTTGAATTTGTTCTGGTGTTTTATTAAATAACAATAAGAGTTCAAAAATACTCTTTCTAGTAATTTTTATAAGACTTTCCACCCCCCCCCCCCCCCCCCCCAATGCTTTTTGCAAGGAATATAACCATTCTTGGGCCGAGGTCTTCAGTGACACTGCCTGCTGCATCAGCACCAGGTCAGTAGCTTTTGTGCGCAGCGTACAATGCAAACTGGAGTCGCGGTCAAAGCCGTGCGGTTCGGGTTAGATGAGGAGGTCAGCGTGTCTGACTGGCATACGCTCCGGACATTTTGCCTTTGCACTGCTAAGGTCTCCAGTAAGGTTTCACAGTAGAACATAAGGTTGAAGAAAGTGAGAGATAGATTGTGTTTAAGTGTGTTATGGGCAGGAAAGCCACATATCCAGCGTGCCAGAGGGTATTAATGACAATAGAGAAGCTGCAAGCAGTGTACTCATCTTTTCCCTTAACTTATCTCCCTGTTTTTATTCTTAAAGCCTGAGCCCCGATGCTGTGCTTATCATTGCACTGAGCATGTGGTGACTAAAGCAGAGCAGAGCTCTTCTGCTTGATAACATTTTGCTTGCATTCATCTGCAAATGCCCAAAGAGCGTATCGATGGCTGGGGGCTCCTATCTGCCGGTCCCAACCCCTGGGAAGTCACTGCTGGTTGACTGTACCAAGGATCAGGTGTGGCATCGCTCGAGCGCCTGCTGCTGCTGAACTTGAGGGTTGAACAGTGTACTGAAAAGCTTAGCAGCGGTGATTAATTTTGGCTAGGAGAAATGAGATGCATTTCCCACTCTAAATGCTTTAACAGGCTTACGCAAATTTTGCACGAAAGGAGCGACTCTGTAATGAAACTTAATGGCTAATTGCACTCTGTTAATAAAATTGGAGATGTCATCAGCCACTGAAAAGGGACTGGTAAATCATATAAACAATAATACACAACTTAATGTTGCCTGAGTACCAAGGTGGGAGTTTAATAATTTTCGTCATTAATTTTTATTGATTTGTTGATCATTCATTGATGCCTGTTCAAATAAATTACAGAAATGCTGATAGCTAACGTAACTCTGAAGGCAAGTTACGTGTTCAATAGCACATCAATACTGAGCTATTAGTTGGGCTTCCCAAGGAAATTAGATCTATGGGGAGGTGACTTCTGTTTCTGTTGGTTTGTCTGTCAATCCAAGTCCCAATTAATGTCGAAAGGGTTGGGTCAGTTTGAAGCGCACTTGATGGAGGAGCCTCAAAGACTGCTCAGCTGCTAGGTCTTGTGGAAATAGATGGTTGAACACAAAGGAGTGTCCTAACACTACTTCTTCCAGGAGAAAAATTGCAATGTGAGCTTACCTCCTAGTAGACATCAACAAATTGTAAAGGTGAGAGGGCAGGGATTGACTGACAGAGAGATGTTATAAATTTCCCAGTGTCAGGAGAGCTTCAGTGAGAGCTTGGCCCATACAGAGTCTCTCCCTCGCGGGTGAGACACTGGAAACTGGGCAAATTTTAACATCTCCTCCTTAATTCCTGGTAGCTCTTCCAAGCAGGCTGAGTGGTGGGTCTGTGCCGCTGTCAGTCGTGTGTGGGCAGTTGACACAGAAAATCATGAGAGCATCAAACATCATTTGAGGACCTCTGTCCCCTCCATTTTAAGGGCTCCTCTGCAGCTCTCTTCTGTACCAGCACAGACTGTGATTTACTAAAGGGAAGGAAAACAGGCACTCTCTCGCTTCTGCTTATCCGGCCTCATGGCATGCTTTGGCCAAAATTTGGAAATGTGTTGATTTATGCTATGAGCAGGCAGGATTTTCCTTGGGCTGCCTGGAAAGGCTCCCAAGCTGTCACAGCTCGGTGCTCCAGATTTCCTTCACAGGAGGAGAAGGCTTAGGGCTGGCAGAGCCCCCACTTCTGTTCCCCATGCCAGTGCCTGAAGGAAACGGGTGTGTTTAAGGCAAATCAGCTTGTCCATTGAAAAGTGATTGAAATGGGCGTTACCAACTTTTTAAATGCCAGATGTTGTTGTCACGGCATGGTTGAACTGATGAAGCATATTTGGAGCTGAAGTGGTTGGGGGGTGGAGTGCTGTGCTTTGTGGGACCTGACGGTCACTGCACTATCCCTTGGCCAAGTGGAAGAATCTAGCCAGTTGACGGTCTCCCCAGACTGGTGCTGACTCTCTGTAGAGCCGCTGTAAGCTAGACATATTTTTCCTCCAACTCAAGCCTTGTGGGGGGGGTCTCGCTTTGAGCCTGTTTTCTGAGGAAGGTCAGAAGACGAAGGCTGTATAAGCTCTTCCTGAAGAAATCGTGCCAATGGCCAGCACGAGGCAGGCATGAAAAAAACACAAGACAACGCACATCTACAATTCCTTTCTCAGTTCTGTCCTCAATTTTAAATGGTCTTTGGAGATTATTCAGCTGATGAGGACCGTAGCACGTGGCTCGCCTGCCGAATTTCTCATTTCCTCATGCATATTCTCATACTTTCTTTGACCTGCTCCCATCCTGTATCCTCTATAAGCATTTTAATCCTGGTTCTGCTGTCAGGTTTTTTTATTTTTCCCTGGGGAAACACAGTCCCGGTATTCCCCCTCTCCCAGGGAAGCTGGAAGAATAGGTTGGTCAAGAATGAGATTATGCTTTTGTTCTCTCCAGGTAAAATCAGTGCTGGTGCTTACAGTCTCTTGAGATCAGCCTGCTCCTGGATAGACCCAGCTCCTGCAGCTCTGTAGCACAACGAGCGTGAATCAGTTCACAGCAAACAAAGCGTACAGATGGTCCATAAAGTGGAGCAGGGGCTGGTAACCTCTCTGTATGCAGCTCCCCCAGAAATTATTATGATTATAAAAATACATGGTTTTGCTTAGTATAATCTTGTACCAGCAAGAGAGAGAAAACATCTCTACTTTGTTTATGTTCACTTTTAAGAATGAAAATGAAAATAACCCAATCATTGTTAGTGATACAGTTCCGGATCTGGGAGAGAATCGCAGTCATGAATGTGTAGGTTGGAATTGACTTTGGGGATTTTCACTCCAGCCTCCCACATGAAGTGAGACTCTCGCCAACCGTAGGTCAGGCCAGCCATGGCATCATCTACCAAGGCTTCAACATCCAAGGATGGCATTTCCACAACTGATCTGGATCTTCTTCTCGGGGGATACACTACCTTTGTACATGCAAAAAGAGTTTGTACAAAATCATCACTATCATTGTCTTTTTGCTAGTGTTAAAGGACCTTTTAAAAACAAGTCAGATAGAGATGGGCACTTTCTGTTTGATGACAAGTTCTCAACAAAAACCATGGTTTTAAAAGACTCACTAATAGAAAATACTATTTGTGATATTCCCTCCCAGGCCATTTTTCAGAGCTGGTGCGTTTGATGGGGATTGGTGATGGTCAGGTTGTGCTGTGAGCTCCTGGGCTTGCTGGTGATGGTCAGGTTGTGCTGTGAGCTCCTGGGCTGGCTGGTGATGGTCAGGTTGTGCTGTGAGCTCCTGGGCTGGCTGGTGATGGTCAGGTTGTGCTGTGAGCTCCTGGGCTTGCTGGTGATGGTCAGGTTGTGCTGTGAGCTCCTGGGCTGGCTGGTGATGGTCAGGTTGTGCTCCTGGACCTGCTGCCCTTGGGCTCTGGGGAACACCTTGGTGACCACTGGTACTGGTGGGTTGTGTGTGATGCTGCTGCTCTCCTCAGGCAACGTTTCACTCCTGAAAGCTTGGTCCCTCTCTCCTCATGGAGCATCAAGAGAGCTCTACTCCTCCAGGGAGTGGGAGGATTGGGCATAGTCCCAAAAACCTGATAACCTCTTGCACAAATAAACTGAAGGTTTATTATTGAATTCAGACAGTTGCTTCAAAAAAAACAGTTCCCATAAACAACTATTTTTCTTTTCTCTCGGTTTTTAGGGCTGAGCTATCAGAGGTCACAAGCTGTAAGAACATGCTTGGTTAATCCTGCTTAGCCTGTGCCGCCCTGGGCAGGCTGGTGTTCAGCTGTAGCCTGTGGAAGCCGAGCAGAGGAGCTGCTGGGCACCGTTGCAGCTCGGGGTCTGCAGGCTCCCTCCCACCCCCGCATGCCTGGGGCTGGGGGTGCATGCTGGCTGAGCCTGGAAGGCTGTTAAAATCCTGGAGTACAGGAGCTAATAGAAAAATGAGTCATTTTCTTGGTGCTTCTGCTGTCTGGGGTGTTTTTTTTTGTCTGTTTATTTTTTAACTATGTTACTCTTTTCCTACTGAAGCTAAAAGGAATTACACAAGTTTTGATAGTGCCTGGAATATGTAAAATCTGGTGTAATAGGTTTCTAGCTTTATATAATGGAACATATTCCAGTCATTCAGCAGTTACTCCTACACTCCGTGTTTCAAAACAAAGATGTGAAAACTAGGTGTGAGACATTGAAGTACAGGAAACACAATTTTAATTCAAGAAATCATTTTTCTTCCTGAAAGGAGGTTTGTTTTCTTGATAGTCGCTGTTTACTGGGACAGATTTGTGCTATCTCACATAAAATGCAAATTGCTGTTTAAAAAACTGTTTATTCTTGCTTAACACTATAAAGCAGCATTTTTTTCATTTGCATTCATGTAAGGTTATGTATTTGAAAATTCCTCTTTAATATTAAACTGTCTTTTTTTCAGTCAGCAAACTAAACCGAAACCCTTTCTGAGGCCTGTACTGCATTTAGTGAAACTTCCATCGCAGAGCCAAAGAAGAACACGCTCTTTCCAGGACACGATCCCTGTTGCTGGCAGTTGCGTGGGTTTTGTAGCACCTACAGCACTTCCTCCTGCTTCAGGACACCCTCATAAACTGCATTTTTATTGCTTTAGCCTAGGCTGATGAGAAGTTAAACATTGCACCTGGCTTCCAGAGGAGGCAGAGGGACTGTGTGTGTGTTTGCAGTCTGCCTATGGCAGTGCTCTGAGCAAGGCTGACCTTCTTTTCTGCCTCTGCTATGTGGGGCCAAGGGTCCTGTCCACCCCATGTGCCTGCATGATCAAGGGAAGGAGGAGCTCTGGGAATAGTCCTCAAGCTCTTTGGGGGCAGCATCGGGCTCAGCACTGGAAAAGGCTACCCAGAGAAGTGGTGGAGTCACCATCCCTGGAGGTATTTAAAAGACGTGTAGATGTGGTGCTTAGGGGTATGGTTTAGTGGTGGACTTGGCAGTGCTAGGTTAGTGGTTGGACTTGATGATCTTAAAGGTCTTTTCCAACCTAAATGATTCTATGATTTCTTCTGGGCTGTCTTTTCTCCCACAGCTGGTGGTTCAGGCACCCAGCAGCTCCCATACAAGCATGATCCAGTTTCTTTGAGTTCAAGCAATGCTCTGCACCATTTAAATACTTCCAGCCTTACTCTAATGAGATGCGCATGCCCCATCTGCAGGTGGTGGAGCGCAGATATGGTCCTCCTGGTGAGGTGCCCTCACTGGGCATGCGTTGCTGGGTATCGCTCTTCCAAGCGTTGACACTGCCAAGCTGTGCTTCATGATGGCAAGCAGGATGGGCCGGGCTCCAATGGCTTAGGTAGCTCCAGGGAAGCTGGAGCTTGGAGCTTTTCCACCTAAACTCAGCTGACCCCATCGTGGATCCTGGAGGTACTTACAGGTCTGCGGAGCAGACAGTGATTTTTGGTTCACTGTGTCCTATGCATTATGTTAAAGCACGGGCCTGGGGAAAGGCATTTTAATGTTCTTATTGGATACCAGCCCCAACATTGTTCTGCTTGGTTGCACCCCGTTGGTTCGTCAGCAAGTGCCCTATTATGGATGTGCCATGATGCGGACCTTGGCATGGCTTTGAGCAAGGTGTAGTGTAATAGTGGTACTATGAAATTAATAGGTCCAGATGTCTCTGCACCTCAGGGTGAATCTCAATGGATCTTGCTTCATTTGCTGCTTTGCTTGGCTGCAGAGGGGATGGGAGGTGGAGGCAGGCTAATTCTCCACCAGTACTAGCAGCAAATGAAGCTTTGATTGTTACGGTGGAACAGGGGAAACTACATGGACCAAGGGCAGAAAGTCCAGAGTTGGCCTACTCTGAACATTCTTGGTCCTGGGCAAGGTCTGGTGCCTGCCTAAAGCTCCTGCCATAAATCTTGGTTCCATTCTGCCCGCGTCTGTGGTTCATCACCGTCTCAGCTTGATGAAACTTCAGGTTTCCTAAAAGAATCATAGAATCATAGAATTATTAAGGTTGGAAAAGACCTCTAAGATCATCGAGTTCAACCATCAACCCAACACCACCATGCCCGCTAAACCATGTCCCTAAGCGCCTCATCTACACGTTTTTTAAATACTTCCAGGGATGGTGACTCCACCACTTCCCTGGGCAGCCTATTCCAAGGCCTGACCACTCTTTCAGGAAAGAAATTTCTCCTAATGTCCAATCTAAACCTCCCTTGGCACAACTTGAGGCCATAAAAGGGACATGACCTTTGCCGTGTTGTGTTGGGACCTGTGGCTAATTTCTGTAACGTTATATATGTGTGCTGGTTCTTTAGGGCTGAATCCATCTACTTGGTGCTGTTTGTTGTGAACTGTGCTACCAGAGTTTTCTTGGTTAAAAATATGTTTCTGAAAGATGTTTTGTCAAAGTGTGCAAACAGGAGTAATGATTAAGAATTCAGGATTCTTTTTGAAGACGAGATTTTTAATGTGTTTGATTTTCACGTGTCTCTACCATTTCAGGTGGGGGAAGTCAACATATTACTGTATGCTCAGAAGAGCCAAATAAGTAAGACGTATTTACTGCTAGACTATAATGCTGTTGAAACAGGTCTGGCAACATCATCTGTTTTGTGATGCCAAGAACAACAAAGTGTTGCTTCAATTAAGCCCGACACTTGTAGATCATTTCTTTGCTTATTTTAGAAGATTCATTGAACCCACTGCCTGCAATCTGTAGGTTGCAAACTGCTCCAAGAGCAGTTCAGGGAGGAAGATGTAGTGTGGGAAGGTTTCCCTCTACACTTCTCTTTACAAATTCCCCACCAAATCAGTGCGATCTTGGAAAGATGCCGTATTTGTTGTGTGCAAAGGATGTATCAACCTGGCATGTTGTGAACTAACCAAGAAATCATGACAGTGTCATTCTCTGAGCATGCTGGAACAAGAGGCTGGGAAATTTAGAAGTACCGATTGCAGGGGCCACTATTTTAATATAGAAAGCGTGCAATACGCACTTTTTGTGGCATAGGAAAGCGTGACTACTGTTCTAAGCTTTAATTGCCAGTTTAAGGGTGCCAAGCAGAAGCAAGAATTACAAGGCAGTGTGTCTCAATGACTTTCTTTTTACCTTGTAGCAAGGACCCGGTTTAAAAACAAAACAAAACTCCTCCTCAGAAATCCTGCCTGGAAGTCCTGTACCAGAGGGATGTTTTCTCAGTGCTGATACTGCAGGCAATTCAGTTTTTATTTCTGAGGTCCAGAGAGAGACTGTTGCCATGAGTATGTCCCATGTGTGGGGCTGGTTGAAGTACCCATGTTGTCCTCAGGTTTCTTTCGGGAGAGTAACTCGGCAGCCAAAATCGGTAAATCTTACCAGAGTGTGTGCACGCTACCAGTCCTAGGGCGTGGAGAAGAGCAGTCCGTCTCCTTGAATTGAATTAGCTGACCTTTTGATGGGTGAAAGAAAGAGCAAGGGGTAAGTCAGGAGATACGTTCCTGCAAGAGCATAGAAGAAATTATTCTTAATTCTTTGCCTCGGCAGGGACACGTGATCATGACCCAGCAACGGCGGTTGCGTTGGGAGCCCTTTGCTCCTGCAGAAATGGCAGCAGAGATGGTTTTGCAGCGAGGTCTCTCTGATGGCTCAGCTGAGGTAGAAAGAGGCAGAGTTAGTACTCTGTGTATGCGTCGGGAAGAGGGTTTTCTTTGATGCGTGATGATATCTTTGATATTCCAGGACAATCCACAAAAATCCTTAAAAAAAAAAAAAAAAAAAAAGCACTGACATTAATTCCATGCATAGAAGAGGGAGCCTGACTTAAACGTGCAGAAATACGTATGGTGCTTGGGATTGTACAGAAGTCTTTCAAAGCTGGGCTCTCCCACCTGGGTGGCCATGGTGGCTGTCCTGGCAGGCTGAACAGAGAAGAGGCTGAAATGGCAACAGGGTTGCTTTGGGTCTTCCCTGGCTCATTTGGGTCTTTTCAGTTCATTTTGAAGAGAACAGCTTTGCTCACTGACTTTGCTTTGTAATGCTAAACAAAGAAGGATAAATGTTTAAGGACAAATAAACACTGAAAAAGAATAAGTAGTGAGTTGTTGAATGGTTAGAGCTAACTAGAAACCAAGTTCTCATGTTTTTAGGAATGGTTTCCTTCTCTGAGTTTCACAGAAAACTCACATGAACAGAGCTTTTTGCAAAGGGTGCTCTGTATTTGTGCTCCCGTAATTAACTGACGGCTGAGACAGCACCAGTTAGACTGGAAACCATCTGCTCTGGGGCTGCTGCCAGGCACGGAGAGCCTCGGTGTTACAGTTCCTCCCAAATGTAATTATCTCTGGCCACATTTATTTGCTGGTGAAAAGTTCCACTTACACACACAGAGATTTGATTGAGACCTTGTTAGAAAACAAGGGTGAGAGAATTAAACTCTGAACAGTACCAGAACTCAGGTTCTGTAATTATTTCCTTTAATCTGAGTGATGATAAGATCTTCATGATTTGTGGAACTTGCAGGATTACTTAAAATGTAATTAAAATTTTTATATACATATATATGCATATATATATATATATATATATGAAATAGGAAACCCATAATGATTCTGCTGGAAAACGTAGAATGTATTTGTCATGAATAAAATGCTTCTCCTCCTCCAGGAGAATATTTATCCCAATCCTGCAGCAGGATCCATCCATTTGGTGGATCCCTGTGTATGTGCAGAACTCCCTGGAGAACTGGGTGTTCTCCGGACCAATCTCTGCTTGGTCACTGTGTATGCGTATGGCTGTGATGTCCTCCCGCGTTAGCCACGTGGCCCCGATGAAAGGGACGGGGACAGTACGGCAGATGTAGGTTCAAGAGCAGAAGCATTTACTCCTGCTTTACTCACCAGCTCTCCCTCCTGCTCTGCTGCGGCACCAGGAATTCACAGCATCCTCGTGTGGCTTCCTTCAGGTCCTTGGTCCCATGTGCTGTTTGCAGCTGATTTACCTCCTGCCCGGCTGTATCGGGGCTCCAGGGACAGAGGAGGTGGGTGGGTGCAGGGGGGTGGGTGCCTTCCCTGGCTGCAGCCCTGGGCTTTCCCCACCATCGCCGCGGGGAGCAGGGCTGGGCTGGAGCAGGGCACGTCTGCCTGCTCAGCCTCTCTGCCCCTCCGCTGCAGGGCACCAGCCCTGGCTGCGCGTGGGCATCGTTGGTTTTACGCCGATGCTCTGCATCACGAGCCCTTCCATGTAAAACCAATTAGCAAGCGTGTAGCCCCCAGTGAATTCCATGCAGTTCTGCAGTATAATAAGGAGGAAATAACCTTTTTTTTTTTTTTTTTTAAGAAAGAGAAGATTTAAAGTAATTGCAGATGTGTTTGCAACTCTCCGAATTAAGTTTTCCCATACTCATATCAACTCTTAATTCTACTAATTGCAAATAAAATGACCAGGAATCTCAGCGGTATTGCCATGATGAATGCACTGCCCTGTGGCAGTAATTCTCATCTATGCAGTGTTTAGAGTATTTTGCTGCAGGTAACATGGGTTTTGTGACGTCCTTTTCCAACGGGAGGTTAGGCGATATTCAGTCCACTAATAAATTTATTATTGGACCAGCTTTTTAATTTTTTAAAAAAGTGTAGAATTCTTTGGGGGAAGTGGGGAATGGGAAATGTTATACAACTAGTTTTTGTTAAATAAGTATTCAGGGTATTGATTACATTCTTCATTTCGGGTCGCAGCTGAGACAAATGCCAAGTACCTAATAGAGGAAGCCTTTGGCTAGAGGCTGCGTGGTGCTGACCTGCCCAAGGGGCTTGCCCTCGTAAGGGCCGTTTGAAATCAGTGGTGACATTCCTGGTTCAATCCGTATTGTGCAAAGTGCTGCTGAGCAAGCACAGGTCTTTGTGTGGAAATTTTTGGAATTATTACATCTGGTTAAAACTCTTAATTATCTTCTCTTTAGTATTTCTTTTTTTTTTTAATTTTATTTTTTAAATAGCATTATGGCTATATGTTACTTTCAGTAGCCTTAGTAAGTAAGTGATAGCAGGAAGAGGTCTGTAGTTTAAAAGGTTCCTATGTACCAGTACTAAATAATTCCCTTCACTTTATGCACATCTATCGTGTACTCTCCTCTTCTGAGCTGGCCCTGAGCTGACCTTACCCACCAAACTAGCAAGAGGAGGATGAAGTCAACTTTTTTCCTCTTTGGACTGGTTTTTGCCACGTTGCTTGATATTCGCCCATATCTCTGTGACTTAAACTGCGTTTCCGGAGCTCAGGAAGCCTCCTTGATTGATAGCACTAGCGTAAGAAGGCACCGAGCTAATTAGATCACACTGCTGCTTCCCAACACTACTGTCACAGGCTGACCTAATTTTGACACTACAAAACTTATCAGCAGAGTATCTATTGAGTTAGGGGAACCGTAATGCTGTTTCTAGGAACAGATAGATTTATTATTTTCTTTTTCCCTTTACAACTCGTTACACTGCTGTTTATTGTTCCTCCTGCTGGGCAAGTATTAAGAACTTATGATCTATGGCATATGGTCTCTGTCTGTCGGTATCTGTTTCTGGAATGGTCGGTATGCTCCAGTTCAGAGAGGGATGGGGAAAAGGCCATGATGACTCTTCAGACATGAATACGGACTGAGATCCTCGTCTCTTTTAAGGACTTCTTTCTTATTTTAAAGTGATTTGGAATAATGAAGTGGTCACTGTTGCATCTCATGAGCAGGCACGCTCTGCTCTCCTGCTAATTGCAGTGAGCTGCTGGAGGTCGTTAGAAGCTGGCAGGGACCCCGTTTTGTGCTGGCGAAGCAAACTCTTGCGAAGGTTTTGTTTTCTTTGTTGCAAGTCCAGGCGTGTAGTTCCAGGATGAATCAACACATACCAAAAGATGGAGGTGGCGGGGACATGTGGAAAAGGAGGAGAAAGGCTTCACCTTCTAGCTGTCACTGGAAGACCGAGAAGCTGAGGATGCTTTTTGTAGAGGTTCGACCTCTTATCAAAAAATCCATTTACTCTTTGGTCTGTTTTTAATTTGGCGATGTCATAAAGTCACGTGTAAACAAATATCTCATGCCCTAGAAACTTTTGAGGTTAACGTAGAAATTATGAATAAATACTTTTTCGATTCTGCGTGTCTTCTGGTTTGAGCGGTTAGGAAACAGTGCAATCACAGTCACATAGACTAAAACCTTTTTTTCAGTAAGAGCTAAAATGATCATCTATTAATAAGATTACAGCAGTTGAGCTTTTTTAGAAAAATAGCAAGTATTGTAAATGTTGTGGTTAAGGTCAAGACAGTTACCAGCGTGTTAAATAGAAAGGCAGACTGGAGCACTCCAGTTGTCCAAGGTCTCTTATTCGCACCACAGTTCCACAAATGTACTGTAGGTCATGAAGCATCTCCTTTCTGAGTGCTATACTAACTCTCACTTGTTTATTTGCTTTTTCTGGGTGACCAGCTTGGTTTGAAAAAAATCCTCTTTTCTACTTACTCCTGATTTAGAAAATAAATTTTATTCTGCCTGTTTCCCTTCGAAGTTAGCTAGCATTCATCACAGCATCTTGTTTGTCCTTTGCCTTTTTTTATTTAGTGTGTCTAGATACCTGCATACGTATTCAACTTTGGACATTTCTAATTTTGCCTTCACAGAAATTTTTATGACTTTTTTTTTTCCCCAGGTCTATACTGTCTGGGGAACTTGTTGCAAGTTGAAACCAAATGGCTTGTGTAGGCGTGTATGTGTGTGTGCAAGAGACAGAGAAGGGAAATAAATTGAAATTGCTGGAAAAGAGCAGCCAATAAAGGGGACCTATGTAACGTCAATATATAACGAGATATGGTGAAAGGTCAGGCTGGCATCATTTTTCATGTGAAAGAAGAAATCTCATGCTGCCACACAACTTCTTTGCAGCAGAAGCTAGGCAGGATTGTTCTTGGTTTTGTTGTTACGGCTTTTCCTTCTGACCTGACGCTTAGCTTTCCTTGCATCGTGTGTGCGCATTGCTGGGAACAGCACCGTGATGGATTCTTTCATGCAATATTTGCTGTGTATAATCACAAGACAAATTCTTCTAAAATGCCACAAACAAAATAAATGCTGAGTATATATTACTGTAATGTCTCGTCTGGTATTAAATCCTTGGAGGCATATTTCAGAAGCAACTGTGATGAATATTCCTGCAGTAGAGAGGGAGGTGACATTTCATAATTATGCAATGTCTTCTGAACCATAAGACTTTAAAACTTAAAGAAGTAAGAATATTTTTTATTTTCCTTTATTTGTTTGATCTGTTCTTAAAGCAGTGTATTCTTTTGCCATAACAATACACAGGGGGGCATTTTTTCTTTTCTGTATTGCCTTCCCAAACCTAATGGAGCAGTGGCCTAGACACTAAAATGAAGGACACTTCAAATGTAATTGAAGTTATACGAATATAATATGAATGTAAATGTAATATTAATGTAATATGGATTTAAAAGGCAGCAGGATGTTGGCATAATGTTGCTGACTCTTCTAATTTTATCAGAAGTCTCATGATCTGTGCTGAACCTTGTTTTACCTTTCTGCTCCGTGGCTCTGCTTTAGCATTTCAGGGTTTTATTATTTGTATTGTGGGAGATGATAAAAGCCCCCGTCGTGGCCCAGAGCCCTGTTGTACAGCGGCTGTGCGTGGCAGAACGAGGAGGACGCTCCACGCCCCACGACATTGGACTGTTGAGGTGTGTGGAGGGGGAGCAGCTCAGGGAAAGCCGCACTACACCGAGCATTAGTGCTGCTGTTCTACTTAGAAAAAATAATAATAATTAAGAATCAACAGGTTCTTTTAAGGTCAGAGTGTGACACATGGGACTGACTCTTGAACAAGGACATCCCTCCTTGCAGGAGGGACAGTGAGCTCCATGGGAAGAGCAGCCTGGGCCGATGGTACCAAGGGAAGGATAGGTTCGGTTTGTTTCTTCTAAGCAGCAAATAGCATCTTTAGCCTTGCAAAGCACCAGCTGTGTAATCGTATGGGGAGGGTGCAGGGGCTGTAAAACAGTTCTCCTGAGCAGTAGGAAAGCAAAGCTGAGGCAACTCCAGTGTTAGCGGATATACTTGTCTGACTAAATGTGACCATAGGTTGAGCGTTGAGAGTATGTTCAGTCGTTGTGCTGTACTTGGAAATAACTGATGCTAGGGAGCAATTTTTGCTGGCCTCACAAAACTGCCAAGAGCAGGGGTACATCGGTCTTTAAGCTGGAGCTGCTGGGCCACCCCTGCCTGGCTGTGGGAGGCTGTGAGCGCAGGGGGGGCTTTTTGCTCTTGTGCCTGCTTGCTTAGTCTTGAGTGGCCCCACCAAGCTGTTGTCTCTGCTGATCTGATGGTCTTCCAGACCTGTGTCACCTTGTAGCTCGTACTTCCCTGCACGAGCTCTTCTGCCTGTGCCGGTGCTCTGCAGAGAGGCTCCGCCGAGGACAGATTTCTTAAACACTTGCTGAAGAGGTTAACCTAGGCCAAGCATGTTGAAAAATGATCTAAATATAGTAGACTGAGATGGATGGGGGCAATGCGAGGTAGCTGGGAATATCAGGCTTAGCCATTACAGCCTGAAATAATTATTCTCTTCCTGTTCATTTGCTTGACCTGACACTGTCCTGTTCGGGGTCCTTTGCTTGAGTCTCATTTTCTTCAGCCTCTGGAGAGAGAGGGTCAGAAGTTTGAATTATTAGGCTTGTATCAATTCTAGGCATTGTGCAGCCCTTGGTAACACAATGGGCTGTGTCAGAGGGGAGAACCCGTAATGGCATGCTGACGGGGAGGTTCTGCAGGGGTGCCAGAGCAATGCACCCCAGGAATCCCATGAGCACTTGACATGGGTGTTGGCTGAGCAATTGCAAGTTGATCAAAGAACCAGTAGACTGGTGTGAGAAGGAGGTGACGTGCAGCACAGAGCCCTGAAAACGGAGCTGCGGTCTTGGAGGGGTGGTTGCTGCCGTTGCAGGGGACGTGGGGAGAACGCGCAGGTGTTTTCCCAGCAGCACGCGGCTCTTGCCCATGGGGATCGGGGCCGGAACCTCAACGGTTTTGAGTCCTGTTGGGCTCAGCTCTCATTGTTCTGCTTTCTGGTTGTGATTTAAGACTTCAGTTAGGACTTTAAGGCGTATCCACTTATACTGAACAGGGGCAGCGCACTGTTGAGCAGAGAGGGTGAAATACTGGGTCTTTAAAACTCACCAGAACTACATTTTATCTCTTCTGCTGTTTAGTTTATGTTACTTTATTTGGCAGTTGGACAGTAACTCAACTTTCTTATGGTTCAGAAATAAAGGAAATCGTAGAGCCAGGAACATGCTTTGGAGACTTGCCGACACAGAGCTGTAATTTGTACAGGTGGTATTAGCAACAACATTGCAGTTTTCCTACATGTACAACGTGTAAAACAGCGCAACGTCCTGTAGTTCAGTTGCATATACGAGAAAATTAAAGTAAGGGTTCTGCTTGAACTTAACCTCTGGTCCAAATCCTGATCCGTCTGACAGCAACAGGATTTTGGTATCGACTTTGAAAGGAAGTAGCATCAGTCCCACTGCTTCTCCTGCTTAATTGTAATGGTTTAATTAAGGCTTCTCATTTGCATAATGAGTGTGATAATATATTTAGAAAGATATATAATAAAAAAGAACAATAATGCAGAGTTCATTTGGAAATTGAAACAAAAATAACTGGCATGCAAATGAGTTTGCAAAGGTTCCGTTCAGGGGATTGCTAGGTATTAATAAATACCGCGGCAGTCTCTTCTGCGCCGAATGTGTGTATGCCAAGTAAGCAAAAGAGCATTCTCCACGGTGAAAACACTCAGCTCCAGCCTCGGTCCTCCCAGCTAGGGGTGTGCGAGGATCCCAGGCTGCTGCAGGGGAAGCGGGTGTGAGCACACCCCGGGGTGCAGCGATGATCTCACCTGGTTTCTCTCTCTGGGTCTTGCAGCCCCCCCCACCGTGCGGATCGTGCACTCGGGCCTGGCGTGCAACATCGAGGAGGAGCGCTACTCGGAGAGGGTCTACACCATCCGTGAGGGAGAGACGCTGGAGCTGACCTGCCTGGTCACCGGCCATCCTCGGCCACAGGTGAGCCCCCGCCGTGGCCGGTGGCGGCCCGCCACTGGTCACTGCACCTTTCCTCTGCCCCGTCTGATGCTGAGCCTGTGCAGGTTGGTTTCATCTTCTGCAGGGTGGTAGAGATCAATGCCACAGGATCCGAGGGGGGGATTTGTCCAGGCTCTTGGTTTGATCCTGGGGTGTTGCAGAAGAAACATCAACAGCAGAAAAGCTTATGACTTTTTTTGAATGACTGGCTAGGAACGTGGTATTAAACCCAGCAAGTCTGTGTTGTGCTGTAACATGGGGTCCTGATGTGAGAGTTTGAGATCCACCAAGGTTGGTGGAAGGAAAGGAAAAACAAATACAAGGACAGGGACAGCTGAACGTAGACAGTATGCACCAGAGTGAACAGCTGGAGTGGGGCACACGAAAGCTCGGGGGAGTCTCGTTGAGGTCCTTGTCTTGGATGTTGTTGGAACCACAGCATTGCAGCCCTGCAGAAAACAAAAAGTTAAACAGAAATAAGTTACCCTTTTCCCAGGCCTAACTCTATTCTATAGCATCATATTCAAAGCCGAAGAGTCTTGTCGGCCTGAGCTACAGCTGCCCTGCAGTGTCCCCCGCTCACCACCCCCTTTGCCCAGGGTACCCCGATAACAGGTTATTTTGGATCAGGACCTTTCAAGACCTGTGCAAATGTAATGCTTTATTACTGCCCTGCTCTGCTTTTCCGTTTCCATCTTTTCCTTTCCTCTTTGAACCAAACCTTCTCTCTGTTCCCTCAAAGTGTCCGTTGCCACTTTGTCTTCTGCTCTGTCCCCTCATCTTGCTCCGTTGGTAAACAAGCTGAGTACCGAGAGCTGAAGGTGCGTCTGTAATTAGCTGAGATTACCACGTTTCACAGTGCACATATTTGTATGAGATTTTCTTTGCGAGGTGGTGAATTAAACACCTCCCTCTTGCAATCCCACAGGAGAGATGGGAGCTGTGAAGTGCAGTTGGCCGGGGTGGGAGCTGGGGAGAGGGGGTTCACTGGAGACCTGAACTCTGCAGACGACTGATCTTCCTCCAGGAAGGAGAGATGTGCTGATTCTCGATCGTTTATTGTGTAGCTGTTCCCAATTTAACGAGAAGATTTAAAAATAAAGAAGTTGAAGTTTAGCCTGTGCTGGTTCCAGGGAAGGCATAGGTCAGGCTGTGTCTTAGAAAACTCTACTTTAACTGCACACAGTTGCACACTCTCAGCTGCAGTCACACATTAAAACCATGTTATAAAACAAATCATTTTTTTAAATTAAGTGGTCTGTGTCTAGTCTTTGCCAGGTGAAGGAGAAAAAAAAAGCCCTAAAAAAAAAAAAGAAGAAAGACTGGGCCAAGTGGCCAGATGTTTTGGTAGCACCCCAAATGAGAACTGTGCTGTTTTAAAATCAGTGCTGTTATTATGAAGTTTAATATTCAGTGCCTCACGAGGTATGAAAAGCATTTATTGCCCTGCTATTGTATTCTCTTCTGTTGCTGGTTGTCCTCTCCAACGTTGCCCACGCCATGGGAGATCGGTGGCTCGTTGATCAGGGGAGATGTGGGGAAGATGCTGGTGGCTCCTCGTTGGAAGAGCTGAGTGAGAGACTCTGGATTGCTACAGACCTCCTTCATGAAAGTCGATAATAACGTTTTAATGTAGCACCGGTTGAAGCAGAAGGGAACAGCTCCCGCTTTGAGGACACCCTGCTACTTTTTAGGGGATCTGTTATGGCATAAGGTGCTGTTCAAGGCGGGGAAGGTGGGGTCTGCCCCAGCCTGGCTGCCTTCTCCAGCCGCCACTCTGAAACAAGTCCATCTCTCTCAGTGCCTGTTAGTAACGCTGGATTCATTCTGCCTTCCCAAACTTCTCTTATCCAGGGTTATTTAACAACTTTTTAAGATCCAAAGCAGCTGGCTCTGGATGCAGCAGTTTTTGCCGTGCCGGTGGAGGTCCGTAGCACATTGGTGTGCAGGCAGAAAAGAGCAGGATAAAGGTAGGGTGATACTTCCAGTGTGCTTCCTTGGAGAATGTTTCTTTCTCAATTCATCTGCTCTGGCAAAGCTGACCAGCAGCCTGCGAGGTTTGGTGCGGCTGAAATCAAAGATCCCTCTCAAACCTGCCTGCCTGGAGGCTCGAGGCAGCTTCAAAGCGAGCGGGGCTGTTATCCGTCAGGAAACGCTTTGGACCAGCTGTGAAAGGTGCCGTCTCAAGCAGTAACAAAGCTTATGATGCTGCTGAATCAAAAAAAAAAAAAACCAAAACAAAAAAAAAAAGAAAAAAAGGCTGTTCAACCAAAATGTCTTATCAAGAAAGCAACCACATGGCTGCTCTTTCATAAAAAATCTCTGTTTTCTCATCTGGGATTCAGGATGGAAAATTGATTTCTCTTCATTTTACCTGTTCATAGATTTTCTTTGTCAGCCAGCACCTCGGTCTGCTCTCTCGCGCTTGCTGTCATGTTACAGCTCTCTGAGACTCGCAATATTTTTTGCAGATTAATTGCCTGAGAGCGGGGGGATAGTTTTGGTAGTCTCAGATGGGTGATTCCACAGTGAAATACAGGAGGCTTGGCAGGGCTGCGTTTGAACACTAGCCTTTTTATCACCTTCCTATTAAATTTCCATTCAATTTTAGTGCTCCAGGAAGTTAAAAAAAAAAAAAAAAAAGAGAGGCTAAGGCACCATAGCTTTTTGCATTGCCATATTTAAACTTCGGCATGCCGCTCTGTTGGAGCCACAGCCCCTTGGACTCGTTGCCCATGAAATCTGGCTTCTCTTAAACAAGACCGCCGGGGATCTCACCGACGTTCGTGTTGCTTTTGTCAACGGGGCTGCTGGGGAAAAGCACCGATCGGGGTCAGGCGGGAGATCGGGGTGGATGTAAAATCAGCAAGCTGGTGCTCGCTGTTTCCAGCTGTCAGAGAACTACTCTTACGTGCCAATAATTACTCTTGGGTATTTTAAATACAGATAGTGCAAGATTTTTATTTATTTTGCTGGTTGGATACATTCTGCTTTATGGGCCTGGTTCTACAGGGGGAGGTCTGTAGTATGTTTCTGTTGTGACCAAGAGGCAGTGGCTGGCTGAAAGGGGTGATACGGCATTTATTTTTAAGCCTGCCTTTTTTGTATGTGCAGAATTTATATATGAAACTTGACAATATATTGTTGTTGGATTCTCATGTTGAGGCAGCCTTCAATATGAGATGGGTTTGAGGGGAAGTATCTGTCAGGATTCCTTCTATTCTTGCAGATGGAAGTGGTGAAAATATATTTTTATTTTTATTTTTTTCTGCAAGAGACTTCCATCCACATTTTGTGGTAATTGCCAGTATTTTCAGTACTTCAATTTTTTTTTACCGATTTTTGCACAGAAGGTTATCGTATTTGGTTTGCAAATTGTATGGAAATTATTTTCAAAATGATATTTTATCAGACCCTGGGAAGTGAGTTTATAAAATATGTAATTATGTACCTATTCTAAGAATGCTATTCAACTTGCGTGTGTTTCTCAAACTTCCTCAATTATTATTGGCATACATAGAAACTCCTTTTGTTTTAAATGCTGTAAGAAGTCAGCAACTCTGGACTAGGCATTTATGCCCCATCAGTGTTCACTGTAATCCCCCCCAAGTCAGGAGTGGGCAGAAAACACGAATTAACTAAGGAGAAAAAGAAGCAGTGCAAGTGTGCTGTGAGTTAGCTGATGAGACTATCCCTCCTGCATCCCTCCTTCCAAGAAGTGGCCTTTGAGGATGCTGGCGTGGCTTGGACCTCCACTTTGCAAAAGCTCTTCAGTCTCCAGAGCTGTTTGTTGGGATTGTGTTTTTGGTTCTCGGAGGCTGTATCATGTTGACTTCTCCCACCGTGCCAGTAGCAGTGAGTAACCAAGTCACGCTGCAGTAAGGACTGCGAGGTGAAACACGCAGTGGGCAGGACCAGCGTTACGGCTGGCTGAAAGCCTTTGCAAGGTTTCATCATTGGATTAATGAATTGCCGCAGCCTGCTTTTTTTTTTTTTTAACAAGACGTGTAGATGTGGTGCTTAGGGACATGGTTTAGTGGGCATGGTGGTGTTGGGTTGATGGTTGGACTTGATGATCTTAGAGGTCTTTTCCAACCTTCATGATTCTATGAGTCTGGGGTATATGTACATCTCCTATTTTCTGTAGTAAACTCAAGTCTTGGCCAACCGCCGTCCTGTGCTGCTCCCTACAACTCAGCGGCAACTGGGTAAGGGACCATTAGGAATTCTTGCCTGAAATAAAGGCTGCTAGATGTATTGTGGAGCAGAAATGCCACACTAGTATGGCAGTGGCTGATGGAGGGGACTAGGATGTTAGCAGGAAAGTGGTGCACCTCTGCAGGGATGCCGAGAGCAAACTGCTTTCTGCATCTGCTGCTCTCTTGCCTTGTGTCTCTGCTAATTGTTATTGCTTTGGCCATCGCAGGTGATGGCATTAAAGCTAAGCGGAAGCTGTCAGGTTCCACCTTTAAACACATGTGTGGTCCCTGTTGCATGGAGATGAGAGCTGAATTTTGGGCTTCAGTCTTCACAAACATTGTGCTGGTTCATTAACGGAGCGTCTGCTTCTGTTCCTGCTCAGTGAGGCATGGGAGCCAGGCAGCAGTGCTCAGGTAAAAAGATGGGGTTGTTTAGCCTGGAGAAGAGGAGGCTGAGGGGAGACCTCATCGCGCTCTACAACTACCTGAAAGGAGGTTGTAGCGAGGTGGGAGTCGGTCTCTTCTCCCAAGTAACAAGCGATAGGACAAGAGGAAATGGTCTCAAGTTGCGCCAAGGGAGGTTTAGATTGGACATCAGGAGAAATGTCTTCACTGAAAGAGTGGTCAGGCCTTGGAACAGGCTGCCCAGGGAAGTGGTGGAGTCACCATCCCTGGAGGTATTTAGACGACGTGTAGATGTGGTGCTTAGGGACATGGTTTAGTGTTGGACTTGGCAGTATTAGGTTAACAGTTGGACTCAATGATCTTAAAGGACTTTTCCAACCTAAACGATTCTATGATTCCATGATTGTTCAATACATAAGGCTGGTGTTAGTAACAAGCTTTATTTAGTGTCCGTAAAGTGAAACTGTGGAATTACCATCTGCAAGCCTTCAATTTTGGGAACAGTATTTAAGAGTGGGTGCAAATGCTGAAACAGAAAGTTCTTTTCCTGATTGGCAAGCTGAGTTTGGTAATTGAGCACCTTAAATAGCTAGGGGTTTGGAACTACAGTTAATTACACCTACAAAATTAAAATCTCTTTAAAATCATGCTCTCTACTTAACAAAGAATTTTTTTCTTGTTTTGGGGGTTAATTAGCTGCGTTCACCTGCTTTCCTGATTCTGAGCTCACAGTAGGTCTCCCCAACTATTGAGAGGCAGTTCGAAAGCCAAATATCTAATGGTTAGTAGAGGAAAATCTCCTGTGAACTATCCTCCTCTGGATCCTCTTACAGTCTCAGCCAGACGGCAGGCAAGCATGTGCCAGACCTAGTGATGGGCTGGAGAAGATGCCAGCACTACAGATGGGTCAGCTTAAGAAACTGAGCCTAGAGGAGGACTAAGCTGAGCCCTCTGTCTGGCTGTCGAGGACATCAGGTCTTGTCTGATGTTTGTCCACTCATTGCCTTCCTGTTGGCCTAAAAGGAGCCCAGTGACTGTGGCTTAGAAAGGTGCCTATGAGTGAGCCTCAGACCATTGCTGTAAATTGCTGCAAGTGGAGATGGACTCCATAGGCTCCAAAGGCTCCTCTATGTGCTCTGCCAGACCAAGCACCTTTCTGCTCAACCCTCACCATCCCATGGACCATCTCCAAGGAGAGAAGACCTTGCTGATGTTCTGTTGCAGCCTCCTGCACTGCGGGACTGCTGTTACCAGCACAGTGTATCTGCTTTTCCTTTCTACCACATTAAAAGTTCCCCTGAGATATAAAGAGAGAGAAAAAACAGTCTCTTTCAGAAGGTTGCAGATGTGTCCGTCTCCTTTATTTTGCAAGGCGGCTCCTGAATATCCAAGTTTGTATCCAGGGCACATTTACACATAAATATGCCTTTGTGTGCACATTAACGCCTGCAAGGGAGTGCTTGTAGCTCTGAAAACTCTCCCTGGCGAGGAGGGCAGGGCTGAGACCCCCTGCTTTTCTGCGTGAGGGTGCTCTCAGTTTGCCCTGGGGAAGCCCCTTCTGCTTGTGCCCCATGCGTGTTGTGGTTCGGTGTTATTTTTACACTCCCTCCCCATGGGCACGAGTGATTGTAGCAGGAGGGTTGTAGCAATGGGGAATCAGACCAAACTAGGTGGGATCCGTATTTTCTCCTTCTTCCTGCACGAGTTGGAAAAGGCAAAGAGAAAGTGCTGCTTACGGGGTTCCTCTCCTAAGGGTATGCTCATGGCTTTAAAGAAACGAAGCTGGTGGAGCTGGTGTGGGTGTGTGCGCTGTGGTGCCAGGCCACTCTGCTGCCTGTTTAAGCCTTCTCATGACACCTTGCATGATTTGAGGCTGTCTGTGGACATCTGTGGTGGATGTCTGCTGCAGGTGGAAGTCTGGGAGGAGGAATGAATGTTTTCTTTTTTTCTTTCTTTCATGTCAGTGCTCCTGCATGCTTTACTTAAGTGCACTTTATGCCTTTTTGTCTTCCCAGGCATTGCTTTTAACTTTTTGATCAATTGATGTAGCTCTGTAACAGGCTGATGGCTTTCATGTGCCTCTTCGTGGTCTGCTCCAAGTCATGTTGAAATGACACTGCTCTATAGGGGCCTCTCTTTGCAAATCATCGAATCATTAAGGTTGGAAAAGACCTCTAAGATCATCCAGTCCAACCATCAACCCAACACCACCATGCCCACTAAACCATGTCCCTAAGCACCACGTCTACACGTCGTCTAAATACTTCCAGGGATGGTGACTCCACCACTTCCCTGGGCAGCCTGTTCCAAGGCCTGACCACTCTTTCAGTAAAGAAATTTTTCCTGATGTCCAATCTAAACCTCCCTTGGCACAACTTGAGGCCATTTCCTCTCGTCCTATCGCTTGTTACTTGGGAGAAGAGACCGACCCCCACCTCACTACAACCTCCTTTCAGGTAGTTGTAGAGCGCGACGAGGTCTCCCCTCAACCTCCTCTTCTCCAGGCTAAACACCCCCAGTTCCCTCAGCCGCTCCCCATCAGACTTGTGCTCCAGGCCCTTCACCAGCTTCGTTGCCCTCCTCTGGACACGCTCCAGCACCTCCATGTCCTTCTTGGAGTGAGGGGCCCAAAACCGAACACAGGATTCGAGGTGCGGCCTCACCAGTGCCCAGTACAGGGGCACGATCACCTCCCTGCTCCTGCTGGCCACACTATTTCTGATACAGGCCAGGATGCCCTTGGCCTTCTTGGCCACCTGGGCACACTGCCGGCTCATGTTCAGCCGGCTGTCGACCAGCACCCCCAGGTCCTTTTCCTCTGGGCACTTTCCAGCCACTCTTCCCCAAGCCTGTAGCGTTGCCTGGGGTTGTTGTGGCCGAAGTGCAGGACCCGGCACTTGGCCTTGTTGAACCTCATACATTGGCCTCGGCCCATCGATCCAGCCTGTCCAGGTCCCTCTGCAGAGCCTTCCCACCCTCCAGCAGATCAACACTCCCGCCCAACTTGATGTCATCTGTGTCTTCAGATTTACTTTTACTGGCTTCCCAACTTGTGCTGCAAAATTCTCCCTAAAATTAGTTACGGGCAGGTGAAGATAGGGAACCTCATGTATTCAGAGTGGTGGTTGCACTTTCAAACTGGAAACTGTTTTGAAACTTTGTTTAAAATTTGTTGAGGTCTAATCAATATCAATGAGGCTTTTGGGGAGAATAATGTGAGGCTATAGTAATTATTGCAAGGGAAGAGAATTGCAAACACTTGCACACTGTTGTTCCCCAAAACTTAACCTCACTCCTAATTATACAGAAAGCTCTGAGCACCCCACACATCACTGCATGTCTACTTGTTATCTGTGCAGTGATTGTGTAGCATTTGATATATCACTGCTATTCATAATTTGCAGCATTCTTACACACAGCACTCATCACTTGATCTATTAAATGCGCCATTAGTTGCCATAGAAACTAATTTTCCTTGATTAAGTTTTTAAAATGCCACATCCATGCTCAGGTGAGGCTAACGGTGGGTGGGCAAATGCAGCCCTTTTTTCATAAATTACTGCTTTCAGGATTTTGCCTAGAGGTTGGTTTGGATTTTTGAACAAAATTCTGCAAAGCCCCTTGCTGTTTGGCAATGAGGGCAACGTGACGAGTCCTTCTCTGTTTGTGGCTGGCTGAGCGGAGCCCACGGTCCGTGTCGGACTCGCTGTGTGTCCCGCAGGGCGAGGGGCTGCAGTGTCACCCTTCGGACCCCCCCGTTTTCCAGACGTTAGCCCAGGAACCGAGTGTTGTGCTGTACCTGCCTGTCAGCTGGACAAGAGACGTGTAAGGATGTGCTAAGGCCACGTACCCCTATGATGTGAATAAGTTATTTGTATGTAGCCAATAGGTGACATTTTATTTACACTAGCGAGGCTCTCCTGCACAGCCTGTGGAGGGATGTAGCTTACCCTAACCTTCCTCGGCAGCTCTAGCCTGTGCTGGGGCGTTCCAGCCGGTGGCGGCAACGACTGTGACTGTCCCAAGGTGAGGAGTCACATTTGGACCACGGGGTCAGAGGAAGCAGCATCTTCTGAAAGAGCAGGGACTGGTTGGGATTTTGTATTCCTGGTTGTCCACGAAAGGCTGAATGATAAAGACCTTGTTTGTCAGTATAACCTCACCTACATTGGGATGTTGGTTTTTTTTTCTCTGGGTGGTTTTTTCCTGTGTCTTTCACCTCTGTGTGCTGTCACACCTCAGGTTATGTTATCCTGTCATGAGCGGTACGTTCCGAGATGCAAAATGTGCTGAGTGGAGGGAAGGCGATGCCCGAGTCCTCATCCTGTGGCTGCAGTGTGGCAATGGGGGCAGCTGCGGGAGTGCTCTCTGTCCCCACCAGCATGGACCAATGCTCTCTGGCAAGTGATGGGGTCCCCATGTCTGTCCCCCTGCCCTGATCAAGCTCCAGGAGTCAGGGGAGGCAGCAGCTCCTGCTGACACATGTAATCCACCCATCTGAGAGTTGTGTGCTCTTTGCTCCCTGTGAGCTCTGGGATTTTGACTATTTTGGGCATGCGACATGCCCTAACGAGCACTGAGGCTTTCTTCTGCAGAACTGTAGCACATTCCACCCCCTCACGTCCTTCTGCCACCGCTTCTCCTATGCAGCACTATCGGACTATGTTATTTTATCCCCTTGAAATCGAGGGGCTAAGGTGCACTTATTGCTGGTTGTGTGTGAAGAGAGTGGCAGAGAGCTTGGCTCCCCTGGAAAGCAATGCATGGGAGGATCTACGTTTGGAAGACCCAAGATTTTCTCCCTGGCTCTGTTTTGCTGTGTTTTCTTTCCACTTGTAGGAGTGGAGCGCTGTGCCGATGGCCGCTCTGTCAACAAGTAGCTACTCCCCTTGCAACTGAGAGGCTGGTAGGAGATACCTTCTGCTGCCGTGCTCGGTGCTTGCACACCCTGAGCAGAGCCGGGACTGCTGCTTCTCCGGGGCGTGTGTGGCCCTGGGGACAGGCACCCTGCCTGTTGGGAATTTGGGTGGCGTAAGGGAGTGGTCCAAGTGGCATGGATGTTCTCCCTTGGCTGCGAGGGCCCGTCAGGGATGCTGAGCTGACTCGCGCTGTGTGCCAGCTTGGTCGGAGCAGCAAGGCGCTGAGCACACAGCCTGTCCTACAGAAATGGAGGTGGTGGCTGGCAGGGGACGTTCTCAGTGTCGGCTCGGTGCTTGAGTCCCCAGAGGTGCCTGGGCTGAGCCAGGCAAGCCACGTCAGGACCGGCTGGAGTTAGCAGGGCTGACCCATTTTGCACCTGCATTGTTGTAGCTATTGTCCACCGCATGTGGATGACGGGGTTTGTATTGCACGTTTATATTGCAGAAGAAGGAATTGTTTGATTTTAATTATCATCTAGTGCTGAGTGGTACAATGGGGCTTGAATAAACAACTGAAAGAAGCAATAGGCAAGACAGGAAAGCAGTGATATCACGGTGGGGCGGAAAGCCTTGTGTTGTCTTGCATTTAATTTGTTGGGTTTGGTTTTTTTTTTTCTTTCCAACACAAGCATGCTGAACCTCATGGTAAGAGGTAGGTGAGATGGACGAGGCCCCTGTTGAGACACTGGCCAGCACCTTCCTGTGTGATGGGATGTCTGTGTTCCCCAAACAAATGCAGAGCCTCTTCGGGGAAGCAGAAAGGAGCAACGTTTTCAAATTGGAGAGGAGGATCAATAGGGAGAATATGCGGATGAGTAAAGGGCTAGCACGTTTGTCCTTATCAGGGCAAAACCACGGTGCTGAGAGAGACTGAAAGGTCAGTCCAGCCCAAGTCGGCAGAATAGCCCAAGTCGGCAGCAGCTTTTGCTCGGCCTTCTAAGTTTGTCTTTAGAAGCAACAGCGGGGAAGGAAACAAAAAAGTCTGGGTAAGGCCATTACTTTCACTTGCTTGTTGGGAATTTTTTCCCTGTCTCAAATGAGTGGTAGGAATAAACCAAACTTGTAGAATTAAATAGGTTTTTGGTGGGTCCCAGCGTGTCTGCGGAGTGGTTAGCTGCACTTCTTTACACAAAGCAGTGCTGTCGCCCCGGGTTAGAGCATGTCGTGCACGCAGTTTGCGGTGTGCTCGGATGCACGTGTGTCTCCGTCCCAAGAAGCCTGGTGCAACTCCAGGAGTCTCTTGCTCGCTTGTCTTTCAGTGCTGTCCCTCGCTGCGGATGCTGTGGTTTCTGTCCTGGACTTTTTTCACATTTAACACTTATTTCTCTTGTCAGACAGAGCAGGGGAGGGTTGTGGTGAGCACTGAATGTATCTGCAGTGCTCTGCAGAGGTGTGAATTCAGGTGCCGTACTTTAGGAAGAAAACATCAAATAAGCTGTTCATAGTCTCAACAGCAAAAATGACATGTAAGTTTTAATCATGTATTTCTTTTAATGCTGAAGAACAATAGAAATACATGCCCTTCATAGCTAAATGTGAGCTTTATTGAATCAAATGTTTACGAAGGGTTTTTTCAGCATAAAATGCAGGCTAATTTAGTCATGAGTCAGGCTGGATTTTGTCAGGTGTTCACTGAACATTTGTAAAGTCTTCCCATGAACTGAGGAGTGTCATATGAAATCATCATCAATTTTCCTAACAAGAGTACAATTATCGTAATAAGGATATGCAGAATGCAATAAGAAAACAGCTGTTCCAGTGTAAGTAACCCCCCTCCCCACAAATTGCTTTCTTTGGCCACATCAGCAGTTAATGAGAATTCCTATCAATTAAAATAGAAAATGTAGCATCCACTTTACCTCAAAGGAGCCTTTTATGTTTCACTTGCAGCTGATCAAAGAGAACATCACGTGGGTTTTTTGTTTTGTTTTTCTGAAATGCTGCTTTTTATATTTTAATGGATGGAGTGCCAGAAAATGTTAATTCTTGCTTTGCGCGCGCTAATAAGGTGAAGGTAGGATCCTGTTCTGAAACATTAGAGGAGGCTACACTAATCACACTGAGTAATTAAGATGGTATGCATTTTAAATAATGAAGGTGTTTCTATAATATGCCACCGTTACATGTGTCTGTTGATGGAGATACACCTCGCTGCTTGGCAAGGAGCTTGTTTGTTGGAGCTGGAAGGAGAGGCGAGTGACGCACTGTGTGGTTGCACGTCAGCTGCCTGTCAACTCCGAACACCCATGGACTGGGGTTTTGCCACGCTCTGTGATACCCTGATGTACCACGGGTGTTTGAAAAGTTGCCTTTTCTTGCTTCTAAACCTCATTTATTGATGCTGTCAATAAATGTATTTTTGTCTCAATGCTTCTGTATATTGTCCCAATCTTACATAGCCTCAGCTGCGGGAGGAGAGGCTTTCTTGAGGATGACTGTGGGAGCCTTGAAGTAAGAGCAGGTGGAGGTGGTGAAATAAGTGAGGAGGGAGGGAAGTCCAGAGGTGCTGGGACCCTGCCATTTCTGTTGATTATGGCATTGATGGTGAAGGTTATAGGAATTTAGACTTCCCAAAAAGCAACCCAGGAGAAAACACAAACCCCTAAAGAAGACATTTCCCACAAAAACTCTTTTGGACCTGAAGTCCTTGCCTAGTGGCAATCTAATGCTAAAAACTCACAGTTAAGTTGTCATTAATATAAGGGCTTGGTGGAGCTGTCTTTGTTTGGTGGCAGTTAGATAGCCTCTTCTCCACCCTGTCATGGAGCGCAGAACTTTTTGGGCAGCAGTAACGATGAAGGTACAGCATCCTTACTGGTTGTCCTGGTTTCGGCTGGGACAGAGTTAATTTTCTTCCTAGTAGCTGGTATAGGGCTGTGTTTTGGATTTAGTATGAGAATAATGTTGATCACGCACTGAGGTTTTAGTTGTTGCTAAGTAGTGTTTACACTGGTCAAGGACTTCTCAGCTTCCCATGCTCTGCCAGGTGCACAAGAAGCTGGGAGGGAGCACAGCCAGGACAGCTGACCCAACGGGCCAATGGGGTATTCCATACCCTGTGACATCATGCTCAGTATATAAACTAGGGGGAGTTGGCCAGGGAGCAGTGATTACTGCTGGGCATTGGTCGGCGGGTGGTGAGCAATTGCATTGTGCATCACTTGCTTTGTATATTCTATTATGATTATTACTACTGCTACTACTATTTTACTTTATTTTATTTCAATTATTAAATTGTCTTTATCTACACCCATGAGTTTTCTCACTTTTACCCTCCCGATTCTCTCCCCAATCCCATCGGGGCAGGGGAGTGAGCGAGCGGCTGCGTGGTGTTTAGTTGCTGGCTGGGGTTAAACCACGACACTGGCCCTCTGGCACACAGGCTTTCACTGCGACCCTGAGCTGGATGCCATGGCCAGTGCCAGCAGGACGGCTGGTGGCCTTCCTTGCTGGGCTCCACTGAGTGCTTTCATCTTCACAGCGACAACAATCTTATTCCCTCTGTAACTATTGAAATGTAATCCTGCCTTGAATGACATCATTTTGATATAGTAACTCAGTCGTATGCTGCAAACAGCATGTAGTCCCACTGAATATTTTGTGAATATGCCACTGAAAGAAATGTAAAGCCATTCACCGTATCATCTGCAGGAAGCTGGATTAAAAGGCACGTGGTTTGCAAGCTGATAAAGAAATTAAACTCCTTGGTTGTTTTATTCTGAATAATTTGACCAGCTGTATCTTCCTGATTCTCCTGGTTCCGGGTGATTGCTGTGTCTTGACAAGAAATATGTTTGCAGGTTTCTAAAAAGGGCTTAGAAGTGGTGGGGGAAAGAGGTCAGCTTAAATCAAGATAAATGCAACATCAGGGCAAGCGAAGTGTGTATTTCAGTCTCACTCGCTCAGTTGAGAATATTGAGCCTAGGCTTGCTAAAGCATCAGCAATCACCAAAGGAGACTATCAGAGAGTCACGCGCAGTTGGAAATGACATCCAGGTTGCTGATTTTTACCATACCAGTTTCATATTGACCTTTGCGGAAGTTTAAAAGCTGCCAGAAATCCCCTGCCAGAAAGTTTCCAATGAACAGGGAGCATGAATCTTCCATCATCGGAAGGAAAACAGCAAAATTTTCCAGTTTACTGAAAATACAGACACTTGTCCTCTGAACGGATTGCCTCTGTCTTCTCCCCTTCCCCTGGATCTTCCCCCCAAACTGGGCTCTGCAGTCTTTGGTTTCTGTCTGTCTGTGGTCAGCTTTTGTGTTCCTTTTTCTTGATGGCCCTTAAAAGGTAGGATATTGACTGAAGGGATGGACGAATGGCTCTGGGATGCTGCAGAAGTAGCTGTTTTTCCATGGCTGTTGAACATACTAGTCTCATAATCAAAAATGAGGTGGGTGGTTTTGGAATGAGGTCTGTTGCTGTGAGGTCTTGCTCGCTGAAAAAGAATGTATTTGATGAGTAAAGAGATAATTTAGTAACCCAGGGAAACTAGCAGCATATGCAGATCTGCTGGGGCTGAAGCAGAAGTACATGCTGATAGCTGAAAATATATCTCCTAAAGAAACACTTGAAGATGCTTTTTATGGAGCAGAATAGGGAATCATTCCCATTGCTGTGGACATAGTGAAGGACATGTTCTCCTACATCTGCCAGTAAAACCCCAGAGCAGTGAACTCCTCATATTTTTTTTCCCATACCAGCAGGAAGTGTTCATGGTTGGAAACCATGTTTTTTTTGTTGCCCATTTGAGTTCTTCTCCCAAAATGATGTATGTTAGATCCAAAAGTCCAAACATATGTTAGTGCCTCTGAGAAGGTGTGGTATGACTACAAACTTGACGCTGGTGCCTTCTACGCTTGACTCCAGAGTTTGTCTCTAGAGCTGATGCCCTTCAAGTGGAGATCTATTTAACACCAGTGTGCACTTCCATGACTGGCAGTTCAGTCATTGAACATTAGAGGCTTCATTGTTCTTCAGAGCCTTTTTCTTATATCCCACTAAATTCAGGGAGCAGAGGGAAGATGGTTCTGTAGCACACTGCGGTTCTACGTGCAGTCAACTTACTGTCTTGTTTTCCACGTATCTGCGTATGGTCTTGAAGACAGTGGTTTCACAGCAATAACTTGATGGCACCTGAGCACCAGGAGAAATACCTCGTCTACTAAGGCAGGTTCTTGAGATTGTTGCTTTTGCATTTTAAGGAAGGAAATGCTGCTCACAAAACATAGTCCATCTGAGGTGTCTGATGGTGGTAGAATTTGAACAAATTGGGTTGTTTCTGGTCTGAGCCCTCTGTGATCCTTCTGTGTGGTTTTATTCTCTGTGCTGCTTCCAGGTTGTTCTCATAGATAAAATCATATCATAGACTGAGCTCTCCTTCAGCCTCTGGCAGCTGGGAGTGGCCGTTTTGGGAAATACCAGGTTTATTTTTGCTGCCATCCAACCTGAGCACTTGTATCTGGATGCTCTGCAGAGCGCGAGGGAGCTTATCAGGCTGGAAAAACCATATGCCTTTTGCTGAAGGATGCTCCATAATTGAGGCTTATTCCCAAGCGGTGCTGAAGAGCTCTTGTTATGTTAGTTGTTGTGTTAGGCTTCCCCCTCCACCCCCCCAGCTTTTGGAGTCAGCTTAGGCACGTGTGGGGTTTTTTGTTTGGTTTTGGTTTGTTTTAGTTTATAGACTGTTCTATATGTTAGTAAAGGCAAGAAATCTAAAGCTGAAGAGGAGAAGCTGAGCTTTAAATAAGCTTAACTGTTTAATCTGTGTGTAAATATTTGCCTTCCCAGCCAAAAGCAATTAAAAAGAAGACTCAACTGTCGCTGCCCTAATTCATTTGGCATGCGCCAGGTATTTGTTCTGGTACTGTACTACAGGGCGCACAGCACAGCTGCTGAAATAAAGCTAAACAACTAAAAAACGTTATTGTTCTGGTAAGTATGGCCACATTGGTTGTCTTAGAGGTAGCTAAAAAGTACAAGGACCTAAAACCTCTTTCTAGGGTGCAACGGCATCTTCCATTCGAACAAGCAGGAACAACTTGTATGTGTTTTGTTCTGTGTTATCTTTTTCTGAATGGGCTGTTATTCTTCTTCATAACAGCAGGTGCATAATTAGACACGAAACAGTAAGCATTTCCCAGATTATTCTTATTAGTGTTTTTTTTACAGAAAAATCTTGCTACACTGGGTGACTCTTTGCTCCTTACTTTTGAGTGGTTTGACTCGTTCTACCTCTGCTTGAAAGGTATAACCTCGGTATAGTCTTGATAGGTCCTTGTAAATAATTATAGCAACATTACAGGCTGAATCCTCTTACTCTTGTAGATTTCAGGATCCAGGAGATAAAAATAACAAGTGAGATTTTTTTTTTCCTCCCCATATGTCTATCAATCAAAATGATAAAGATATTTATGACTTGCACGTTTTAATGGTGTAATTAGATATAATTACATGTTCAAATGATTACACATATGAACACTAATTACATAATTGAAGACAATTATGCTAACTAGGTAAATACATAATTAACTAAAAATCTCTTGTAAAATCAAGGAAATTTGCACAACAGCCAAAGAAAGTAAAATCACAATAAAAAATAAATAACCCTTTCAGTCTGACAACTGCAAGAGCCAGCCAGCCACGTATAGATGGAGAAGACCTGGCCGTTTAACTTCTGGTGGGCTGAAGCTTAGTTCAGCTGCCTCTTCTATTTTCTAGTCTCCTTGTAAAAGGAAGATGAACATTAAAGCAAAAAGCCGTGCCGTAGTTGTGTTTGTCTTGGACTCTGGCAATGATTTTCTGACCTCCATAGGCTGGATTTTGGTGGTTCATTGGAGTGTGGCCTTTTTGTGGGGTGGGGAGGGAATTGTTTTGTCTTTATAATTGTGTGTTCTTAATATAGAAGGAAGGAAAAGCTCAAAGCTACTTAGTTTGTTCCTATTTTAATGCAACAGTGCAAGCTTAATATACCAAGAACGGGCTTATAGTGGCAGCGCTGCTCATTAAAGCCTCATCACCGGCCCCTGCAACGCACCTTCCTCTGACGCACAGCTTGCCTCGCACGCCCTCTCCAACTGCAAGGGTTTGTTAAGGCTTGTACATTAGAAATGTAATGAGATGTCCAGAGCCTCAGTAAACTCCCCAGTGCAGAATTGCATTTGGGGATGCGTATCAGACAATGCTGAATTAGTGGCTGTAGCCCCTCTTCTTTGTGCTATCAACTTTTCCAGTTTTAAATGTTCCCTGATTTGAAGCTATCTTCATTTCCCCTTGGAAATAATCTCAGTTCCTTGTTGCTTAATACTGCAATGATTTCATTAGCCTTCGCTCTACAAGTTCTTAATCCTGTCCTTTTATTTCTGGTTGCAAGCTGAACCAGGTTCTTTTTTTTTTTCTTAATGTCTATTTGCAATTCTCTTGATATGTGGGAACTGTTCCCAGATCTCTTTCCTTGGTACTCGGGGGAGTCATTTAAAGGTGTGCCAGGAAAGCTCAACAAGACATGAATGATGCTATTTGTGATTACTGGATTTTTTAATAAATTTTCTTCTTGTTGGGTTCTGAATCGGAAATAAGCTAAAATCTCAAAATCAGTAGAAATCAAACATGTGCTCAATTTCTTTTTCCTGAACAAAGTCTTGCAGAACCCTTCTCAACTGTGCCAGGTACAGGGCAGAAGAGACTCAGTCCTCTTCCAGTGTTGTTTAATATTGTTTTAGACTTTCTCACTGTCTGAAGGAGACTTTGCCACTTTTTCATCCTCTGAAACAAACAAACAAAAAGTGTACACAGAAGGAAAAACATGGCAACAGTGGTGTGTTTTGGTGTCTGTCACTGGCGCTTTGAAGCAGAAACCTAGGAACTTCCATCCTGGTTGAGCCTTGTCCTGTCTCCTGTCCAGCACCTGGAGCATACAGGTAGGATGTGCTTAATCTTCCAGCCTCTGGGTTTTGGGATTGCCTGATCAAAAGGTTGCATCTGGCGACTGTGGTAACTAGGTACGGATAGATTTAATTCCCATGAATAAATATTCTCTCTTTTGGAATCAGTTTAGAGCCCTGGACTTCATGTCTTTGTGTTGGTTAATAATTTGTGACTATTAATGACACAACACAATTATATGTTGTATTTTGAAAGGAAAAAAGTGTTCTTTTGAAAAAAAAAAAAATGCTGTTTTGATAATTTCAGTCAATGCTTTCAATTTCTTATGTTACAAGAAATCGTGGGCTTGATGTACTATCTCTGACTTGTGCTCAGCAGCTGCTGATCTTTTCTGGCCTTAAGTTCTGTTGGTAGCATTTCATACCGAGCTGCCTTCTCAGCTGAGCTGCCAACTCTCTCTTGTCAAGATTTCTTCTCTTTTCTCACTGCTACCCCCCTTCTCAATTCTCCCACCTTTCAACCAAAATAAAATGTCATCTCCTTTCTTTGTCGTCACAGCTGAAACAAGTTAAATCTCAGCATCCCACTCTCATTTTTAGCTCAATGAGATTGTAAGGTGTAATTCAGCATGTATGAGTGTTGGTTCCTGTGGAAGGAAGATAAAGCACAACTAATGTTACTGGATCACTGAGATTTGGGTTTAATTCAAAAAGATGTCTGGAAATAAGGCGGGTGTTCATCTTCAATCTCGGAGGGATGCAATGCAGGCTGTGCTGTAGGAAATGCTGATAAGGTCCAATGCGAACGTGAAGGCAGAGCCCAGTGGTCATCAGCTTTCAATATTTAGAAGGGATTTTTCTCAGAGTCTCTTTGTGCACCAAGTCTGCTATCAGTGGTGTTTGAAGTACAGCATAATTTTTCCGGATTACGTTTTACGAAGTTTTTAAAATGGGAACTAGTTTAAGTAAACAGACTGATATTGCATTGCAGGAAATCAATAACCTCGGTGCTATTTGCAGAAGACAATGTAGTGGAAAAAGAGCCATTTAAACCCAGCGTTTTATGATGTTCAGTTAAGTGGATTTAATTTGTTCAAGCAGAGGTGGGCCAGAAACGTGCCTGGGTTGCTGTCGGAGCGCAGGATGGTGCAGCGGCCGCGCGGTGCGAGCGGTGGCATCTCTGCCTCTGCAGGCTTGAGCTTTGCTGGAGGAGGGAAGGCAGTGCTTTGCATGCTCCTGCAGGAGCAAAGAACTGAGGATCCACAAAACTTTGCACTTAGCCCTTGGAGGTACAAGCGTGTTCTGGAAACAAAGTTGTTTTTTCAGTTTTTGTGCAGAAGGAAAACAAGTGCATTTTTCTTTCTATGGATGGCTCATCCATACTAAAAGTGTGTGGGTCTCTGCCTCGTAGGATTCGCCATCTGCACAGAAATAGCTTTGTGTTGCAATTCTATTTTCGCCACGCGTGCAGCCGTGCTGGCGTCAGCGACTGCTGCTTTTGTTTTCTCGTTTGCAGATGCGTTTATTTGTGACACTTGTCAGTCAGTTTAAAGGCTGCATGTCTGCCCAAAAATATCTTCCCTAATTTTTGTTGCAGGAATTAGTCAAGATTCCTGTTACTGAAAGACCAGAAGAGAAACGTTTCTTCTGTCTTTATCAGTTTACTTGTTGTAAGTCTCTGGCAGCATTTTGAGCTCTGTAAAGCTCTTTCTCTTGAATACTCTGTTTCTCCCACGGGTCTTGCAGGCCAGTGAAATGAGTAGAGATGGAGAGAATGAGGAGCAGAAGCAATACCTGAAAGGATTGTTATAAAAGGAAAAAGGCATCAATTTTAAACTGCCTGGATTTCAAGATGACTTTGTCGCTTTGAGACACGATTCTATTATGAAAAGTGACTTTAAAGTAGAAAAATCCTGTTTAGCAGCCGCTTTTTCCTCTCTCTGTTTAGACTTCAGTCTTCTGAGTTTAATGACAGAAACACATTTTTATGCTTTTTTGCTCTTGAGGGAGACAAGTAATTCTGGGAACGGGGGAGCTGATGGCTTTTGATTTCCCACTGCTGCTTGTGCTGTGGTTGAACAGCAGCTCCTCAGACCTCCATCCTCCTCTAACACCCTCCCACATCCCCAACCCCAAACTGGATGAAGGCATCATCTCTGGGTGCCAGGAGGTGGGGATGGTACCACTCCTGGGCTGGCAGCGTGCCTGTACCGAATTTGGGTAAAACTGGGCTCTGAAAAGTTGTGCAGGGAAGACCAGAAGCCATGTAAGGCACTTCGCATGCAAACTGGGCTAGTAAGAGTTGTTTAGGGTAAGGTTGGGTTTTTACGTCTTTGGACACTGTGAGGACAGTGCATTGGTTGCAGTTGTGCAGAAGTGCTGGGTGATGGAGGTCCAGTACCAGGTGATGGTTTGCGCTATAGAGCTGGTTCCTGGTGGTGAGCACAAGGAGGAGATTTCACATCCCCCAGTACTCCCGGTAAAGTCCTTCTGCACTGCTGACTTTGATTTAGTGAAACGTCTTGGGTAGATGATGTTTTGCATAAACATCTTAAGCTGAGCAAATGGAAAGTGATTTCTAATCCATTTTATTACTACCTTAACTTTGCCTCTTATGTTGAAAGTTGATCTGCTATCGAATTTCAGTCCGTCATGTATGTTTTAAAGATGTTGATTGCTTTTCCCTGATTTTTCATTTGGTATTGCAAATTTGCTGAGCATATCACTTGCACTCTTGAGCATGTTTCTATTCCTTTAATGAGTACTGTGGCTTTTCTCTATACCCTTGCCAGTTCTTCAACCTCTTCCTGGGGTATAACCCTCAGAGTGGTACTGTCGCCTTAGCCTTTATTCCAAGGGCAGTTGTAGAAGCTTCAGGCAGAGACAATGTAAAACTCCTAATCTATCTGATTATTTTCTACTTTATACAACTGAAAAAATCTCTCAACTTTTTGGTTCACTGTTAGTTCAGAGTAATGGTGGGACTGGCATGGAGCACACGGTTAGCTGTGGTACCACCTCCCCGTCCCCAGTCCTTTTTAGTAATTGCAGCTTCTGAGAAGTGCACAGGATGGTGACCGCCTAGGAGGTAGCCTCTGCAGAGCATCACTGGAAATACCTTGTCCATGGACCCAGTTCTCTTCTTTACAACTCTTCCAGTGACTGGCCTCCAGGTTATCAGCTCTCTTACCGTAGCATTGTTCTTGTAACTCATGTGAGCTTGATTATACCAGCCTTTCTTTTTGAAAACTGTAAGGATTTTAGATCATTTACTGTACCTGTATGGCAACAATAGCAACTTATTCTGTCACTGGGGACAAAAAAGTACTATGATTTAGATTGACCCACAGGGGAAATAAGTGTCTAGGTGTGAATTTCACAGAGTTCTCTGATGGTCTCATCACCAAGCTTAGTTCTGTGCTAGTGGCAGTAGCTATAAGTTACAAAATATCTTGTGTTTATTTGCCTTTAAACCATTTAGGAACTATATTGAATGAATTTCCACGCATTTAAGTTATGAGGACATGTTTATGACTCTGGTAGTTTAACGTGGTATACCAACATTGGAAGGCCACCATAAGAATTAATAACTAGGGATTCAAATGGTGCTATGTCTGCCTCATTCTGCCCTTAGATTATTTTCTTTATTATGAAGTTGAAAAGTTGTATTTCATTTTGAAGCAAATTAATACTGAATAAAAAAGCTGAGAGAATAATAAATATACACCATTCTCAGATGTTTGGATCATTTAATGAAACTCATTGAATAGTTTAGTTGATGGACAGTAAATAATTTCCCATCAGGAAGGCATAAACGTGCAAGACCCTTGTAAGTCCTACAGCTATTGACAATTTTAAAATGATACTGACCTCAGTAGAAACGAGGCTCTGTGCAATCCATTGAACTCAGTCCTTCCCAGTTAATGCGACAGAAAGTATTTTCCTGCCATGCAGAATGAAAAAACTCCATCCTTCAGTGAGGTATTTATAGTAAAATGTGTATTGATTATTCCATATAAAAGTGCTAATTTTTTGAAGCAGTGAAACATCTGAAACTCATAAGGAAAAACATTATAGTCAAAGGATAGGATAAATTGCTGCAATTAATCATTTAGCAGGTTACTCAAAGATGTTTTAGAAAGTACGTATAGATGTTTCCCCAGACAATACCTTTTCATAAAAGACTGATTCAACTAAGCAAGATGCTATAGGAAGGATCTAAAGCAAGGTTGTTTTACCAATTTACCTAATTTATTTACAATGATTGCAATATTATTTTCTTCAGGATCCGCTCATTAATTTCCTCTTAAATTGTTCAGTGATCACTTAAAATTTCTTCACTTATATCCAGTTAATCTTTAGGTTTTCAGGCTTTGAGCGTAAGAAATCCTTCCTCTGCCCTTCCAAAGCCAAATTCTTAATTCTTGGCATTTAGATGACTTAGACCTGTGTGGTGCCTAATTTTCAAGAGTTTTGATGACAGCATGTAGAAGTCTGGGTAGAACAACTGAGTCACGAGCCTTTTAAGTTTAAGAACAGTGAAGTAACCTTTGCTGCCTTGAAATTGTAGCACGGGAGAAACTGTGTTTAAAAATATAGTTCTCATTGAGGAAACCCTCTCTGAAAGTCGAATGGACAAATAACCTGAAAGACCAAAACAAAAAAATGGTATATTCTTTGTTTGGGGCATGTCCTTGCCTAAAGCACATCCTTTCCTTACCTTACTCCACCATGCAGGTCTGGACTACCCCATCATCGTGTCTGCTGCCTGGTGACGTGTCTGCTCCATCAGCTCATGGGCTGAGCCGTGGTGTGGTAAAGCTCCAGAAATGCCTTTGTAGCATTTAGTACATAAATTAATGTCAGCTCCGAGGGGAAGTTTGTAGCGAGTGTAGAACCTTGGATTTGTTGCCAGCTTTGGTCTTTTTTGGGTGGCTATTCTGTTCCTTCACATCTGGGAGATTGCTACTACTGCTAATAGGAATTTAAACAAATTTGGTCTGCTTGAGTAGTGTATATATATCCCATTGCTACATATTAGTCTGTTTTCTGTCTTCAGACTTAAAAGTGGAATTCAAGCCTGCTGTTTTCTTTAGCGGCAACGTGTGATCAGCCGTTACCCTGTTGTATGTGACATGCAAGGTGCTTGGCCTGAGGTGATGGGGAGATACGACGATGTTTCACATGATTGCTATGGAAGCTTCCCGACGCAAAGAGGAGTTGGAGTTGCTGTGCTGCATTTTGCCCAGTGTACCCATGAGATGTGTCATTTGTGCGCACAGGGTGTCAGTTCATACAAAGCTCCTGGCTTTGGGATGTTAAGTTACACCGGTGGGATTTGAGTAACTCTTGGGTAACTTGGGTTTAGGTCTAAAATAGGAATTGTCTGTCTTCCACAAATGCAGGAAGTTCAGAGGTGAAGGAATAGTCAGCTTAGGTATACTTTTTCTCACGTTGTCAGATGTTGAGGTCTTCAGTTACTCTCTTGACCCTTTGATTTATTGCAAGTTACCATTTTGGAGTCACAAGACTATGGTCTTCATCCGTAGACTCCAGCCACAACGTTGCTATGACTGGTATGTTTTGGGCTGAAGTGAACTGTGAACAAAGCACTAAAGTTCTTCCGTAGCACTTGATTGCTTGTAACTTTGTGGCTTTAATGCTGATTTTCTCTGTAATTAATAACCACAATTTTTTCTCTGTTAGAGAATAAAAGGAAGTCTTTTTTTCCTTTGTGTTATAGCAATCAAGCTGGAAAATAACAATTTCTCTGTGATCTCTGGCACTGAATCAGAACCGATCATGTTCTGCATGTTAACAGTTACTGTCACAGATTGCTTTTAGTTAGATGAGTAAAAAATTGTGCTTTTGCATGTCAGCCCACTGAAGCATTAGTACGTGTGTAAACATAAGCACACGAGTTGTCTCATAAAGGCAAGAGCACCAGTCGCATGCCTAGCCTCAGGACAGTGCTCAGTTTTCTCCCTCGTGTTTCTCTGAAGTTTGAGCAGTCCAGGTATGGAGCAATGAAACCCAATGTTTGTAGATGACTGCATCTTGGCTACTGCAAACTTGAAGAAAAAAATTTGGAAACCAAAGACTCTTGAGTTCTGCATTTGTTTTGCACTGATAACAGCTTCCAACCCTCTCCAAGGTAGAGGATCATCATTTCTGACAGTAAGCAGGGCTTGCTTTGGGTCGGCTGCTTTACCACTCTAATACTCCACATAAGAATTTTTGAACAATGAACAGTAATTTACCTGAAGCCATTTTCAAGCCCAGTATTTCACACATTATCACGTGAAATAAATAGGAAGAGAATTTTTCATACCACTGTTGCATATTGATAGCCTGTAGCAATAACTATTCCAGTAACCACAGACGTTTTGTACCCTGCGCCTCATTGGGCATGCTGCATCATGCCGCCTCTGGTTTGCTAAAAATCAAAATGCAACATCCCCCTCCCATTTAATTTAGGTATATGTAGCTAATCCCGTAATTTGGACATGTGAATGCTTTCCTTTCATGTATGGTGAGGATGACCTGGTGAACATGTGGGACATTTCTGAGAGTAAACGTGTCCTTGCAAAAGTACGTGCAAGGTGGTGTCCTGCAGTGGTGGTGTTTTAGATTAGTGCTGTCTCTCCTGTCTTGTGGGCGTGGTGCAGGAATAGCTTCAGGTGACCAGGGGAAGGATATTTAGAGACCCTTGGAGGTGTACATTTGATGTGACTATCCCCTGAGTCATCAAAGGCCCTGCAGATGCGTTTGCCTGGACACAGGTGAGAGGGCACCCATTCAGAGATGGAGCTGTTGGAGTCACCCTGTGATGGTCTTCGTGCCGAGGACATGCAGTTCTGCGCAGAAACCTGAACAACTTGCTCTCCGCTGTGAACCTGTGCCCATGTAAGTCTGGTACAAAAGCCATCTGCCAGTCCTGCAGTGGTGGTTTACATCTGCCTTGCAATCATTTGGCTCTGCGCCTTGCTTGCGGGAAGGGAAGGGAGAGCTCATTGAGAAAAAGGCTATTTTGGGTCAATGCGTGTTCCACTTGTCTTGTTGCATATAGGTATGAATAGTCTTTCCTGGTGACAGACAATGAAAAGTTGGATCCAATGCACTCTCCTGGATGTTTTATTTGTTTCTTTCTCTTTTTTTGTGTGTGTTTTATAGGGTATTTTTTTATTTTTCTTTTGGTTTTTTTTGGTTCATTGTCTAACAGAGCAGCATACGGAGATCTCCACAGGGCTGTGGCTAGACCCCAGGCTGGCCCATTTAAAACCAGCTTGCGTGTACCTCATAGGGCACTGAGGTCTGCAGTGTGGTCATATCCCCACTGTACAGAAGGAAGAGGTCAGGAGAGATGCGTATGCTCAAAACTGCTTGTCCTGGTTTCGGCTGGAATAGAGTTAAATTTCTTCCTAGTGCTGTGTTTTGGGTTTAGTATGAGAAGTGTTGATAACACACTGATGTTTTAGTTGTTGCTAAGTGCCCTATCAAGGACAGCTTCCATGCTCTACCAAGCAGAGGCTGGGAGGAGGGAGCATAACTGGGACAGCTGGCCCAGCTGACCAACGGGGTATTCCATACCATGTGACGTCATGCGCAGTGTATGAATGGTAGGCGTGTTCCAGGACGTAGCGATCCAGGAAGTGACTTGGTTATCGGTCAGCGTGGGTGGTGAGCAATTGCATTGTGCATCACTCATTTTGTATATTCTATCATTATCATCGTCGTTGTCATCATCATCATCATTATTATTATTTTTTTTCCCCCCCTTCCTTTTCCATTCTATTAAACTGTCTTTATCTCAACCCACAAGTTTTTCTCACTCTTACCCTTCCGATTCTCTCCCCATCCCACTAGGTGGGGGGGGCGGGGTGGGTGAGTGAGCGGCAGTGTGGTGTTTGGCTGCCTGCCGGGTTAAACCACGACAGTGCTTCAGATTAGTTTCCTTAACTAAAGGAGCAGAAGTCACTTTCTCTTTCCTGGCCCAAAAAAGGTCTTATGTGTACTATATCCTCGGTGTTTATCGTGAAGGCAGTGAGTGCTTCTTGCCTTCAGTAGCTGCTGCCCCAGCCATTGCTTTCCTGAGAACAAAAATAATCTAATGGAAAAATAAATTGAAGGGTTTATTTTCCTTTTTTTTTGGAGGAGGGGTGGTAGGTATGCTTAAGATGGCTCTTTCCAAAGGCTCTGATGTCTTTAGGCATGACGAAATGTTCCAGCACATCCCAGTGAAGTTGGGCAAAGATCTCTTTTATGGCTGTTTGCAGGCAAAGGAGGACTTTGACATCCTATGAAGCAGGGATTTGGGGATTATAAAAGTGATCAGGAGGTTCTCCTCATCCTTGCTTTCTTAACGATGTTAAGAGAACAGCAACTGCAATCAATGGCAGTGAGATGCAGTGCCAAGCCCCAGCGCGGGCACTGGGTATATTTTAAGGCATGTATTTACTTGCAGTTGCTGCATTAGGCAGATTTCAGTGTAAGAAAAAGATTGTCAAAACCTCATTTTCCACCAACTGCTTCCATGGAAGAAAGAAAAGGTTCCACTGCAAAATGTTGGGTTTTTTTTGGTTTGGTTTGGGGTTTTTTTGGCAGGGGGTGGTGGTTATTGTTTTGAATCAGGCAAAATGTTTTGTATTCAGAGTAAAGATATTTTAATGTTTGTTGTCTTAACCAAGACAGTATTTAAAACAGAAGTGTTTTGTTTTTAAAATGTCAAAATTAAGTATTTTTCTTATTCTGCTGTTTTCTTTTTGGGCATGAGGAGTTTGCTGAAGCTGAGAAAAGTTATGCAAAATATTTTCAGAGTTTTTTTTTAATCTGCGTTTTTAGTCTAAAAATGTTAAGTCTATGACTCCTACTGAAGTTGCAGGATGGCTCACTGAGAAAACTGAAGCTGTAGGGTGAAATATGACTGCGTGTCTCAGGGCATCTGCTTAAGTCAATAAAATACTGTCAAAGATATTGATGGTTAGAGAACTTATGGGCATATACAAATCAGACAAGTACATAGGTCAGGATATGGCTAGATGGGTCATAACTTACTAAGTTTTAAAAGTTGAATAATTTTTGATTGAGTTGTTCATAAATCATTTTTTACTTCTGCATGTTTTGCAAGAAAAAAGAAAAGCAAAGAAAAAAAAGAAAAGAAAGAGATATTTGATAAATAAAGACCATAATGGTATGAGCAGAGCCATGACAGTACATGGGTGGGATTCCCAAATGTGCATCGAAGTAACAATGAGTACTTTGGAAAATTGCATCCTTTGAAGCCAGTGAGCGTGTGTCTCTGTAATGGATTAACATTTGTTAGTCTGATTTGCGTACGCCATGATGTGTGGAAGTAACTTCTTAATTAAAACTCTGCATTATGAGCAAGAATGGTTTTGACTTCTTGGTAGAACAGAATTTATTTACTTCCCATGTTATCCGTGCTATCTGAGTAGACACGCAGAGCCCGCAGTGTTACTTCTGCGCTAGAAACTGGGAGGTTTCAGGCAGAAGAGCAGCTTACGAATAGCAAACTGATAAAATGCATCGGGGTGAGCAATTGTTTTGTGCCGCGTTATTTGAGAATACTGGAGTATCTGAACTATGTGAATATACAATCTAATGCTTTTTTTTTTTTTTTTTTTTAAAGCTAGTAATCTAGAGGCTTTCTGAATCCTCTGCCATAAAGGATTGTGGAAGCTGCTTTGGGATTTGAGGCTGATACCTGCCACAATGTCCCATGAGCCTGTGGTCCCCCCTTTGCCACCGCTCCCCACCTTGAAAATGGGATAAAGTCAGTGCCGTGGCAGAAGTTGCTCTGAAGGTCACTGCGTTAAGCAGTGATGAGGGCTTGGGCACTAGAGCCGTGAGATGCTCCATCTCTAAGGATGGGATCTGATGGTCTCAGTCTCTTAAACATCATTAGAGGCCCAACGCATGGACTGGAGCTTGCAGTGGGTGAAACTGCTGAGGACCCCTCTGAAGAGGTTTTCAGCCTCAGACATCTGGCTTTCCCGTGCCCAATTTTTTTGATTACTGCATTAGCATAGTGTTTGAGAGTCATCTTTCTTCACAGTGCATTCAATAAATTACAGTGCAATATTGATCAGCATGGTTTTGTTTGTTGAGTTAAAGCTAAGGTAAATAATGAACTGAAGTTAAATCAGATCGGTGACATTCCTGGTGGATGTCTTTTGGGAGAGAACCTAGCGGACAGTATTCCTTTTATTCTTCAGGGATCTCTACATACACTACCAAATTAGTTAATTTGTTAAAATTGCTCCTCTTTCCTCTGAAACATACATGCATATATTTTTTTTCTAAAGCTGAAAAGTCTACTTTTGTTGACAGCCAAACTGTATCTTGTTAAAATTCCTTATAAGAAAGAGAAGATACATCAATGTCAAGATGCTGTGGAGGGGGAAGACTTTTGCATTCATAAAACAGATAAAACTCTGACAGTTTCTTAGTAAACTTCACTGTATTTTTTTGTGTAAGTTATGTAACGTTACCAGTTACATAGATGCTTAATCTAAGTTACATGTTCATTCGACAGGGGAGACGGCCTTCCACTGGAAACTTTTTGTGGGAGAGGAAGGGGAGGAAGAGAGAAGTCATGCTATTGTTTTTTTTTTCCAGTTAAAAATCAAACAGAGCTGTTTTTACAATTCTGATTACATAAAGGGAAATAAAACATGCAAGAGATTCAGTGAACATCTTAAATACTGTTTTAAAATAATTCTCAAGCATTTGAAATATATATGATAAAATTGTATTCTGCAGCGTGTAGAAGCTGAGTGTGTGTTCCAAAATTATCCTGCAGCACATTTATATGGATGCTTTAAAAAGCCCCAGAGCCAAGAGTTTAGAATAGAAGTACAGACAGATTGAGACTGGTAAATATAGCAGTGCTAATAGCGTCTCTCTCACGTGCAGGTCGAATGTTGTAGATGCGGAGTTTGGCATATTCGCTTTGTCCCAGAGCAGCAGAACCGTGTGAGAGTTATGCAGGTCACCTGGCAAGAGGGCAAAGCCAGTTGGGCTTATGAATTTAACAAGCCAGAAAGAGATAAAAATTTTTTTGAAGTATTGTTTGCTGTAATTTCAGCCTCTGAAGCCAACGCCTGCTCTTGTTTTAAGGGGAGGAGAATTTACATGGGCTACAGCTGGTCATGAATTTTTCAGTTCAGAGCCTTTTGTAGAATATCCCTCCTGTCCAGGAGAAGTTCCCGATGAGAGGAAGGCTGGCCTCTGCCCACCTTGTGCAGGTTACTGGGATCCAGACCCCAGTTCTGGGTCACGACTGGGAATGGTGGAAGTGAAGTGTCTCTGCACCCTGGGAGAATGATCTCCCTCCAGTCAAGGAAACCCTTAGAGCCACCTTGGTGCCCACCAAGGGCCACCCAGCTCAGCCATGGGATCTTCCTTCACATGGGAGAGGGCTGGAAGCACAGCGTGTCCAGCTCGGGCTTGGCTGGGCACGGAGACAGGCACTTGCTACTGGTGGCAGGCGTGCTCTGCCTGAGCTGCCAAGGCTGCAACACCTTGTCCAAACGAAGCCAATACCAGCTCAAGGTTGCTTGTGGACAGCCTGCCTAGCAGGTCCCAACAGATCAGTGTCTAAATGCTGTTCGGTAAATCATGGCTTCACTGACTACTTTTGGCAATCTTTGCGGACCATAGCCTGGGAACTAATAACCAAATATTTATTATCTTGTCTTGTGTCAATCTCATTTTTATCAATGACTACAGAATTTTTGGTCTTCATCCTGGCATAGAGTTAGTGGATGGGTTTGAGAAGAGACAGCTTCAGAAGATATGTAAACTCCTCTTTATGCAAGTATCCCACTTGTGGCCTCTATAGGCAAGAAAAACCTACCATTTAAAAAAGCAGTTTTGGTCTGGAACTGAACGTTGCTTGTCCTGGTCATTGAATTAGTGTGAGCTGAAAGAGGAGGAGGTACCCTGGGAGTCTCTGGAGGTCTGGTGCATTTTATGAGATAACTCACTCCACTGAGTCATGCAGGCAAGGACTCGGGACATCAAGCATGGGTGTTAGCAATGTGCGTATCCACCTCTGTGCAGCTGTTGGTTGTAGTGAGCCGTTACTGGCATTTTTATGGTTTTGGAATTAAAAAGCTCTCTTTAAAAAGTCTTTACTTTTGCAAAATAATTACCAGAGTAAAGGAATCTGTAACTGCTGTAAATTACATTAAAAAACCCAAACCACCTATTTGAAGAAAGAGATGTTAGTAGTTTGTTGCAGTTCAAGCAACTGATCATTTGACTCCTTAAAATTGCATTTTATTGCTGCTGAACGATAATCCATCAGTCGTTTTGAAGGTGCTTTCCAGCGTGCCCTCATCTTCCATGAATATGATTTCAATGAACAGTATCCATGTTCAGTGCAGGAGTACAGCCGCCTTTTCTGGTGAGCTCTGCTTGTTGCCATTGATGGGGAATTCTTCTGCAGCTGTTCCAGCTGCGTGTCACTGATGGTGGCTTGAGTTGTTCTCCATATCTCTGCTAGAGGCATTTATTTTTTATGGGGCGTTTCCATCAAAAGTAATTAACTATTTCTAACACATGATGGTAAATGCAAAATTACTATTCAGGGGCTCTTGGATGACGTGTTTGATTGTAAGCACGAGCTATTCAGTGTTCTGGAGAAGTTCCCCGAGTCCTCCAACATAAAATCCTGGCCGTAGCACACGTGGTTCTTGGTTCAGTGAAGAGATCTATCCTCTGCTGACTTTTACAGACTTAAAGTAACAATCTTTTTTGGTGCTTGCTCAGATCAGGTGGACCAAAACAGCAGGAAGTGCCTCTGACAGATTTCAAGACTCGAGTGTCTTCAATGAAACCTTGAGGATATCCAACATCCAGCGACACCAAGGAGGACGCTACTACTGCAAGGCTGAGAACGGCTTGGGTTCGCCAGCCATAAAGTCCATAAGAGTGGACGTGTACTGTAAGTAAATCGCTTGGGAAGTTCTTACTATGCTTTTTATTAACTTCTTATAATATCTGGTGTTAGAAAGAAGTAACCAGCTCTTTGTGAAGTTCAGTTTTAAAACAGTACTTTAGGGCAGATTCTGCAACTTTTGGGAGTATTTATGGTCAGAAGACTTGTGCTGCTCCCAGTAAAGTCAGGTAGGGCTGCTGGCATATGGAAATGTCTTTAAACAAAATCACAATACTTCGTTAAGAAAGATGAAGCTAGGTACAACTCAGCCTGCTTAGATGTCAGAGGAAGATTTGTCTGCAGCTTGCATAGGGTGAAGATTCTAGTACGTAGCACAGCCCTTAATCTCTTGTACTTTTGGCTGCCCTTACCCTCAAAACTGATATGGGAGCAAGTACAGATATTTTTTGCTATTTTGCTTTAATTGCTACTGAAAAATGTTGCTTTCTTTTTTTTTAAATGGCAATCTCTTCATGTTCCCGTGATACGCAGTTTTAAAAGCTGCACTTGAAACGTTGGGCAGTGAAAAATATGAAATATTGGGATTGCAATGCAATTGGTCACAAGAGCTGACAGAAAAAGAGGAAACAATTGAAAATGTCATATTGCAATAAATGCACAAAATGGAATTTAAAAAAAAAAAAATATCCCAGTCTGACTCGTACAGACTCCAGTGCCAGTGAGTGGGCTAGTCAGACAAAGCACGGCTCTCGCTTGTGATCAGGTAGTTTATTGCTGTAGGTTTAATGGTAAACTTTGCATCTGACTCTGTAAATTACGTGACTGGACTCAGCTGTTGGAAATGGAGAAGACCTGAATGCCTCAAACAACTGTGGTTTTGTGTACACTTCAAATTAAGAAAAAACATTCAAAGTCTGTTTGAAATGCTCCAAAGATGGAAAGTCTTTGCAATATACATTTGGAGACTCTTCTAATGCAAGTTATGTAGTTAAACAATTAGCTAGAGCTCAAAGTTAGCCCTTTAGTCTCCTGAGTCCTTCAGAAAGAAACCTGACTCTCTTATGACTATGCAAGTATTGGGCTTCTGTTTCCCAAAAAGTAGAATCATAGAATCGTTAGGGTTGGAAAAAACCTTTGAGATCATCAAGTCCAACTGTTAACCTAGCACTGCCAAGTCCACCACTAAACCATGTCCCTAAACACCACGTCTACACATCTCTTAAATACCTCCAGGAATGGTGACTTCACTACTTCCCTGGGCAGCCTGTTCCAGTGCTTGTTAACCATTTCAGTGAAGACATTTTTCCTAATGTCCAATCTAAACCTCCCCTGGCGCAACTTGAGGCCGTGCACTTAGCTTCATGATGTGCTTAATGAGCTATAACATAACAATGCCAAATTTGTAAATCCTTTATGAACAATAACTGAATTAGGAATTAATTGCTCATTAACATATTGAAGTCCACTAAATGAACAGGCAACCTTAATGACTGCATATAAGCACACCACACAAACATCCAGTGTTTGGAATGGGGCTGGCCCGAGGTTTGCAGCAAGGGGCAAGCAGGGTGCCTGGTGCAGGTCGAGGTCCCAGCACTCCGGTCGTGCCGGGGCTCGGGCTGTCCCGGTGAGCCCCAGAGCCCTCCACGCACAGACGGCTGCTGAAAGCATTTCACAGGTCAGCCCTGTGTAGCTGTTCAATAAAAACCCCAAGAGCAAACATTTAAGTCTCTTCTTCTGGATCCCGTTAAAGCACTCCTCTCTTACCCCAGCATCCATGTGTTAGATTTTCCTTAATTCTTAATTTTAGGCGTGGCTGTGAAACTGATGGTGGCAGGAAAAACTGGGACGCTAAATGGTCTAAGCAGGAAGGGTTGAGAAAGATTGTTTTGAAATTTTGATTTTTCTTGTATTTCACTGGAATATGTCTTTTTGCTTATATCATATTTTGTTTAGCTATTAATATGCATTCTTGGATTTGCTGCCTGCGATTTATTACGGGTTTAATTTTGGTTTTTACATCATATGCTGCTTCTTAATATATCTCAAATACAGATGATGTCTTTCTGGAACATGACAAACTTCAGGTTCCAGCTGTGATTAAATCCTAAGTGATTTCCCATCATATTCAGGCTGATATTTCACTGGTTATTTTCCATCTGTTACTGATCAAATATTTGCAGGCAGACAGTACTTCTGTGGTAAGCTTAAGGTGCCAGCAAAGATTGGATCTAGCTGTGAAAAAGATAGGAGAAAAAACCTTGTACCCCACAGAAAAGCTCATAAGAAATCAAAGTATTGGAAATTGAAATGTTCCTGTCGAAATTTCCAGATAGTTTAAAATAATTTTGTCTTTTTTTAGTTGAAATTTTCTGGTTTGATTTTTCTGTTTGTTGAATATTTGCTTTATAGATCGTATGTTGTGTCTGCCATGTCAAGAACTCTGGGCAGTACTGAGCAGGAATATTGGGGGTGGGTGTGTTTTGTTGAATATTCGCCCACGAGATGCTTTTGCTCAGAGATCCCAAAACAAACCATAAGGATCACAAGTACTCAGCCAACATTTTCTATCAAAATGTGTTTTGGGTTTTTTTTTAGTGAACACATATTTAGTAAAATCACATAAAGAGAGGCAGTTTTCGTACAGATTTAGGTAACTGTCAAAAACAAACCTGTGGTAACTGGATGATGCTCCCTTTCGAAAGCCAAACTTTATCATTAGAGCAAGAAAAAAATGTTTTTAATTTTTTGATGAATCCCTCAAATATGTTGAAGGAAACAAGTAAAATGTTTATTTCTTAAAAATTCTGTGGGTGAAAAATCACTTTGGAAGCATCTTGGCTTGTAAAGCTAAAGAGAGAAAACAATATTAAAGTTTTGTTCCACGTTAGTTTTGGATGATGAGCACTTCCGAAGGGCTAATTTAAGTCTCCAGCCTCTAATTTCAAATTTGAAAAGGCACTATATCTGTATAGCTTGAAAATGAATTGTTGAAAAAAATCCACAGAAAATCTTTGTTTCCTCATTCATCTCCATTATTGACTTGCTGGCTGGTTGGGAAATGTTAATATCAACACTTGGATGGGAAATCTCACTCTCCAGTAATTTCCTGTTTTTCATTTTCCAGTTAGCTCTGGCATTCAGCAACACTTGGAGCCACATTTGCTGCTATTGCAATAATTAATTATACAGATATAAGTGGTGACAGAGCCTGAGTAGTGGTCTGTGTGAGGGGAGAGGAGCGATAACGTTATTTTTACGGACTTTCTGCAGTCTTGAAAATGCTTTTAGGTTTGTTTTTGCAGGAAGGCTCCATCAGAAGTTGCCAGATGCTTTGCATGGATCTGTACATGTCCGTTAAAGAAGTCTCAAAATATCGTTATCAATTTCCCATGATCTCAGGTGACTCCAGCCAAATCTTCTGACCGCTTGGTCCTAGGTGTTCAAGAGGTACTTGATGCGTCTTCTGTAAGGAAGACCTAAAGCTCATGGGTTGGCTGGGTTGAACGTCTGGTGTGTGGTGTGATGCTGGCTGCAGAAACCTGCCTGCGGTGCCTGGCTGGTGCCTGGCCGGATCGGTGTGTTTTGGGTCTTTCCCATGATGTGGTTGGGAAATGAAAGAGTGAACTGCACTCCTGTGAAAAATCTCCAACCCCGTCTCCCACCCAGCGCTCGTTTCTGTTTGGGACCATCTGCAAAGGGTGGATGCTGGGTCTCAGTTCACACATTGCAGAGCAGGATCCAGATGGGAGCTTCGTTCAGTATTTGGAAGTAAATGATAGCATAGACAGATGCATCTTATTCCTTCATCTCTGCAAGTTCAATATAGGCCTAAAGGTTACTTGGTATTATTTCCGTGTACCCTGTAATTCTGATTAACCACTTTCTAAAAACTATCTGGCTGTTAGTCTGAATTTCCTGCTGCTTGAGGGCATAGTGTTTTTTTCTGCTCCAAGAAGTTAAACAAAACTCCAAACATTTTATAACTACGTTGATGGGTAAGGATCACAGCTAAGAAGTTAAACTAAAGGCATGCAATCACTTTGAAAATAGCAAGGGGGGTAAATCCTCTGCTGGACTGAGGGGAAAAAAGCGCTTTATGAAGAATGAGTAATTCACGTTGTTTACAGTCAGGCATGTAACTGTGTGTCTAGTGGGCTGGTTTTACTTGGTTGACATCAGACGTGCCTGCTAGATGACTAAATCTCCGAGAGCTCAAGGAAAGTCCTTCAGGTGCAGCATTCCCATCGAGCTGCATTTAGTTGTGATACTGTTTTTAGTGATGCACCAAGGAGGAGAGGGAATTTTGCTGACACTTCTGCAGGTGATGGTATGGTACCATACCTATTTTATTTAAAGCTATCATGGATAATGCTAAACTAGGACTCCTCTCCCTTCTATCTACAGCTGCTCTTGGAATGGGAGAAGAGTCCATGCCTGTTCCTGGGCAGGTACAAAACCTCCTTCCAACACTTTGAAAATCACCTTCTTGGTTTTCTTTGCTAGTTTATTTTAGGTCTCCTTTTTGCTTTCTCGCAAGTAGACTGGTAACAATCTCTTCTTTAGAAGACAACTGTCTGTCCTTACTTCACCTGTCGAAAAAAATAGTTTTTTGCTCTCCCAGCTTTGGCTGAAGATCCTCGTCTCTCACATCAGATTGCATTTGGTCCCCTTGGCAGCCTATTCTCGGGAGGGAGGTTTCCATTCTCGCTCAGCCACCAGGAGAAGCAACTGCCTCGTATATCCAAGCTGTATTCATCCTAGACTTGAACTCTTTTTCTTCTTTCTCTGGAAGTATCTCTTTAAAGTACATCTCATCTCTTTGAAGAAAAAGCTTTTGTACTTGACTCCTAGCAAAATTTTTGCTTGACTTATGGAGGATGCTTTCTCCTTTTATAAGGAAGGAAACATATGGTATAAATTAAGTATTTTTATTTAAAGAAGCAGAGCTCCTTTAAAAAAGGAAAAGAGAGCTTTTCTGCTTGTTCCTAAAGGGCAATTTACCAGATTTTTAACAAAAAAGTACTAATTGCTTCATTGAAAATGTATTTTGTATTCCTCTTGCTTCACAGATACTTCCGGACATAAGGGCAGGCTATACAGCTTGAGTAAAAGAAGGTGGAGTGAATGGTCAGGTTTATGTTAAAAGATTTCTGAAATTAATTTGGAAGTCAGGATGAAAAATGTTTATCAAACAGATTTAGTGCACAGACATGTTAAGATTTTATTGCGTAGTATACAAGAGACATGCGTTGTGCAGAAAACACTGCTTGTTGAGAAAATCTGTAATTCCAGGATTAAGAGGTTGATCTGGGGGTTTAGGGGAAACAAGCGTTTCTTTTGCTCAGAGATTCACTTAAATCTTTGTTTGCAGCTCTATTTCCAGAAACCATCCCTTTACATAAGCTTGGTTAGATCCACCATAGGCTATTCTGTTCGCATGAAACATACTAAGTTAAGTCCATCCACCATGACCTGCTTCTGTGTGCACTGGATTTTGGCTGCTTTTGCATTGCAATAGCGTTACGGCAAGGGGGAGGCCAGGGCAGCCTGAGGCAGTTTATTCGCAGCACACAGTTTATCCTGTGGTGGGAATATGCCCTGCACCAGCTCTAATCCTCTGTGTAACGCCAATGCAGTTATAGGAGGGGGGAGGCTCCTGCAGGCCCCTAGCTATTGCTTCTAAATACCTGTTGATGTGGATATATATTATATATAATATTTGTGGGGGTCGTAGTTGTCGTGGGTCTCTGCTTACCACCTGTGAGGTTTCCCTAACTCTTTCACTTCTAGGTTCCAATCTCTCATTTCATTTTTTAATTAGTTACTTGTATGGTTTCTGCTTCTCTGATGGGTCTCACGGCGTGTGGCTGCAGCAATTGCTTTTGCTGTCCATCGTCTCTATTGCCCCAAGGAAGTTTGTGGTGTTGACAACTCCGGCATCTGCCCTGGGCTAGCTGTGAACATCATCAGGAAGCTTCAGGACCAGAGTTAGTGAGGCTTGTGAGTGCTCAGGATCATATCCTAATATTGTGATGTGTCCTGGTTTCGGCTGGGGTAGAGTTAATTTTCTTCCTAGTAGCTGGTATAGTGCTGTGTTTTGGATTTAGGATGAGAAGAATGTTGATGACACACTGATGGTTTAGTTGTTGCTAAGCAGTGCTTACATGGTCAAGGACTTTTCAGCTTCCCATGCTCTGCCAGGTGCACAAGCAGCTGGGAGGGAGCACAGCCAGGACAGCTGACCCAACAGGCCAATGGGGTATTCCATACCCTGTGACGTCATGCTCAGCATATAAGGCTGGGGGAAGAAGAGGGAAGAGATCAAAGCAAGATCTAGCTTTGGTCTCAGTTACAAGCCCAGTCTTGATGCCTTTAATAATATTCTGAAGAGTACCCTTTTCATAGGTGCTGTGCATTAAAGAGCTCATCAATTCCTGTCTCAAACCGGAGACTTTGTTTGACAAAACACCTCCTGTGGCTGTACCTGTCCTCAGGCTCTTTGGTGCAACTCAGCCCTGGAGTCAGCAGGGATGGGACCTCCCAGCTTCAACAATCGCGATGTGGGATTGACTGAAACGTGTTCAGTGTTGACAGATTATTTTAGCAAACAAGGAGCATCACGGCTTTCCTGGCTTGGGATGACACAAAATGCTGCTGATAATACGTGTCAAATGACAAAAATACCAAACTGCTGATCTACTTCAGCATTCAAGTGTGTCTCCTAGTAGCATGTGCAATCACGAGTCTGCTAGAGAAATGTTACTCGGAGGGTACGCAGGGTCTGTAATTCAGAGATCATGATGCTAATTTCCCTTATCAATCTGGAAAAGGATGTTGCAGGGAAAAGGATGTTGCAGGGAAATGCTGAGTGTTATGCAGAGGGATTTAGTTGCATCGCTCTCCACCTCTGTCGTTAGTGTTAATGGCAGTCATACTGCTCCGTCCCCACGCTCGGCAGTCCATATTCACCCCTAATTTTCTGCCCGCTGCACAAATCCTATTCTTAGAAATGCAGAATCAAATGCAATGCCAATAATTATTTAACTCCCAATAATTGCTCCGTTGGCCACTGCAGAAGTACTCTGCATCGTGCTCCAACCTCTGCTGTGGTGCAGTGCCGTAGGGCTTGGATGTGTCTGTCAGAAAGCCACAGCTTTGCTTTATCTCTTCATAGATGGCATATACACACATGCGCACACAACTAGTATGATGTGCTTATTTACGTAGAGCAAAATAGATGTGATAATGCAGATACAATACTGGGAATGGGGAAGTGAATTAGCTGAAACTGCCAGCTGCACCTCACGTTGCTCCATGTCCTTCCCAGCCTTCCCCAGTTCACTGCAGTCGTAAGAAGCTGAATTTAAACTTGCTGGGATGAGGAGGAGGTGATGCTTTCTCCCGGAGTGCTATTTTTGTCTGGATGAGATAATTGTGTGCTCTTCTTGAATGATAACAAGGCTGCCCTCCGATTCCTTCTCCCTACACTGCTAGCATGTGGCCAAGACTACCTGACACTGGGAAGGAAAGAGAGTGGGGAATTTCATATGGAAAAATATTAAAAAATGAGCTCTTTACACTAATTCTGCTGATGCAATTAATGCATAAGTTCACAAGGAGGATTTATAGGAATGGGCTGTTTTATGTGTATAACATTGGTGGTAAAAGCAAGTATTGAAGGTGGTGCTTTCTGGTGAGTCTTAAAGTACCTCCTTAGATAGTTGCCATGTTTCAGTCTTTCAGCATCCCATGTTTTCCAGTTTCCATTGCACGAGAGTGTTAAATCCCTTTCAAAAATCCAGCTCACTCAGCTTTTTCCATCCTAAAGAACCTCGAGATTTTAGATTATAGGCATGGCAGCATCCATTCTTTAGAGTTGCATGTTATCGCTGCTAGAATGCTTTTTAGGAGGGTAGTGATGCATGTGTGTGAGCTGAACCTTTGTCCTCACCACTATAGTATTCCTTTTTTTTTTTCTGAATAACACAAGTATAGCTGTTGGACTATTAATATTAATATGACTATAATGCCTGAGTAGCAGCTCAATCCTTTTTTAATCTGAGGTCCACACAGCGAGAATCAGGTGTGAATTTGATACTTTGGCACCTTCTGAGTGTGCTCAGAGTGCTGCTTGGGTGCCGAACTACTGGGCTCTGGGCTTTCCATGATGGGAACAGGGCTGGTGCGAGGAGCTGGTTGCAGATGTGCGTAGCACACGTTTAGCTCCCGTCGAGCTTTGCAGTGGGGATATCTCCGCTTGGGCTTGTGTGGCACCTTAATCCTACATGTTCATGGCATATATTTTCTGCACGCTTCTCTGCAGATGTTTATATTGGTCTCCTGGCCACAGCAATTAAGATATAATTCAGCTGCTTCATTATTTTGTGTGCTGCCTCTTTGACTTGTGTTTGCCTTGTACTGGCTGCAGTGAATCATGCGTTCTTATTGCAATGACATTTTTAATTTCCATCTCTGGTACCTACCAATATTCATTGATACGTTATTTGATCTTCTTTTTTGGCCTTTCATTTATTAGAAGTCCAGTGACATGCTTAAATCCTCATTCACATGGTTGGATGAAAGACCATAAACAATGAATTAAAAAAAAAAAAAAGAGGAAAATTAATATAAAGCAACAGCATAAGCATGGGCATATAAGGAAAGCAAATATATTCATCTTTCATCACTTTTTTTGCATGATACAATAAAAGAAGACACTTTGAAATGAGATATTATGCAGATGGGGAAAGCATTTAAAAGCTTTCTGTTACTGATAATTGTGATCTTTCAACATGAGAGAAATACAAATTTAATTTGTGGGTTTCTGATTATTCCCGCTCTCTGAGGTCAAATTTGTGCGTTACAACAATAAAGTCTCTGAAAAGGGTTGTTCTTGGTGTTTACTGGAAGAGGACCCTCTCTCCGCAGCACGCAGCCCGGCGGTGGGAGAGGTTAGGCTGGCCGGGTGGACGGCTGCGGGGAATGCTGTGGCTTGGGTCTGCACTGGATCGGCACAAGACTCGTCGCAGCTGGGGCATCCGACGATGTGAGTGTCTTCATCAGACCCCAGTTCATTTCCTACCTTACAGAAACAGAAAGATTTGGGTTCAATCACTAAGTGTATAGGTTTTGGAGGTGCAAATGTGTTTGGAAAGAGTGAGTTTTGCTGTGGGAAGAGGAGAGGAGTACAGGCAGCTGCTTTAGAGATGCCACGCTTGCATGCAGGAGGCTTTTCTGTGGGAGTATCGGAGGCTCTGCAGAAAGCTGGATGTTAGTGCGGAGCGGTTGGGACTAAGCCATTTTATCGTGGCTGACTGGATGGCTGGGGTTGATAGGTCTGTTGTCATTGTGTCCCTACGACTCGCCTGGAGCAATATCACTCCTGTCCTTCGGGAATGAGCAGACAGCCTTTGCTCCGTCACTGGGACACAGCCACAGCAGGGTTTTTGTGTGGGCAGCAGCCACGGTGAGCTAGAAGCAACGGCTGAAGCTATGGTCAGATGTACTAATGCCCAAACTCGCTACCTGCTATTTTCTGATCCATCTCTTTTTGTTTCCAGCACCACTTTGAAACTCTCTTCTGCTCAAACAGAGAAAAAGGTGTTGTGCGTAATGTCTGGGTCACTGAAACGGCAGCAGCCAGGGATGCTCACTGGCACTGTACATTCCTTGGGCAGGTTGGCCACCACACAGTGCAGCTGTACTGGGAGCGCAGTGAGAAAGTGATGGAGGGGGAAAACGACTGACACCCAGTGCTGTCGAAGGAGGTTTAAAACCATCCTCTCGGTGCGGTGCCAGGTGGTGGCTGAGGACTCAAGCCCTTATCTGAGAATTTTTGCAATGGCTGGAGCAACGTGTAAAACGTGTAAATATCTCAAGGAAACTCTGTCTTTCCTTAAAAGAAATGTAAAAGGGGTGACTTTCCTCTCCCTATCATCACTTTGGCCATTAGTTGTGCCTCCATTTTCCATTACCCTGGGAGAATCTGCTTATCCTTCGCTATCTTTCTGCTGAATCCTTTGGCTGGACAGTTGGATCACAGAGAATTATTCTGCCTAATTATCGCCTGAGGAGGTACAAGATCGCAGTGGAGGATGCGTTTGGGAAGCTGAGGGGCAGACGATGGTATCTCACAAATAGATCAGAGGCTGCTTAGCAGTATTTGGCTGAAATGAGTTTCCCACTATGCACGTGCACACCATCCATGAGGGTAAGGAAAAGTGCCCAGACAAGGGCGGGAGTGTTGCAGAATTTCAGAGGGCAATGAAAAGTCATGAGTTATCCTTTATTATCCAGAAAGAGGTTTGCCTCAGGCATACAAGCAGAAATGCCTTTTGTAAAGATTTGTCTTTGGTTTTTTTGGGTTTGGGTTTTTTTTTGTTTGTGGGGTTTTTTGTTTGGGTTTTTTTTTTTTTTTTCATTCGGTGCATGTCTATGTTTCAGGAAGTTTTCTGTAACTTTTCATCCTTTTTTTTTGATGGAAAATAATTTTTCTGAAGATTGAAGACTACTTTTCACTGCCCAAGACCTGGTTTATTCCTGCTTTTTACACAGTTGTTACACATTTGAGCATAGAGGCTTCTGCTTCCCTTGAGTGGGGAAGTGTCATGTTCTTTGGTAACGTGTTGGTGCTGATTTCAGTTGAGGTCTTGATCCCTGGTGTGGGGGAGCAGGGTGGGCTCGCTGCCGTGGGGTTCAGTTCTCGTGGGGTTGTTGTGAAACAAGGTCTTGCTCTATGTTTGCATGAAAGTCACCAGAGTTGAACCAAACCATTCTTAACAGAAGTGGAAATGTCAATGGTGTAAACGTATTTCATGAGGGTCTCTGACATCAAAGCTGCACTGTTTCCCTGTCGGTTTGATTTTTTTGTTCTTATTGTCTTGTGTCTTTAATTTGGAAATTGGGTATCAAATGCCTGGGAGTCCTGATCTAATGATTTGACTGAGTAAATGAGAAAGTTGATGCTGGGTGACTGACAGTGGATATTGGACTGGGACAATTTCAGACAACATTTTTGTTTTGCAGGCAACAGCAGAGCTGGTAAGACAGGCTTTGTGGAGGCGTTAATTACTGCGTTTGCAGTCTTTGCAAAGTCTTGTGCACGGGGTGCTGGTGGCGTCTCTGAGGCCATCCTTGGTGGTGGTGCTCGTCGTGGCAGCTTGGAAACTGTTGTAGGTAGTACTGGTAGAAATCACACTTGCGCCTCTGCTGCTTATCCTAGCAGTGAACAATGTTTTCCTGACCTAAGTGGTGAGGAGCTGAGAGCAAGTGTGTTTAGGAAGGTTAAGCAAAGCCTAGCACGGTGCACATGGACATTATTCACCACAGTGGTCCATGGCAACAGTATGGAAAAGTAAGGAAGGATGTAGCTGTGTGCTGTGGAACAAGTGAGGTAGCTGTACCATAAAATATTAATGCAAATGTGGAGCACTTACAGTAATTTCAATACCTTTTTACACCCCCAGCAGACACACCATTCAGACAGAATTAAATAGCTTTGCAGTGACTGTTAAATGTTATCAGTTCCTTACTAGCTTGTGTGCATTTTTATTTTCTACAATGAAAACCTTTGTACAAGCAAGAGAGAGGAAAAAAAAAGAAAAGCCTGATGTTGTTCGCACTGATGGAAGATTGTACTTAATGCTTGTAAAATGCCAACAAAATACTTGTATGTTCAGAATTCAGCCAGAATGATAAAATGCTTTGCGGGCTTCATGAGCTGCAAAATTCCTGGTTTGTGGTATGTTTTTGATCAGATTTTTCATGGTAAGCTTTCTGGTTTTAATTCAGCTCAGAAAGGTCTGCTGGAGCCGTGGGGCTGGGGAGGAGTTTCCTCTGCGCGGGAGGTGGTTGGGGTGGAGTGAGCAGCTGGGTTCTCCTCCAGTCAGGGAGACAAGGTCATTCCAGTCTGAACCCCAGGTGCCTCAACAGCGCAGCACGGAGCATCTCTGTAGGCTGCGAGGAAGGGGGACTGCTGGTTGGCTTTCTTTTTTATCTTCCCTCTTTTTATTTTTTTTTTTCATTTTTATGTTATTTTGTTTTATTTTATTTTATTTAACTTCCATAACTGCACGTCTGATTTTTCAGCTCTGTGTGGAAACCCCTGAACTCACCAGCCATACAGAAGAGTCTGAAACTGTACGTGTCCTTCTCCTAAACTACGTTTTAGCCCCTTGTTACTACTTTGATGCTGTGCCAGGCAGCTCTGCAGAATGGTCTGTTGACTTATTGATCACATCAAAAACTTTTATCTTTAAAACCTGTTGGAAACTCGAAATGGAAATGCCGGGAAATGACCCCGAGCTGTGGTCTGAGAGCTGGCTGCTGCCCCAGGCACCACATCCTATCCCTTCGGGGTGTGCTTGAGTTCAATCCCAAAGAGAAAGGGAGGATGCTGTTTTGCCCCATGTGGTTGCCTTCACCGTGGGCTTGTGCTGGATTAGGCTTGCTTTCTAAAAGTGTTCTGCTTTAGGGCGCTTGATGGAAAGTCATGTTAAGCGTACTGACATAAGACCTTGTTGTCCAAAATGAGGGCATCGTTTAGACAGTGTGTGCAGGTCTGTATCTGCATTTTTATAACCCAAACCATTTGCATACCTTCTGTTCCCTGGTAGAAACACAATCGCAAATGCAAACCTCAAATGATGTAGGTTGGTATAGAGATTTCCCGTAGGATGTTAATCCGAATGCTGCCTTGGATGCTCCTGAGCAATGAAATTTATCGTGAACACCTAACGCTGACCCCGGGGAGATGGCACAGCGGGGTTGCATAAATGCCTGCGTGCTTAGCATGGGGCTGTTTGTATTTGATGTCTCCTTGCCCTGTTCAGCTATTTCTGATCCCGTTGGGAGTGGAATATGGTGTCTGTGCGCTGCTCTGCGGGGAAGACAAAGCTTATTAAGAGGGATGGAGATAAAATGGTTATGAAGGGGAGGAGCATCCTCAAAATTTCTAACGGGAAAGGGGATGAGTAATATAGCCCGGGAATAGAGGTGATACAATCCCTACTTAGCATAAGCCACTGAGTCTACACGTGTGATTTGCTGGCCTCGTAACATTTCCAGGATGGTTCTGTTTGCAGGAATTTATCATCGGTCTCATGCCTTCTGTCTTTGCTAATTTTATAAGTGCTAGGGAGTCGAATTAAGGGACAAGAGCTGAAAGTCAGAAGCACCAGTAACATGGCAATCAGCGCCTGTATCACATCTTAATAACAAGACCCAGAATTTCCTGGCTGTTAGTAACATAGAACAAGCAAGAGCAATTCTCACGCCTGCTGCATTTGACTGCAGTTGTGTGATGAAATACCTGGCAGGTCACTGGGATAGAACCTATAGGAATTTCTAATGCATGCAGATTTTAGAAAAAGATTTCTCTGTTTTTCAAATTTCCTTTCCTTTTGTAGAAGTATCTGCATTGCCTACACTTACACCCCTGTGAAAGACTGCTCTTCCAGACGTCATGGGAAGACAGTGGATGATATGGGTTTTTCTGATTTCCAGTACTTTTATTGCCGGCCATGCTTGGGGTGAGGCTTGCATTTACCATCACCTGCAAATACAAGAGCCGGAAGAACGTGAAACCCCGGCAGATGCCGCGAGCGGTTCAGTAAAGACGAGCGAGGTGGTAGGGTTTGGCCGGTGAGTGAGACTTCGGGAAGGAAATCCGGAGAGCACGTTTGAGCAGGCTCTTGGAGCACAGCCTCCTGATTTCCTTGGGTTGTTACACCGAGATGTGTTTCAGGTGCTAATCGCAGCCTCATCAGGTAGGGACCACCGCAGGGTTTTTAGACGTCCCTCCGATGCCAACATGCCTGGCAGCTTTGTCCCAGCTCACCTTTTGCAGGCCAAGTGCTGGGTTTCATCGGAGCTGAATTTCCCACTTCTCTTGTTTAAATATAATTTTAAATGCAGCTGCTGTTTTAAGACTTGGCAACCTGCTGATGGCCTGATCTGAAATGATGTTGGTTTGCCTAATAGCTTGGGATTTTTATGCAGTAGGTGTTGGGACTGCAGAGTCCCTAATAGCATATTTTAGAGTTCTGATGGATTTTTAAATAGCCTTCCAGCATTAAAGCAGGCTTTCCTGTAATCTGCATTTTCCAGTAAAATAGGAGCCTGGTTACCTACTGATGTACAGTTTTCCAGGAGATTTATTCGTGCTCCTTCCCTCCTTTTCACTCTCCCCTGTTTTTTGCCTTCATCACCCCATGGAGCTCCACGCACAAGGGAGGTAGTGTGACCTGCGGCGCTTCATTGATGCAAGGCCAGGGAAGAGGAGGAGCAGGAGAGGTGTAGGAGCATTACATCTGGAAACCTCAGTCCAGTTCCTTATAGAAAATGGAGACCACAAGCCCTCACATGCCCTCTTTCCCTGTGGATAGCCTGCACCAACAGTGACCCCTGTCAAAGTACACTTTGGAAAAAAAAAATCTTTATATAATCCTCTCCTGGAAATGAAGGAGAATCAGGCCAGCGAGCAACTGTGGGTATGCAAATGTCCCCATGTATTATATGTTTTGCTCCTTGCTGACAGGATTTGGGGGGGATTTTTTTCCTCCCCAGGTATTTTTTGGTTTACACATACAAATACCTGCTAGGTCACTGGGATAGAACATACAGGGATTTCTAACGCATGCAGATTTTCAGAAAAAATTTCCTATGTTGTTCGCATTTCCTTTCCTTTTGTAGAAATATCTGCATTGCCTACACTTAGTAAAACTGAAACTAAAAAGTTAAAGTAAGTTGTAACATACACCCTATGACACCCTGATACTGTGAGTTGGGAATTTGGAGCAACCCATAACTTCTAATGGGATGTAAGAGCATGTGTGGTGTCAAAATTTAATGTGTCCTGTTTTATCTTGCTCCAGTGTGCTGGAGGCACTGCTCATAAATTAACGAGTGATTAGTGAAAAACCGAAAAGTTGCACAACCAGCTGATGTCTCAAACGGCTTTTGTAGCTTCTTGTTAGATGGCCCCATTACACCAAGCTGAGAAGGACTGCGAGGGGGCAGCTTTGACCTCAGAAACAGGTTGGACAGATTTGAAAAGTGATCTGTGAAATGTGTTTTGGTAAGAAGGTGGCAGGGTCTACGTCCTTAGCTTCTGCAAAGAAAAATAGCCAGCAGGAGGGTCTGTGAGTTGCAGTGAACGTGCCGTAACCGTGCCGTGCAGCTTTGGAAAGCAGAAATACTGCACGTGGAGGGAGGTGAGGGGACATGGTTGTAAGGATTTGAAGTAGCCCCTCTGCTCTAGTGCTTTCTGGTCTGGGGAGTGCTGCAACATACCTCGGGGAAGATGTGAATCGATGGAAAAGGTCAGAGGAGTGACAGATGAGCAGGAAAGGTTTCTGATGCAGGAGTAAAATGATTCATGAGCATTGTTCACGGCGAAGAGGAGGAGGCCAAGGAAGGGTGCAGTTAATAAGAGCCTTCAGATGGGCAAAAGAAAAGAAGGAGAATTTTTTGCTGAAGATCCCCAAAGGGTAAGACAGACAGTAATTGGCTTAAATCGCAGTGAGATATCTAGGTTAGACAGCAAGAAAAGCTGTTTGATGATGGAGATGGGCAGATACTGAAAGAGGAGCTCCAGGGGATGGTGAGCATCTATTGCAGGGAGCTGTTTGGGGACAGGCTGGAGGAGCATCTCGCGGTGCTGGCAGTGGCAGAGGCAGTCCTGCCTCCGGGCACAGGAGAGGATGAGCCACAGCTTACAAGGGCTTTTCTGGCCCTTTTTTCCACGATTCTATTCCCAGCGTCAGTCCTGACCAGGGCTGTGATGTGGTTTCCTCACAAGACTGTCACAGGCTGAGGTGGCATTTCTGCAAGAAGGAAAAAAGCAGAAGATCCATTGGTATATACAGAGATTAGATAATTAAATAACTGAACTGGGGGGAAAAAAATAAAAACAAAAACAAAACAAGCCCACCCCAAGTCCCCAAACCCCCCAAAACATAAGCATGCATCATATTGGATTGTATTAAGTATTATGCTTTTTAAAAATACAGCTCGAGAGAGTTGCAGATAGACTGCTGGTGTTATTTTTTGTGTGTGTGTGAAATAATAATTAGTCTCTTTTCAAAGCAGAAAATGCAAAGCAGCTCAGAGGCCATTATTTATTTTATCTTTGCATAAATTCGTCAATGCTGAGAGGAATCTGTACATGTTATTTAAGCTTTGAACTTGAATTCCCATGTACTTACAGTGCTCATTTGCTGATTATATTCCTGCTGGATCCAGGAGATCTACTGAAATAAATTAAAACAGAGTTGGGCCCACGTGTTTATGAATCGGTGCAGCCCAACACCAGTGCAGTCTGCAAGACTGTGAATGGCATGGGCTGATTTTAAATTAAACAGATGAACATGGAATGTGTTAAAATATCCCAACAGAGGGCTTATTTGCCAGCTGTTTGATTGTTTTCCTCTGGCATTATCTGCAAAGCAATTACGCATGAATAAAAACTTCTCGAGACGCTTTCAAGGAAATATTGACCGCTAACATTTTAATTAAGGCACATTGAAGTAGAAACATTTGAATCAACAATACGGACAATAGCAAAGCAGGTTGGGTTTCAAAAAAGGAGGCTTGTTTACCATCCTCCTAATAACACATCCAGTCTGTACCCTTGACTGAAGTGTCAATTTAAACTAGCTATATGCATTCATTTTCCCCTCCTTTGTCTTAAAAATAATAATAAAAAATTGAAGGACAGGCAATTTTAAAATAAGCTTAGCCCATCATTTACATCCATGAACAACACGTGTCTGTGCATTGAACTGTAGTGCCCACGGAGCGGTATGGGGTGGCCCTCCATCTCTTTACTGGTGACAAGGTCATTCTGCAGGGCTGGAGGGTCACTGATGCTACTTTACACCACAGCATTTCTCCATCATTGCTGCTAAGATGAGAAGAGGTAAATGTGTTCTGCAAGCTGTCGGAGAGGGAAGAATAGAGTGAGCAGTTGTCTTTGGAGCTCGTTCTGGGTGCCACTTTATGCAGGGTTGTGTCTTTGCTTCAGTTTAGCCACAGCCCAGTAAAGCTGACATGGTGGTGTTTAGGTCTGGTGCTGGAGAGTTAATGGGAAAATTAATCCTTTCCTATGCAAGGAGAGGAATGGTTTGACTGATCAGGATTAACCCTATTATCTACCATCCCCCTGAAAACCAAATGCTGGCTGCGCTCCTGTGGCACTGACCTTGCACCTGGGGAAGTTCATTGCCACTAAATTTTACATGGGTTCCCTGCACAGTAGTTTACCTCCAAAAAAGAAATACACAGTTTCCAGGAAGTCTTCAGGAAATTTTCTGCCCAAATGTTTTGGGTTTTTTCCTAAGTTGTATTCAGATACTGTGATGAGGGGAAAGAGAAAAAGCCTGCGTGCCTTCAGTCCTCCGTCTGACTTGAGCCGAGCCTTGTGCTCCACGCGTGCAGTTCGTTTTGTACACCAGTGCTTATCTGCAGGTTCTTGTCTACCGCAGACACCATGTCTGGGGGCCCCAGTTTCTAGTAAATCCTTGTCCTCCCCTCCTGCAGGCACCTCCTCCCTTTCTGAAAGGAGCCTCCCTCGTTTCAGCACTTTATCCAGTGATTTATTGACATAAACTGGGTGAACAGACTCGGCATAGGGACAGGGACACAGATCTTCCCCTTCCAAAAGAGCTGGCTAAACGCTGAGCTACAGACTCATGCCCTTGCTCGCCATCTCTCTGTGGATCAATTGATATTATATTATTTTCTGGCGGATGAAATCATTTTGGGAGAGTGCTGCTTCCTAGAACCACCTTTGGGCAGGCTTCTGGGACGGGGAGCTGTAGATCTAAAACAGGAGAGTCGTGGCTCGCTACCCCACTTTTTGAGTAATTATTTTAAGCAATGGGTGTTAAATAACTGGTTGATTGCCTTTGGTGCTGTGTCCTGTTGGGGTTTCCAGGAGATGGGCACTGGCAGCAGTGGTATTAGGAGATGCAGCCTGGAAGGGCTCCCCAAACGACATCTGCTCCTGCCGAGCCCTCTGTTGAGTTTCCTCATGGCCTTTAGACACTTAGTACAGAGGCCAGACATTTGAGGCTGGGTTTTCGACTCCACAAGCCAGGAGGATATAAGTGAAGCAAGTCTTGGGTCAAGTATTTAGGTCTTCTTAATTAAATGGAACAAGATGCTCTTCTAAGGCACGGTAGCATTTAACTTCTCAGGTCACAGAAGAACTTTTGGAATTTACCCACGATAAACATGGATATTTATAAAAGAAATCCTAAAGAGGGACCGCAGGTCACACGTACAGTGTTTCTCTTTCATCAACAGGATCATGATAGCAAACCGTTTTTTTTGGGAGTGCTACCACACCTGATCCGTTTGTACATGGTGGGATACGCGTGCCCACATGCAGATGTCCTTGCCTGAACTAGTTATTTAAATTCCTTTTTTTCCTTTTTTTTTTTCTTTTTTTTAGCACTAGGTAGAAAGGAATGGGCACTTCGAGAGTGCGAGTAATTCATCCTGATGCAGACAGTATCGAGTTCAGATGAGTCTCACTCACCTGCCTTTTCCTGCTCTTGAGCCCTAACCTGTACTTCCCTGCAAGCAATGTCAGCATCACCTACAAAAAACTCAGTACAACATCTCTTACAGTGGCAGTGGCAGTTTAGCGTATAGTGGGTGGCATTTTCCTGCTTTTTTAATAAGTCTGCAGTAACCCTGAAACTAAACAATTAGACACCTGGGTGTAAGAGAAGGAGTAATTCCCGGTGCTTATACTTTTGTGAAGTATTTAGAAGCAAACCAGCTGTTTATAGGCAGTCTGCACAACGCCTGCTGCTTTGCATGGCTCATGCACTCCAACCGTTGGAGTCAAGCAAGCATCGCTTCAGTTTAACTCTGCTGTGACATTGGAGAGATGGCAGCGCAGGGAGGTTACTGGGCATTAAGGAAAGGTGCAGTTCATCAACAGCATGTGGAGACCACCTTCACGTTGTGTAATTGTGTTAAGAAAATAGAGTTGCTGCTTCTCTGAGGGCGTGTGGCACTGGCACAGCACAGACTCCCACCAGCCTTCCTGGGCAGGAGCTCTGATGGATGGACGAGCCCCAGGGACGTATGCTTTATTGTAGGGTTTGTTTTCTAATTCTGCAAGTTTGGGGTTAGCTTTTTGGCGAGCAGTTCACCAGAATGCAAAAGGCTTAAAAAAGAGCAGGAGAATCGTGTAGCCCTGGTCTCTCATTGAAATTTATGCTGAAAATGTGAATGTGCTTTGGGAAACATTGAGTAGAAGGAGACAAATAACCACATGCAACGATCCCAAGGAAATCAATTACTGGAAAAAGGATGGGGTTTTTTTGTTCCTTTTTTGAAAGAAAAAAAAAAAAGACAATTCTGGGCCTGTGAGAATCCTGCCCCTTTAAATAAGGAGATCACAAACTGCGTCCTAAAGATGCTTCAGTGGGTACCATCTGAAATTAAACCTACATTCCCCCCATCCCTCTCTCCCGCAGTGCATGCCGTTATTCTCAGTATCTTCTTCCTTACTTGAGGAAATCCTCTAGTGTGTCAGTCATCGTGGGGATGGTGAGCTTTGATAACCCACTTGAGGCTGTTCTCGGTGTGGAGATCAGCAAGGGGCTTGGAGTCCGACCGAAAGCGTTCAGCCACGCCTAATTCTCATCTGTTTGTGATACGGGTGATTTGGTGATGACTTGATTTTTACGAGTACGGTCATTATTTTCTGGACTAGACCAGCATTGGATTTAGCTTTTTAAATGAGCCGTTATGCATTAGGTACAGGCAGTGTAAGTGGTAACAGAAGCTGAAAGTGATGATGTGCTTAGAGTTAATCAGTTAGCTAGGATCTTCTGGAACCAAGCTGTGACCTTCTTTATTGCTTTTTTTATGGGTTTTGTGGATGGGGAACACAGGCAAAACACATATGCCATCTTAAAAACATCTTTACTTCTTCGGAAGACTGGTCTAGAATACTAAGGATACTAGACTATTGATATTTTAAAGGAAACACTGGCTTTGTTTGCATGACCATTTGATCTCTGACTTTGCTAAAAAAAAATCAACAAAAACCAAACATCCCCCCCAAAACAAACAAACAAAAAGAAACATAGTATTTTATCAACATTTCTAATTTTGTTAAATGGCATACATGAACAATATTAGCCACGTGCTTGGACTATGATTTTATTTATTTCCATAACTTAATTATGGAGGAACTCAGTGAAAGCAAAGTCACCTTGAGGAAAGTCAATACTAGTCAAAAATACTCTGTTTTCACAGGGTTGCCTTTTTAATCTCTATAACTCAATGAAATCAGTATCTTGAAAGGAAACTTTGGAACAATTCAGCTGGCTGTGCATTTGAATTAACCTCTTATTTAAATGCATCAAGGGGGCATATGACTGTCAGTGCTGCTTCTTCAGCCTTTCTGCAAACTACTCTGTCCTCTCCTTCACCTCCCATTCTCAAAGTTTTCTTAGTGGCTACGCTTGCTCATGCTACTGCTTTCTCTCTCTCCTTTTACTTAGAAAATGCTGAACAAAAAATGAAATTCCATTAAAATAATGCAGTAAATTTGTGAAGGTTCTAATGCAGTTTGTTAGTGTTTGCTGGCCATTTTTAAGAGCATTCATTATTCTCAAATGATTTATTAAGCATTATTTAAGCATTTTTTTTAAATAAATGAGAAAAATATTAACTTATTGCATGATTAATTCCATGATAAGGGGATCCATTACTCAAAAGTGTATGTGGATCCAAGTGTATTTTTCTTTATTGAGGACCTCTGGTGTCTTAGAAACACTTGGACATGGTACTGAGCGACACGCTTCTAGTTTATGCGGCTTTGAGCAGGGGGGTGGATAAGGCGATCACCGGAGATCTCTTCCACCACGACTATTTGGTGATTCTGTGAAGTCTTGTAATTACTGAACTACTGCAAAATGTATATTGAACTTTCATATTATAAACCAGACTAAACTGTAGATTGGGGAAAAAAAAAAAAAAAGAACTGTCTTTGGAGATTTGAAATGATGCGACGTGATGTGAAGATTTTCTTGTTGCTGTTTTTGTTTATATACTGGATTGAAAAGCCTTCCCATGTCTTTATCTTCACGGATTACTCAGATCTCTCCAATTTCCTTGAATGGGAAGAAAGTGAAATGGCTGAGATACAGGGCAGATTAGAGGAACAATGAAATCCAAACTCAGCTCATAACCTATGAGTTCCCCAAAAAAATTGCTATTCACAATAGACCGAAGAAGTTTATATGTAACCTCCTCTGTTACACGCTCTGCGTATAGTAGCATCAGCTGGTCATGTATTAAATAGCTGATGGACTAGATTCCCTGATTTTTTGCACAACATCAAAGAGAATCAATCTTGCAACCTGAAAGGCTTGTGCACGCGTGATGTGCGCTGTTCAGCGTGAGAGACCTTCTCTCGGAGTCAGCCGTGGAAGTAAGAGGAATTGACATCATGACTTCCCATCTTCCCAGACGTGTAATCGTGTGGTGTGTCCATCGTCTGTGTCGGCTCTTAGTCTATGTAAGTGGAATGGGTGGAAAAAATAACTTTAAAATATACGTGTCCTTCCTATTTTGAACAGACAGATATTGAGTGTTCTGATGGAAATTTTTGTTGACTTTGATTCAGAAGTAAATGAATGGAAGTTGACAAACTCTACATATAAACCTCTTCCACATACCCTATCTTTCTGGGAGGCATGGTTACAAGCCAGCCTGTAAAGCGGGGGCTCCTTCCGGGCATGCACACTGCCAGGGGTTGTGTAAGCCTGGCCAAAGTCATGTGAAAAAAAACCTGATAAATATGCAGTTTGCTATTTTTTTTACCCAAATGAGGTGAAGAAGAGCGGGAAGCTTCACTCTGGGTCTGCATGGCCCAGCAGAGCTGGGAGTTGCTGCCGTCGCTGTATAACTGAACATCCCTGCTAGGGTGGTGGCACAGAGGACGCTAAAGTTGGGCAGCGCATGTTTTTCGAGGTAACCAGGCTAATTCTGCAGGTCTCAGTGCTAACAGGAGCTCAAACCATGTGATAATTGTCGGTTTGCTTGTTCAGAGGCAGGAGTCAAATTCTGTACGTCCTGCTCATCAATTGGACCCTTTGGTTGTGTTAATTATCTGGCGCAGCTCTCTGGGGTCACAGAGCTCCTGGCCTGAGCACAGTTGGACCCTGCTGCTTGAGCTGATCCTGCAAACTGGGGAGCCTCCAGCAATGTTGGGAGAGACTCCTGGAGCTGATAGGAGTGTGGATTAAAAGCTTTGATGCTGTAGGATTTAGAAGGCTCCTTCTTGGCTTCCTTTGCAGAAGTTTGGTACAGGACCTATATAGTGCAAAGATACCGGTATAGGTCTTTGGAGGCTCCCAGCTGCTCCAACCCCTGTTGGAGGGGTTGCTGTAGCTCTTTTGCTAACATTTCCCCCATTTCCAGAGGTACAGCTGTAACTGTCCTAGTCATTTGGGGAGCTATTAGGGTAAGGGTTGCTAAACTGAAATGAGAACAAAGTGGGCAACTTCTCGTGTCTTGGGACAGTTGTCAGGAATAAGGGGAGTCTTTCCCCGTAGTGAATGCTAATTAAGAGACTGCCAGAGCACTTGTGGGGAAATAAGTCATTCAGTTCTGAGTATATAAACTGATATCCAATGGTGGTGTTGGTAATAATAATATTTATAAGGAGAGCATGAATAAAAATCTTGCTTTTCTTCAACTTCAGTGAAGTAATTTGTCAAATTCAGTGTCACTCACTTTGGTTTCAAAACTCTTGCAAGGAAAAGCTCAATTTCATTTTCTGAATGATCTTTGGCTAATTAGCATTGATTTGGTAGCTACGTGTTAACACATCAGTGTAGATAGTGCTGCCAATGCCTGAGTTTAGACTTGCATTTTTTTTCATCTCTCTTTGACCTGAGGAGCTATAAATGCACTTTCAAAGGTTTGTCATTCTTGGGAAACTATTTAGCAAATATTGCTTGTTGTTACAACTGAGAAAGAATGGTTAAACCTCAAATTTACCAATCTACTTCCACTAAAGCAGTCAAATATCTCAGAATAAGGTCCTGGATGTATACTGATTGGAATATATGTTTTTCTCTCTTTCTTCATCCTCTGGTCTAATTTGCTTTACATGTGTCCGTTTCTGTGGGACATTAAGCATTTTGTGGCAGTTTCACAACAAGGAGCCAGCTAATGTAGTGTGCCTTTGAAATTCTAGAAGCATCAGGAGAAAATGCCAGAAAGTCTGTAGAGAGCAACTGAAGAGCTCAAAAGAGAATTTCTCTTTGACCAGCATTGGTAGGGCATCCCCAAAAATCCCTTCCAAAAACTCACAGAGAAGTGATAGTGCTGTGCTTGATTGAGCCTCGGTTGCTGCCATGGCTTTGCGTTGCACAGCAAGAACCTTCCCGCTCATTTCCCTTTTCTCCTGCAACTTTAAATCTATATTCTAGTATGTCCAGGCAAACTAGTCTGACTGCAAGGGGGGGATCCTTTAGATTGTTGATGGGTTTTTTCCTTGCAAATCATAATTAGAGCATTGAATAGTGTTGCAAGTATCTTGATTTTAATTTTTTTTTTTTTTTTTCTTTTAAGATAGATTTACCCTGGTTTTATGGACGATTTTTTTTTATTCTTCAGGTGAGTCGTAGTCTGTCCTGTAAATTCTGTAAGATATGCACTGCACCTTTTACTGACTGTTTAACTCCTGGTCAGTGACAGATCCAAAGCCTTTCTCCCTCCCCTTCTCTACAGCTTTTTATAACACTGCCTTCGCCCGGGGGTGGAGCAGTGAAGTTACAATTTTCTTCATTAGCTTAAACAGTTGTGGAGTAACTGCAAGCCTGCTGACATGGCATCACTTTGTGATGCTTATGCGCATATTTCCTGAAAAAGAGGAGGCTCTTTCCATCCTGTACGGCTGCTGTGATATTTCGGTGCTTTCCAGGACTGCGCTAAGCGATGTGACTTGCATCCGTCACGTGCAGTTTGTCTGTTGATTACTTACACCAAATAACTTGTCTCTAATCCAGGGCTTGCTCTACCATGCTTTCATTTGCAGTCACTCCACTTAGAAGTCGTCTCTGATTTGACTTGACCATTGATCTTGACAATAAATATGCTGCACTTTTTGAATCCACGATTTGCTCTCCTGAAATATCACCAAAACATAGTGGTGCTCGTTATCCAGGATTATAAAAGGTTTCTTTTGTGTGTCATGGTTTCTTACAAAGTGATGGATATCAGGAAGACACAGAAGGCACAAACCAGCAGTAAGAACAGACATTCAAAACCATTAGAAAATGTTATTAAAATTACAGCAATTTCAATAAAAGCAAGCCAAGAATAAAGCAAATGCAAGGTTGAGCCTCTGGCTCCACAAAAGGGCTCTCAAACTCTCATATTACCATTTTTCATCAGTCAGATTGCATCCCAGTGCGTTCCTGACACTTGTTATTTTCTGGAGAGAGAGGGGGGAAAAAAAGGTTTATCATGGGTTATTTATTTGTATGTGTTTATAAGTGTAGGACTGGTGCCTATTGTTTATGGAAATTCAGACAAATCTCACCCAAAAAAGTCACAAGGCAGTTCAATGGTAGGACAAAGTTGTTTGTTTCTGGAAGCGCCCGGGGCAGCCTGCAGAAGCAGCTCCAAGCGTGTTGGACAGGGTCAGGAGCGATGCTTCTGTGCACCCTTTGCCAGGAGCACGAGCTGAGTTGGGGGTTTAGCAGAGACCCAAGTGCTGTGGGGGGTTTGCAGCCTGTCGAGCTCCCCCTCAGAGAGAAAGCAACATGCTACGATCCCTTCCTGGTCAAAAAAAATCTTCTTAAAGTGTCATCAAAAGATGATGGCAGATGCAGTGAAGTCAGTAGGCATGCGTTAGTGGTTCTGTCCTTAGCTGGTAGTGTCAGGAGGATCCACCTGATACAGGGAGTCGTGTAAAACAAACCAAACAAGCAAACAAAACCAAAAAAAACAACACACAAAAACAAACAAGCTTTATGTGGCTGTAAATGCTCCTGTTTGATTTTGCAGCTGAAGCAGGAGTGTTTATTCTGGGTGAGAATGCCAGCGTCAAACCCCTCAAGGTTTTGGGGGATGCTTTATTTCATAGATGGAAATGAGAGCTTGAGAGCCAGGCACCACACGACCGAATTCCCCAGGAGCCCTGGGCATCCATCTGAAAGCAAAATTTGAAGCAGGGCGGTAAAAATAATATTAACTTCTTTGCTGATTTAAAAACAACATCATTAGGATTCATTCGGTCCAAATCAATTTGTGCCCCAGCGTCTGCCAAAGCCCTGCGACCAGCCGTGGAGGTGCAGACCCCTCTGCCTTCTCTTGGCCTGCTCAAACTCCTGGTCGTCGGCGTCTGCATCCGCACCGATGAGAACTGGCCCTACTGATCCCACCCGTGTTAGTCTGTGTTTGCCGTTGGGTAATTTAACTAAAATGAGCTCTCTCTAAAATAAATTATTGGAGGCTGAAAATACAATGGTGTAGCTTAAGTTGGTGAGCGCTTTCTCAGGTTGTTGCCTGTGCCTTGCCCTTGCTTGCACTTGCCTCTTTGTTTTGGGACTATTTCATGGAGTCTGGGGCCTCCAGAGGTTTAGATTGCACAGTCCCCGCTCGCCAGGCAGTGCTGCTGCTGCTGCTTCGGCCGCAGGGCAGGCGGGAAGACCCGGGCTTTGCTCGGGGTATGAGCCCAAAGCACCGGCTCAGCCGGCAGGCGAGGGAGCCCCGGCAGGAGCACCCATCCCGACGTGCCAGGGATGAGCATGCAAATTCACCTTTGGAGAGATTCGCAGAGGCACGAATGCGTGTCAGGTAACCCATTCCCATTGGGACGCAGAGATGTTTCCCCTCTGATGTCTCCTCTAGACTCAAACGCACAGTTCTTGCATACTCTGATTTCTTGTTCTTTAGGAAAAGATAAGGACTCGCTGCTCTCCCTGCCTTGCATTTGCGACGTGCTGTCATTTGCAATGTGACTCGGGGACTGAGCACCACGGAGAGACCTGACCTGGGCGGTCGCCCGGTGTCATCCAGCCGAGGCTGGCTGATGAGAGCAGGGGGCTGGCTGCGGCTGCAGGCCGCTCGCTGCTGGTATCGAGTTATGCCTATCTGTCTGCAGTTCTGCTAAAGGTTTTACTGGATTAGGCATGCTCTGAAAGGGGCAGTTTTTAAAAGATTCAGAAGTAGGATTATTTTTCCATTAGGTTAAAATATGTACGTGCGTATGATTATGTCAATTATGGGTGAATATTGTCAGGAGAATAATACTCTTCAGTTATGGTACTACAACATTGGTACTAGGGAATGGATTAACACAGAACACTGACACGCACAGTTTGCATAAAAAAGAGGCAATAGATAGAAGTAGACAGAAAACAGTGACTCATGGGAATGGTGCTGGTCAGCAGGAGCGAGAGCGGCCAAAGCACACCCACCCACCTTGCTATTTCTGGGTGTCCAAAGACAGACCTTTTACAGTAAACACTAAAACAACTGACTAAATTTAAGAAGTGAAGATTAAATATGCATGCATGCAGGAATGGAAATGCAAAATTTCTATTAGGATCAGCCAAGGAAGATTTGTATTTTCATGTTGAGCTCATTTCAATGATGTTTAATTAGCCCTGAATAGCTGCTGAGGAAGTACCTTGCAGAATTTGTTCAATATAATACTCTAGACATCAGTATTTTTAACTAAAGAAAAAAGCTTACAATTAATTACAGAGTATTAATTCCATAGTATTACCTGGCTGCATATGCAGATTTTATTTTCCTCCTTGAAAAAAATCTAGTAAGAGTGCTATAAGGTTACTTGAATGCCTTTTATGCTATTACTTTTCTAAATTAAAACTGTCTCTAACACAGGATAATAGCTGTAGTTAGATCAGTCTGAGATGAGTACATGTCAGATGAGGTTCAAGATAATTGGTGCTGTAAATATCCCTCGAGTGGAAAGATAGACCATATTAATGGCTTGAAAATTCAGTCTGTTTGTAGGAATCTGATTTGAGCTGTAATGGAAATAGGCCTAGAGTATATAAAACACTGAGTTTATGGCTTACGATGTCTTTCAAATTTGTTATTGCTAACTGGAATACTCCCCTTCTGCCAACTGTACGTATCTGAAAACTTCCCTGGCACATGGTTTGTTTTGTAGGCAGCTTCTCTGGGAGGTGAGGTTTTGCTGCTGTTCTGAAGAGTTTAGTGTGGGATGTCTGGGTGTAGCCAGAAATGCACTCCTTCACTGATACCCCTTCTCTGAGGAGCGAAAGGGGAAGGCTCAGCCCTGGCACTCGGCACGTGCAGGGCTACCAGCAGCACTGCAGGAGGCATCTAACCAAACAGCTCAAGGTCCTCCACCTGCATAACTACATGTTATTTTGTATCATCAGAGTAGCAGAATGAATAAAACTTAGATTCTTACAGATTTGTGCCCATTCTCCCCGCACCTCCAGCTCCTTTCCCGCTCCCTAAGCCTTGCTGTTCCCTGTAGTCTCCCTGGTAGCTCTGGTAGGTGATGACGGGCTCTGCAGAGGGCACCCATGGGTGCCCGGGGCCAGGGTGCTCGCTGCATGCCTGCTGGCCACGATGAGCTCTCGGTGCAGTGTTTCCCTCAGCTAATCTGAGCCTTGCTCCAGTGCCCACTTCTCCCCACGTGCATACACCAGTTTTATATAATGTGCTGTAGGTTAATTATCTTTGGGATCTCAGTCCCCATTTGAAATTTTGCTAAACGAAGCTAAAAAGCTCAGAAGGTTTTGGGGAAGGGAGGTTTGGCAGATGGGCAGTCAAATGCAATTATCTAAGGAAGCAAATCTTAGCTGCTGTTTGGGATTCAGCTGCATTTACATGCTATAATAATGTTTTGGTATGAATGTTTGCTGATGATGCAAGATGTGGACTAGATTACCTCCTAAGGGTCCCTTCCGAGGTGGATGGGATTTTAGCCTATGCTCCTAAAATGGACTGGTTGGGGAATTTCTTTCAAGTCAGCAGAAAGACTTCACTTGTCTGGGTTCAGGCGTAGGCACTAAATATTCTGGGCACTAAATAACTCTTCCTCTTTGCTGTAGTTCTGTTTGATTTGTCATCTTCATTTGCCTCCAAGGAGATTCTTACATGCCCTCCATTTTTCATCATCCACTCCCCATTATTTATTTCCTCTAGTCCTGGCTTTCTTTTTATTTCTCTTCCCCTAAAATGCATATTTTGTATTCTATTCGAGTAAAACTGGGAAAAAATACGGTCTTCTTTAAGAGTAGAGATTGCGAGAAAGTATGCAGAGCACTGTTGAGATTTCTATACTGACATTTTTAATGGTAAAGAGTTTAAGGCTGGAAAATAAATGTGAATCTTGGAGGAGCAGAACATATACGGGGCAGGGGGAAGGAAACCTGGCACTTTCTGTTATATAGGAATGGGCTGTCAAATACGTATTTTTTTTTCTGTAGTAAAATGTTTTTGTGCTCATTTTAGAACACACGAAGTCCAGAAGAAGGCAGTAAGAGAGCAGTGGGGTGTTATCAGGAGCCCCTGCTCTCCAAAGAACCACTATTTGCACTCAGTATGTTCAGAATGTAGTTTTTAACAGGGATTTAAACTTTGTGAGGAGATTCTGGAAGAATTTTATTGAAGCCATTAACTGGAGATGGATGTGGTCTAGAACTAGACTTTCTTAACGCAGTTTGATGTTCATGACTTCAACAAAATTAAGTTTCTTCTCTTCAAAAAATGAAGGAGCGAGCATTAATTAGGTTTGGGATTATGCAACCGATAATTACTTACTTAAAAAGTTAAAAAGTCCTATTTGTAATGATTCTTCCTTGTAATGTGTCAGCACATCAGGTGGCCTGTTTCTCCTGGCTTGGTTGGTAATTCCTTTTTTCTTTTTTGATGTAATCTTCCATTCTGTTTCTTTACATGACAGAGAAAATTAAAAGAACAAGGTTACCTGTTTAAAAAACAAGGATAATAGCAAGGCAGTTATTGCAGAATTCCTCCTCAAGCAATTGTATATATCGGGATAAGAATTTGTGTTGCTTGAAGACTGTCCAACTCCTGTGTGCTTATATCTGAATCTTAGTTCATAAAAGGAAGATAAATCACTGGAAAGTGAAAATCCTGTAGCAGAGTCATACGTTATGAGTGCTTTTGTAACTGCGGTCCTGTTATCAGGCTGTCCTTTCAATCCCTAGGAGTGGCTTTAGCTCTTGTTTCTTACACGCTTTGTTTGTGGGTAGTCAGGGTTCATCAGCGTTTTTCACAGCCGTGTCCGGCGGGGTGGGGAACCAAAGTGTGCCGACACGCCGGCGTAGTCTAATGCAAGTGGAATGAAAAGAGTTTAAATAACTCAATTTCTTGATTCAAGTGTACTTGATTTAATGATAATGATCTGGAATTTTTTAATCAACTCTAATTACATTTTTTCATAAAATTTAATATTAGAATTGACCATGACATCAGTCTAGTTTGACCTCCTTTATCTTACAGCCCTATCTGGTTGTTTGGTTTTTTGTTGTTTGGTTTGGTTCCCCGCCCCCAGCTGTTCTTATATTGAATGTAATAATTTGTATTTCACCAAAAAGCATCTGGTCTTGGTTTGAAGAGGTGAGGAATCCTCTATATGCCCAGGTAGTCTGTTCCTCTGCTTTATCTTCAAAAAAATAAGTCTGAGTCTTTCCCGTACTGCATGGGGCTTCCTTCAGTTTCCAGCTATTGTTGCTTGTTGTATATACTACCAGTAGCCAAAAGAGCTCTTTCGTACCTGCTGTTTCCCCACCATGAGGTGCTTACATCCTACAATAAAGTTACCATTCAGTCTTCTTTTCTGAGAAATTAAATGCGTCTCGCTCTTTACATCTTTTACTGCAAGCCGAAGTCGTAAGTACTTTCTCCAGTGCATAAGTACTTTTCTGTTGCTCTTTTCTTTGCCCTTTAATTTCTTAATGTTGCTTAACAATGGCTGACACCAGATTAAGATCCTGTACTCAGGTCACCGATTTTATATATGAAAGAAAATTATATCCTTACTCTCACTGCACGCTGTGATCCCAGCAGTCCCATCTATCTCAGGACTGCGCTGAGAGGTCTTTGCCGGTGTCTCTCTCAGACCGTGCCAGGGTACAGTCTTGCGCTGTTAACCTCTGTTATGAGTTCATAGATGTATATCGTTCTGTGTGAGCGTCCAACTCTTCATTATTTGGAAAACCCACTGGTCTTTATTCGTGTATGCACATGCACACACATGTAGAAATGCAGTATTGTAGTAGGTGTGGCTGTTTTCTGCTGCATGTGCTGTAAATGCAAAACCCTCAGTGCCAGAGTATCTGCTGTCCAGGGACTCCAATGCTAATTCAATCTCATAAATAATGAGCATTGCCTCAGTTTGGTGTCCTTGGATAAACAAAACCGTTGCTGCCCTCTTGCAGGGCTGTATGCCCTGTGCGGTCCTCCTGATGTCATTAGGACATGCTCATATGAACAGTTCATGCCAGTTTCAATCAGGTATGTTTATAACCTCATCAAAAGAATAAAGCAAACGTTTTCTCCGTAAAACTACATCACCGAGTGTCTGTTACATTTCTTCTCTTGGATTCTTTGTTGATAGACTCCAACCTTCGGTAAAGCATGGCAGGCGGAAATGGTCTCAAGCTGCGCGGGGCATTGTTGACTACCACGGTCATTCTCTTCGTCCTTTTGTGTTTGAGCATGTTAACAGCCTTCTAGCATGTGTTTGATCTTCCCCAAATGGTATTGGAAATCAATATAAGCCCATCAAGGGTCTGCCAGGTCACACTCTTAGTCTTGTGCGAGCAAGCCAGAAAGGCTTGCTTTCTTATAGGATCTGGCCTTGTAAATGATGCTTGCTTTCTGCTGCTGTATCTGCACATGCAAAACAGCACTGCAGATGCATAGTAAATCTCTTTTAAAGGGCTGTAGAGGCAAAAATATCTTATGTGGAGCTCCAGGTAACTCGGCTCCCCTGTTTTCAGCTTGTTTGGAGCTCTTGTGTCTCCACACTGCACGTACTAATGGATGGCATGCAGGACAGCTCATTATCCTTTCCACAGGTATGCAAGAAATATATATTTGTTGAATTTTTGTGCATTTTCTGAATCATGTGTAACTGCTTTATATCATACAGGACCACAAAGCACTACAAACCTGCATAATTATTGTGCTAGGTCAAGGAGGCTATAGTAAGGAAAATAACATGAAAAACATTGTACTTTTATATTTAACAATAAATTACGAGCTAGGCAGGCTAAATATATGCGTCACTGCTGTCTCCTCTCTGGGTGTCTTGATGAAGCAGTTTCAATCAGTTTACCAGATGCGTGTTTTATTATTACCCTGACTTCCAAGCATTGCTTGCTTTGAACATCTGAAGACAAAGGCAGCTAATTAACAAATGAAATCAGCAAGTTGTGTAGTCCCAGCAGCTGAAAAAAAGATAATATAGCAAATATAGTCTGTGATCCTGCTCTCCTGTTTGTATGTGTGAAAGTCCCCTGGAGCTCAGGTGAGGGTTGCAGGAGATGGTCTCTGTTTCCTACTCACAGATAATGCGATGCCTCCAGTTCTTTGCAATTCAGCACAGAGAGGATATTGATAGCATCTGCCACACCTCTGTGCCCCTTCCATGCCAACATCTCTGACCGTCATGATGCAATTCACAGTGCATTTAGACTAGACCCATTTTGAACAGCTTATATTGGGTTTTCTGTTTGTTTGAGAGCTTAGGGATGTGTGAAGGGAATTCTTCCAATACAGTGTTTAGCATGCCTGTGCCATCGGGGTTTTGGAAACTGTTTGGTTCAATTCAAAGATTAAAGACTGAAAAATTGAACCTAATGGTGGCATAAACCTCTGTGGAAAACATACTTCTGTAATTATTTCCATTTTGATTAATAGGCTTTAACTACATAGCAACACCCATGACTTCAGTTTAATTTAAAGAATGATTAGTCAGTTAACTCTTCATAATTTGATCAACCCAAAATGAAAATTTTTGAGGTTTTTTCCTCTTGTAAAGCACTTCAAAAATTCATCTTGTTGAGCTTCCCAATGCTAAAGCTTTCTCCGTTGCAGTAAGATCTCCCTGTCTCTTCAGTGATTTCTCCTCTTTCCTCTTTCCAGGTTAATTGCTATGCAATACCTGAAGTCCATAGCTTCCCTCCCAGACTGTTCCAGTGCTTTTAGGGAACAAACACCCACAGATACTCACACATATGCACAGAGCTTTAAATAGTTTTTTTTAAAGCCTGTTTGGAAATTCAAGTATCAGTTAGTAACAATTCAATCAGACATTGAAACCAGAGTTCTGGAGAGCTTTGACAGGTAGGCATTAATGCCACCGAGATCAGGTGGCTTTAAAATAGCCTGTCTACAGGCAATGAATTTGGCAGTTGCATGCCTCTGTGGTAATAACTCTGCAGAATACCTTGGCAGTATTATAAAAAAAGCATACTTTGTATTATGTTTGCAGCGCTCTCACTGCCTGAGCAAAATACAGTCTTATATAACAATCCAGTAAAACATTTGTCTAACCCTGCCCAACAGCGGGCAGGCAGTTGAGTGTTCAGTGAAATCTCACAATTGCGAGCATTCTTTTGTCTCCTATTAGTGCTGCTTCTTTTGCTTTGATGCAGCTGTCGAGATCTTTCCAGCACTGCCGATGGAAAAATCAGTCAAGTTCTGTAGTGCAAATTTTCTATTAATTGACCATTATGAAATGCTTTGGCAGAGGGCTTGCTGCATTTGCATTCCCAACTTAAATTTCTTGGAGGCTTCCCTATACTCTTAGCAAAATCCATCCCCGTTAGTACAGCACCATGCAGAAAGAAGGTGCCTGCTTCTCTATGTTCTAGAGGAGTGCGGGTGTTGGAGGAGGTGAACACACATCCAGCGTGGACCCATTGCAAGAGAGCAGGTAGCGCAAGCAAGCAGTGGCATCACAGCTCATGATGTCATGGAGTAATTTAGGTTGAAAAGGACCTCTTGTCCAACCCCGTGCTCAAACCATGGCCAACTTCACAGTTAGTTTAGATTGCTCAGGGCTGTGTCCAGTCAAGCTTTGATTGGACGGTATCCCACAGCCTCCCTGGGCACTTGTCTGATTGCATGGGGAATTTGTTTTCACGTATAACCAGGAGGAATTTCTCTTGGTGCAATTTATACCTATTGGCTCACGGTCTTTTGCTCTGCACCTCTAAGAAGAGTTTGCCGCCGCCTTCTCTATAACTTCCCAGTCATCAGTCGAAGATAGAAATTAGATCTCCCTTTCATCTTATCTTCTCCAGGCCAGCCAAACCCAGCTCCCCCAGCCTCTACGTGTATCCAGCCCTCCGATCATCTTGGTGGTCTACTCTGCACTCGCTCCGGTACATCCATATCTTGACCTGGACAGGGTGCTCAGGATGTTGTCTCATAGTTGTGGGGTAGAGGGGAAGGATCGTTTCCCTGGACCTGCTGGCTGCACTCTTGCTGTTGCAGCCTGGGATGTGGTCGCCCACCTCCTTTTCAGCCATCGGGACCTCCAGGACCTCCTCTGCAAAGCTGTCTTCTGGCTGGTCAGCCTCAGCCTGCCTTGTGTCGGGGTGTTGATTGCCACCTTACACTGGCAGTTGCCTTAAGTCCCGTTTTTAGGCTTTAAGTGATTTAGTGTGTCTAGTCTTGAGTAACTTCATCAAAAAAGCTGAGTCAAGACTTGGATCTCTGTGTACTTCACCTAAGGGGATGCACCTTCATCTAAGGGTGAGACGTCTGAGGGGCGGTCCCCTGACTCAGCATTGAAGGCTCTTGGCTGCCAGTGATCCTTGTTTGTGGTCTAAGGATGTGCTTTAATAAGCAGACGCTGGAAAGCATTCATGTGTGAAATGTTCTGTTGTTCATCAAAATACCGGGAACAGGTGTTTTGGCCTAGAAACTGAAGCAAGCTAATTTCCTTCTTTTTATTTTCTATTGCATGAGTAGAAGACATAACGTTTCAGCAATCTCATCCCTTTTCAAATGCTACTATGATTTAAAATAACCTTTAAAACAAAAATGAAATCTCATTAGAAAATGCCATCCTAATTTGGAGCAACAGTTTCATAATTTGTTTCTGTGATGTTAAATTAAATGTTTTGTAGAGTAGAATGAAGGTAACATTTGCTTAAAATCCATGCACTATTACAAGATATTATTGCTTGAATTATTCCAAATTTTGGAACAGGTTTTATCTCTAATTAATCAAGAGACTCTCAAGCTTTATTCTTGTTATGCAAATCAAAATGTAAGCATCTAAAGAATAATTTTCAAGTGCAAACTGCTTTTCAGTGTGGACGTTTGAAACATGCTAATCTATTCAGATTGTTAATGATGGGCTTCCTTTAATAATGCGGTGTGCCTCTGCCACACCTCTACTTTTTAAAAACCATCAAAACCCCAGATTTTTTAAGAACTGCTATGCTGATGATCCACCTCACACAATACACTGTGGTGGCTACCTGTGTTTGACTGGCACTTGGGGAAAGGACGTGGGAGCAAAACGCATGTGATGCTTCCCCCAAAACAACTGTCCTTGTTTTCAACACCTTTGAAAAGGGACTCAAAAGGGGAGCATGATCACGTTCCCTTTGACATCAGTGGTCATGCTAAGATTTGAGCACCTTGTTCTGCATTTCACTGAACCGTGGCCTCAAATAAATTTGATGAATTGACGTTTGGATAGTTACTCACACAAAACTTTGCTAAAATAGGCTTAAATTTGTGGATGAGTAATTAATTACTCATTAACTACTCTCTGTGGGTAACAGCATCAGTGCCTGTTTTGTAACTGTTGGAGCCAAACCTGGACATACATGTTTCAAAACATCGGGGCTACACTTAGAGAAGCAACTTCCCTTGGCTCCCAGCCCTCCAGGTAGTGTAACTTCTTCCTAAAGCTCACCAGAGTCATTTGGAGGTTGAATGTTTTTAACTAGTACTTAGCAAAAATAACTATTGCTTTTCTTGTTTTGTTTCTTTTTTTTTCCTTCTTCGATGTAATTGTACCTTCAGAGAATGCTCATAATAAGCAATGGTAAAACCTTGCAAACAGGAATCTACTTGTTCCTGATGGTATAAAGTCCAAATTAATTAATTAGGTGTACTCACATTCCGAGGACTATTGTTATTTCTTCCCTATTTAAGACGAGTAAATTCTGTTGTGGGGATCTAATTTTCTTTGAGCTGATGCAGTGGGAGTAATTATATGATATCTGTATTTTAATCAAGAGAAGTGTGTTCTGAAGCCTGTGATGAATTTACCTGCTTGAAGTTAAATGCATGTAACTGAAAGAAGGGAATATGCATTAAATTACTGTATTAAATTGCTGCTTTAAAAGAAAACAGATGCATGCACATGATCTATGTTCTAGTGGATCCTACCATTAGGATGCAAATTAGTCTGTCTATTTATTTCCAAAGCTTTATAAACTATTTTGTCTAAGCGACATTTAAATTAAAATCATACATAAGAAACAAGTACTAAAGCAGTACAGATGAAACCTAAGTATTAGTGGAAACAACAGAAATACGATTGACATTGTCGTATATGATACCGTCTATATTGTTATATCCCAAAGCCTGAGTTGTAAATGAAGAGCCGTTGTGCTAGGTGCTGTACAGATGAAAGCAAACCCTAGAACTGGATTCTGCTGCGAAAGTCCTAAAATGTACATTTGTGGCTTTTAGAGCTGTGTTGCCTCTATTTTGCTGATGACTTGTCTACAAGGCGATGCACACGCTTCCCGTCGTAGAACCATTGTAGGGTTGACTAAAGCCTGACTTTATCTCGTTTTTTTTCCTGTCTTTCTAGATTTGGATGATCCAATAGTAACAGTCCACCAGAGCATCGGGGAAGCAAAAGAGCAGTTTTACTATGAGAGAACGGTGTTTCTCAGGTGCGTTGCCAACTCCAATCCACCTGTTCGGTACAGCTGGCGACGCGGCCAAGAGGTATTGCTGCAAGGGTCTGATAAAGGAGTGGAGATCTATGAGCCCTTCTTTACCCAGGTAGGAATGAAGATACAGTATTTTTTCCTTCCTTAGGCTACTTGCACCAGGTTCATTGTAAGTGGATCTGCCTGCATATCCCTGCTGGGTTTGTGGTGGGGGTAAGTGGGCATGCTCTCCAGCTGACTACACCCTGGCACAAATCATAGAATCATAGAATAGTTTGGGTTGGAAAGGACCTTTAAAGCCATCTAGTCCAACCCCCTGCCATGGGCAGGGACATCTTCAACTAGACCAGGTTGCTCAGAGCCCCGTCCAACCTGACCTGGAATGTTCCCAGGGATGGGGCATCTACCACCTCTCTGGGCAACCTGTGCCAGTGTCTCACCACCCTCATCATAAAAAAATTCTCCCTTATATCTAGTCTAAATCTCCCCTTTTTTAGTTTAAAACCATTCCCCCTTGTCCTGTCAGAACAGGCCCTGCTAAAAACTCTGTCCCCATCTTTCTGATAAGCCCCCTTTAAGTACTGAAAGGCCGCAATAAGGTCTCCCCACAGCCTTCTCTTCTCCAGGCTGAACAACCCCAACTCTCTGAGCCTTTCTTCATAGGAGAGGCGTTCCATCCCCCTGATCATTTTCGTGGCCTCCTCTGGACCCGCTCCAGCAGGTCCATGTCTTTCCTGTGCTGAGGACCCCCGAGCTGGACACAGCACTGCAGGGGGGGTCTCACCAGAGCAGAACAGAGGGGCAGAATCACTCCCTCGACCTGCTGGCTGCTTCTTTTGATATAAAATAGGTCTTTTAATTTTTTGTAAAATTATGAAATAGGAAATTATGGGAAGATACACAGTGAGTGCTAGCTGCAGGAGCCCCTTTGAAGTCATTTTGCTTGGGCGCTGCAAGCCCAAACCTCTGATTTGACTACTATTTCCTAATCTTTTCCAGTACAATGCAAAGTGATTCTGCACAGAAGTTACAGCCTAAAAAGCTTTTCAAGAACGCTAAACTCTATGGCAACTCCCTGTGTTATTTTTTTTTATTTTATTTCATCCTGCCTTTCACTTCTTTGAATATAAGTTTTTGTTCCAGAATTACACACTTAAAAGATGAGGTGGCAAAAATGGAAAGAAGTGCTTTTTTAAGTCTTCCTAGTCTCGCTCACAGCCTCAAAGGCAGACGGGGCCATTAAAAGAGTCTGTCAGATTAGATCAGATTAATTTATTGTTAGCACATTTGCACAGTCTCAGAATAAAAAGGTGGCATATCCTGTTGTCTATGGACAAAAGTGTGTGATGGTGTTTGCAAAAAGAAAAAAGAAAGAGAAAAAAATTGTTTTGGAAAGTCTCAAGCAATAACGAGTAAAGACAGAGGTGAAAACTGCCTGGTAATTTGGTCTTCATAGCAGAAAGCAACCTGCAACTTTCATAAATAATTTCCAGCTAATGATTTGAGAGCACCTTCATTTTTTCTTTTTATTGTACTTGACAGCTTTATATTGCTACAGTGGCTTGGTATTTTACTGGGAAACGTGTAGCCTGGAACCTTGCAGAGATGAGAATTAGATTACATAGTCAAGTCATTGGTTTCCTAAATGTGATGAGATTATTTTTAATTTAACATGTACGGACCCAGTTTAGCAAATCTGTGGCTTGTTTCCTTGGACTCAAGTGTGTAAACTGGAGTTTTTTAATGTTTGAATTAAAAAGTGAGAGACTCCCTTGACATGGGACTTTTTGTTTTACGTTTCAATATGGAAATGCTGATGATTACCTTTCCTATCATCTAATAAGAACATATCTAATAAAATGTGTCACATAAAATTAGATTTTTTTTTTAGTATTTTTAGGTTACTAGGAACATTATTCCTAGAACCTCTGTCTGGGCTGAATTAATGAATAAATCAGATTGTCGTGTTGATAGTCAAAAGCCTTATCCATAACCTTTTTACATTTATTGGAGGTCAGGTTGAATTAGCGTATCTTGTCGGTGTGCCTATAAGAGGAAAAGATGTAATTAAAGGTTCAAGAGTCATAAACATCTACTGCACACCTCTGCATAATTGGTTCAGCTTATGTTACGGTAACAAACAGTAAGATGATGTGAAGAGGGTTAGAGGGGATTTGACTTCAGAACATCAAGAGATACGAATTTGAGGTGTCATTTTTTGGTGATTGCTTTGAAGGTGGATTATCAACCTGAAAAGTAAATGAAATGTAAAGGAAAACAAGTAGTAACACAATTAAATTTTCTAAGGTATTGTGCCCAAAAAAGGCTAGTTTTTCGTTCCGGTGTTGGTTTTGTTTTATTAAATCATAGAAAGCACCTGGAAAACTGGGCATGTACAAATGAATTCTTGAACTTTGAACAGATTTTTTTTGATGAGTCAGGTAATGTTAGCTACTTATTTCAGCTGCCATGGGGAAAAAGATTGAACCAACATGCACATTCTCATCTGTGGGAGTATTTGAAATACTGAACTTTTCAAAACCAAAATCTTGATGAAGAATTTTTTCCTTAGAGTTTGCATCATCTTCATTGCACATTGTAATTGCACAGCCTGAGTACAAGATTAAATTTGCTGTATTTACAATAATTATGCAATTAGACATAATTAGACTAATTATCCAAACCAATGAAGAAAATATACACATTTTTATAAATCTCTGCAATCTGGGGACATGATCCAGATACCATTGTGAGTTCAGCCCATGAGTTCAACCTGGAGTCCAGAGCTAAGAATTGCTCTGTGTTTCCAGAACTCAATGACTTCAGTAGCTGTGTTCCTACTAACCTGAGTCAGGCCCTTTTCTAGCCCAGAGAAACCTTTTCTTGAAATAGGATCTTTATCTTTAGGAGCAGCCTTTGAAAGGCTTGGTCTTGCAAACACTAAATCAGCATGTGCTTAATTATGTGCTTAATAATTTCTGTGGGACTGATTGCACTACAAAGCACTTCGGTTCCGATGCTCTAAAGCTACCAAGCTTGGTTTCATGACTGTCTCTTTTCTTGTCGGGCTAGCTGTATCTTCTCTTTTATTGATTTTTGCTAGTTCAGTACATGCATTTTCACAAACTACCATATTTTGTATGGTCTTATATAGGCCTGGGCAGTTGGTGGACGTGATATTGTTAAAAGAAATTCAATACGTTGCTCAAGCCGTGGTAATATTAAAAGTTGTAGCAGCATTAACGGGACACGTGATAATGAACATTTTCTGAAGTTTGCTCTTTTGATGCTTTGTAAGTCCGTTCAGCCTCTGCCTCCCTGGCTGGGGTTCTGCCTTAGCCTTGCCTAAGCATAATACATTTTTAGCTTATCGGTATGAACACGGGCAAAGACTTGAATGCAGGCAACTGGAGGAAGAGATTGAGAAAGCCCAAGGAAGTTTGTTATTTTAATGCTAGAGTGAATAATGTGCAGGTATTGATACATATAGGTTTATCTGATGTTTCCGCAGCCCTCCACGCTCTCGGGTCCTCACGCCTGACACCCTGTTGAGCTCTGCTGTGCTCCCTGTGCTTTCTTCCTCCCTGCTCTGTCCCATGGCATCTCTGCGTGCTCAGGATTTTGTATCTAACGCTGCTTTCGGCTTTTTGTTACTCTCGTTGCTAACAATGCTGTAAGATTTTACACACGTATTTCAGCAACTTGCTTTTTTCCGAGTTTCTGGTTCTGCAGTGCCCATTTCACATAGTACTGCAGTGGAAATCTCGTATTTTCCAGTTTTCTCTTGATTGTGTCTGAAGGAATGCTTTCATTACATATCCCGTTCAGGTCCCTGCTCCGTCATTTACACTGCTGGCTAAAAATAAAATCCATCAGCAGCTCATTTTCAAAGGAAAACAGCAGGATTTCTGTACCTTGTGATTTTTTTCATCATGTAGATTGTACCTTAAGATATATTATCCCGAATAATGCTGCAACTTGAAAGAGACTGTGGAACCAATTTCCCCCTCGCTGCTCTCTTTTCTTTTGCCTTTAATATGTAAGTGGGGCTACGGTTTTAGGTTATGCCAGCTGCCATTCTTTCAGAAAATTAAATAACACATGTTTTCTGGACCACTTCAACATCTGCTTCTAATTAGTCACCTCTGCATCTTCCTCTTGCCTCCTGAAAGCCAGTCTCGGTGTAGCCTACATCCCTGCTTGTTCCTCTGCCTCCATCTTTTCCTAACACTCTCTCTTGCACACGCAGGGAGAAACAAAGATCCTGAAGCTGAAGAACCTCCGACCTCAGGACTACGCAAATTACAGCTGCATCGCCTCGGTGAGGAATGTCTGCAGCATCCCTGACAAGATGGTGTCCTTCCGACTCTCTAATAAAACAGGTGGGCCTCCAGCAGCAACCCTCCCCGGTCATTTGACGTCCCCATGGTCTTTTGTGTTTCGATGTTTTTCTCTTGCTTACAACCTCAGTGACCATACGCCCCCGCACAGTGGCGGGAGCTATTCGGGAGCAAGTTGTACAAGCCGTTTTCAGGTGTTTTCTTTTTTCTCACCAAAGTGAGGATTTGAAGAAGAGTTTTGATTTATTGCTCTCTGGATTTTATATCGGGATTTGCATTTTCCCCCCAGTGTCAGGGAGGTTCCTTGTTATGGGTAGACTTCAAAGAAGGTACTGCAGCGAGGTAAGAGGAAGGGGCATCTCAGTCAAGCCTGGGCATAGAGTAAAAACAAATACTTCTCTCAGTGCTTTGTTGAAAGCGAATTATTTTTGGTCAACAAAATATTTTAGGAAAAAATCAACCTTTTTATATTCTTACATTGATTTAAGCAGTGGATTTTGTATGATTGATTTGATATATTCTTACATCGATTTAAACATTGATTTCTTACATTGATTTCAACAAAAGTGTTTTCTTTCAGATTTAATTGGTTCACATGAAAATATTCAAGCAGTCGAGTTAAAATGCTTTGCAGGAGGGTAACTAGGTGTTTATTTGTCTCTGACCAAGCTGTCTTGATGTTGTGGCATTTCTTGTGCCTTTGCTCTTGTCTTTGGACTTGTCCCTGACTGAGTTGTATATCTCCATCTCTTTGTGGCTTTATCGCTGCTATGTATCTCAAGAGCCTCATGCCAGTGGTTGCTCGCAAGAAGTGCAATTGGGAATGCTGGTTTCCAGGAGGATGGAAATTATAGCTGGCTCTGTCCAGGGTCCGCAGAGGATGTGTCTGAAATGGTTTATAAACCTGATGCCAAAGAGCAAAGTATTCAGCTTAGCTTTCTAAATAATTTGAAATTTCAGAGAAGTGTTTTCTGGAGAACAGTTCTGCAGCACATGTTATAACATTTGAAGACTTCAGGTTAGATTACGCTGGGTTGTGCCTTAATAGCGTATGCCTCGGGGCACTGAAAACAGGTAGCAAATGAACAAAACAGTTGAGCCATTAACATGCTGAGTGCACCTAAGATGAGCTATGAATTTTATTTGCACTTGCACATTTCACATTATTTCTGTCCTCACGGCTTTATTGCAAGGAGTTGCCTTCAGCTTTTTCTGCATTTCTGATTTAACAGCAGGGACTTCAAAACTGTGGTATGTACCATTACTGTACACAGCCCATTGCAAAGCAAATTCACAGCTCAGCTTTAAATCTGCCACTGGCAGTAGGGGAATTGCAGTCGGCTCCGAAGGTACCTGGCAAAATGATTTGGAAGCCCTTAATTTACTCTCTCATTAATTTTGCCAGGGAAAAAAAAAAAAATCTTAATGTGCGGTTTGTCCCTCACTAGTTGCTCTGATTTCATACCAGAAGAGGCATGAAATCCTGTCTGCCATGGAGAGGTGTAGCTGATAGGTGGGAGCAGCTCTCCTCTCAACACCGGTAATAATTCATCCACCCTCATCCATGAGGACAAAGGATGGGAGTTGTTACCACTCCCATTTATCAGAGCGATAGTTTTGCTGTTGGAGCCAGAACAGTCTCTGGCCACGTGAACCTCATCTGCAACAGAAATTTGTTTCTGTTACAGTAATGGGGGAACATCAAGTAGCATAACTATTCCGAACTGAGGACAGGTGATCATGATCTAATTTTGCAACAAGAATGAATTATTTCCACCTTACAAATGTCATGTTTATTTTGGGAAAAGGTTGTCTTGATACATTAACAGGAATTGCTCTTTTGGAGTAATTTCCAAAGTAAACAAGCCTGAAAAATGATAAAGATTCACACTTTCTCATGAAGAACTTGGTGGCAGCCATCATCAAGGGCAAGATTAAATACATATAGTAATTACTGCAACAACTCATTAAAGACAATGACTGATGTGTTGATGACTCTGAGACAAAACTTTTCTCATTTGGTATGACTTCATCTGATATAGAAGTTCTTTGGTAGACCTTTGCCTGGTGTAACTTCGTAGAAGTTATATAAATTATAAATCCAGAGTAATCCAGGATAAATCCAAAGTAATGAAAATCAGACCCTGACCTTGATATCCTGTTTTGGTATAGAGCAGTCCTAGCCTGTCCATCTGTTTTTAATTTAAAGCTGGAGGCATGTAATGAAGACGCCTATCTAATGGAAACAGAGGAGAGACAAACTGAAGGGTCTGTAAGGTGGCAAACATGCACACGATATACGAAGACATTTTTTATGATGAGGGTGGTGAGACACTGGCACAGGTTGCCCAGAGAGGTGGTAGATGCCCCATCCCTGGAAACATTCCAGGTCAGGTTGGACAGGGCTCTGAGCAACCTGATCTAGTTGAAGATGTCCCTGCCCATGGCAGGGGAGTTGGACTAGATGGCCTTTAAAGGTCCCTTCCAACCCAAACCATTCTGTGATTCTATGATATTTATTGTAATTAATATCATTGGCTACAATGAATTTAAGTGAATTTAAGTTCAGCTGCAAATTATGTGATCGTAATGTAAAATTGCTGGCAATTTGGCTATTCTGCATTTCTCAGGTCTGTAAGCATAACTGGTGTGAGATGTTTTTGTTGAACTTGGCTGTTACTGATGAGAGAGGTGACTAAGGTGAATAGCTGAGGCTTACAGCAGCTGTGGGTTTCCATCTCATTCCAGCAATGATTTGTCTCACTGTTATTGCAGGACACAGGGACTGTTGCATGATTTGTCAGGCTCCCTTTGATTGATTGACCTGTGAGCAAAGTTGGGAAGGTTTTTCCCTGCCATGGATGTGCACTCCAGCTTGGGTTGCTCCGGGACATCAGCTGTTCCAGCAGCCAGATGGGGTCTGCAAGGTTTGTGGACCATCTGTGTGTGGTGGCTTGCCATTCACCTTGATTGATTGACACGGTGCGCACACGGTGGCTGGGAAGCCGCTGTGCTGCAGGGAGCACCTTGGCTCCCCGCTGGCCTGATTGATTGCCACCGCACGCTGATGCGCAGCAGGACTTCTGCACGCCGTAACGAGCGTTTGTCACGTGTGATGATCGTTGGCAGATTGTGCTTGAGGAAGTGTGCTCAGCAGATGTGAAAAAAACCCAGTGTGACTATTATTGTATGCCTAGAAATCCTTATTGCTCTTACAGTATCCTGCTACTACCCTGCCTGCTTCTGCATCCAGGGCCACCAAGGTTCTCGCAGATGACAGTCAAGTCACCTGTTGAACCTTCTGCTTGATAATCCTCCCATATGGTTAGGGAATATGGTGACAGAGGCACGTGAACACTTGTTTTTTCCTCTTTCTTTCTCTGAAACACTCTCAAGTCTCCCCGCCTTCCGTCACCAAGAGCTATAGGTGACTCGGGCATGAACGTAGATACTTGTTTCAAGGAAAGCGTTGCAGATCCAGGTGCTCTGCTGCTACTACTTATGCCACAGGATCTTTCATACATCTATATTCCCGTGCACACACCTGAGTTGAGAGGCTAATTTGAGGAACACCAGGCATGTCTTTGGGTGAGTAGCTCAGGTTTCTGCCAGCTTGTCCCTGTGACCTTTTTGTTTTCTGTGCTCACTCTGACTTTCTGATTGTTTGATTGCGTGTCGTGGCATCACCAGAGTAACAATCAATTACTGTGATAGAACCAATCCAAAGGAAACTTTCTGCGTGCTCCTTCTTGAATAATTAGAGAGGTAATTAAGCTGATGCCATCAGATGAACACGTACTCATCGGTATACTTTGGACATGATGCAAGTTTAAAGTGTTACGCGTAGGTATAATTAAGTACACTCACCCCCCCTTCATTCAACAGCAATGTGTTAATTACATCTGTTCTGTGCGAGTCCGAAGCCTCAGACACACCAGCATATGTCTGTGGTACTGCAGGAGTTAAGTGCATTGGCATCATTTTTCAGACACACGGATTTCGTTGTTCCAGTGCAGGCTAGTTTAAAATACAAAAGCCAAAGTGGATGTCGTAATGCGAGAAGCTGAGATCATCTCAGAAGCATGTGACCGTGCATATGCTGAAGCCCAAGATGACAATTAGCGGTAATATCGTACAGCAGCAGGTAGAGGCACTTGTTGAGCACCGACCCACTTTGTATCTAAAGACAGCTATTACTCTGCAAATTTATTATCTAAATAGATGAGAAATTTGAAGGGAAGCAGAAACACTGTGAAGTGATTCACCTGCTGGCAGATTGCTGGTGAGTGGCAGGAACAGAAATAGAAGTCAAGATGTGAGGAAGAACAGCAAAGGGACTAATTTTGCAACTCTCATTTGTTTTTAGTAGAGTGAATCCCTTTAAAATCAGCACGTAGAAGTTAATTTGGGTAAGTTAATGCAAGCAGGAGTTGTAAAACTAAATGCAGCTGCTTTGCAACAAAATCAAGGGGTTATTCTGACAAGGAGGAGGAACCCTGGCAATTTTCTCAATGTATGTGCTTGAACCCATGCTGTCGGAAGAGGAGCAGGTGCCAGGGTGGGCGTCACACTGAGTCATGACCTCCATGCTTTCTGTCTACGTTACCCGTTTTTGTTGCCTCACTATGCCTGTGCTGTACCCAAGAAGAAATCCGATTGATCCGATTCTGACTCCTACTCTACCCGTTGGGCTTTTCTTGGGGTTGCTACTGTCTCGTCTCTTCTCCAAGGCCTCAGAGGGTTCTTGTGTTACACTTACATGTGTCTTGTCCCCATTTATGTTTCTCACCCTCTTAGAGCTCTTAGTGTATTTGTATTCCTGAAATCAGTGAAATTTTTCCTCCAAACAGTCCTTGCAGTTTGAAACTGCAAGAAGCACAAAAGACAGAGCTGGCAGCAAAGGCTCCTGGGGTGGGGGGAGCACAGTGCTACAGCTTCTGTCTTCTCATAGGAGCAGCTCCCTGACACCTCGAAGGTTATCGTTCCCACTTACAAGTGTTTTGGAATCACCACCTTGATTCCTCTATTATACCTTCTCATCCTCTTGTCTGGTTTTTACTAAGACCTTTGATATGACCTCCCGTAGTTTCCTTACAGCCAGATTTGTGAGATGCGAATGATTAGTGGAAAACTGGCTGGGCCTTTGGGCTTGAAGGGTGGCATGATGTCCAACTGGTGGTCATTTGCTCACATCATCCCTCGAGGATCAAAACAGAGAACAATACTGTACAACATAGTTATTAATGACCAAAACAATGGGACCCGCTGCACTTTTGGCAAGTTCTTGGATACCAAACTGGGATGGTCAATACAGGGGTCTTGACAGGCTGGAGAAAAGGGCAGACAGGACCTTCATGAAATTAACTGAGGGAAGTGCCACGTCCTGCCCCTGGAGAGGAACAACCACCCAAGTACCAGTACACGTTGGGGCCAACTGGCTAGAAAGCAGCTTTGCAGAAAGGGAGCTGGGTTGCTCTGCAGACAAGTTGAAGATGAGCTGGCAATGTGCCCATGCCAAAAAGGCCAACAGCAAGCTGGGCTGTACTAGCAGGACTGCAGCCAGCAGGTCCAGGGCAGTGATCCTTCCCCTCTGTTCAGCACTTGTGAGACTGCATCGGACTGCTCTGTCCGGTTTGGGGCTTCCTAGAGCAAGAAAGACATGGATGGACTGGAGCAAGGCCAGTGGAGGCCACAGAGATGGTCTGGAGCTAGAGCAGGTGACATGTGGGAAGAGTCTGAAGGAGCTGGGTTTGCTCACCTTGGGGAAGATGCTCAAACTTTGACTGGATGAAGCCTGAGCAACCTGATTAATTGGCGTTACCTGAAGCAGGGCTCTGACCAGGGACCTCCAGAGATCCCTTCTAATGGAGATCATTCTACAGTTCTGTGATTAAAGCAAGCACATTAAAAGGTAAAACAGTGTTGTGGAAGTTGTTTGAATTCGGTATTTTCTCCTCTCTCCAGCCTATCGTTGTCTATGTAAGAACTAATGAAAGTCCTGAAGAGCTATCACCCTGCCTTAGCCTGGACCATATATTGGTCAGGAGGTGCTTCTTTTTGAAGATGCTTAGCAGGAACAAGTGCAGTTTCCTTTAAAATACAGGGGTTATATTATTCCAAGCATAATCCTGCTCTGTGTCAAACATGAATTATTGACAGATGATATTAAAATCTGTCATCAGTTTGCATGTGACTCACTATTTAATCTTTAGAGCTGGGAAAGGTAACTTTAGATACAACTGACTCTGAATTACACATCTGAATGCCTACATCTAATAATAACATGAATGGATCTTTTTAAGAATGTTCATTGTTTCAAAGTGTCAGAGAAAAGGCATGATATTTACCCATAAAGACACTGAAATTCTGTGCTTCCTATAATATTTCTTCTAATATGATTGAGTAAAAGGAAATAAAACTTGTAGCTTGATCTACAGAGCATTTTTGGTGGCAAAAATTAATTTGAAAATGTATATTAGTTTGTATATTAGCAGCCAGTTTAGGCTGCTCAGTGCAGGTGATCATTAATACATAATATTAAGGCTGATTTTTGGGAGCCTCTGACACAGAAATAATCCACAACAATAACTTTTACCAAGAAAGGTGAGTATTTCAATACGTGATTTTTCAGCAGCATGAACATAGTTATTCAAATCACAGCTGAAGCTGGCATGCTGTCTGGGGCATGCGGTGGGAAACAAATTGAAAAAGGCCTAATTCACTTTTAATCCCTTCATTAAGCAGTAGTCTGTCACGATAAACTTGCTTTGTTTCTCTTCATTCAGACAATACGGTGTTAAGAGAATTATCTCATTTTGAAAAAATATTTCTCTTAGCATCCCCTGGCATTTTTGGAGTGTGACAGTGAGATGTGATCCTGCGCTAAAGAGGCTTGAAATCCTCAGATAAGAAATAGTCAGCTGTATACTCAGAGCTGAATACTGAAGGTGGATGGTTTTAATGCTTTAGCAAAAAGGAATAATAGAAAACGTGAACGGAGATAAATCCAGTTGGTGGCCGGTCACGAGCGGTGTTCCCTAGGGCTCAGTGTTGGCACCAGTTCTGTTCGGTATCTTTATCAACGATCTGGACGAGGGGATCGAGTGCTCCCTCAGTCAGTTTGCAGGTGACACCAAGTTGGGCGGGAGTGTTGATCTGCTCGAGGGTAGGAAGGCTCTGCAGAGGGACCTGGACAGGCTGGATCGATGGGCCGAGGCCAATGTATGAGGTTCAACAAGGCCAAGTGCCGGGTCCTGCACTTCGGCCACAACAACCCCAGGCAACGCTACAGGCTTGGGGAAGAGTGGCTGGAAAGTGCCCAGAGGAAAAGGACCTGGGGGTGCTGGTCGACAGCCGGCTGAACATGAGCCGGCAGTGTGCCCAGGTGGCCAAGAAGGCCAAGGGCATCCTGGCCTGTATCAGAAATAGTGTGGCCAGCAGGAGCAGGGAGGTGATCGTGCCCCTGTACTGGGCACTGGTGAGGCCGCACCTCAAATCCTGTGTTCAGTTCTGGGCCCCTCACTCCAAGAAGGACATGGAGGTGCTGGAGCGTGTCCAGAGAAGGGCAACGAAGCTGGTGAAGGGTCTGGAGCACAAGTCTGATGAGGAGCGGCTGAGGGAACTGGGACTGTTTAGTCTGGAGAAGAGGAGGCTGAGGGGAGACCTCATTGCGCTCTACAACTACACCTGAAAGGAGGTTGTAGTGAGGTGGGGGTCGGTCTCTTCTCCCAAGTAACAAGCGATAGGACGAGAGGAATGGCCTCAAGTTGCGCCAAGGGAGGTTTAGATTGGACATTAGGAAAAATGTCTTCACTGAAATGGTTAACAAGCACTGGAACAGGCTGCCCAGGGAAGTGGTGGAGTCACCATCCCTGGAGGTATTTAAAAGACGTGTAGATGAGGCGCTTAGGGACATGGTTTAGTGGGCATGGTGGTGTTGGGTTGATGGTTGGACTGGATGATCTTAGAGGTCTTTTCCAACCTTAATGATTCTATGATTTTAAAATAAAGCTGAGAAGGACCCCAAGAGGTCGTGTAGTCCCATTCTTCATGGCAGAATGCACTAGATCTAAACCTTGTCCTACCGATGTCCGTTTAACCTGGCTGCCAGCAGCAGAGGTGCCACGTTATTGGCGGACAGTCTGGCTCATTGCTCCGGTCCTGTCCACCATGGCATGAAGAAGAAATTATCCTCTTCCCCTTTGCAGCCAAGTTTTGTATATTTGAAGATGGTTATCTTGTCCCATCTCTTCTGTTGGATAACGAACCTAGCTCCCTAATTTTTGCCTGCGAGTCACATCATCTCTACTTCACACTCTTCTTGTTGATCTCCTCTGACCACCTCCTTGGTGAAGTTCAGTGCTTCAGGTCATGTAGAGTACTCCACAGCACCCACTCTCATAAGCATGGGGTTCAATGCAGGGCTTGAAAGTTCCCAAGAAAGTTCTTGTTTATGCATCCCTATATGATAACTCCTTTTTACTGACCACATATTGCTCGGTAATGTTTGCTTTGTGTCCAGATTGCCATCCACCATAACGCTGAGGGTCCTTTCTCTGCAGCTTCTCGTTAGCCAGTCATTCCTAATCCACTGATTGTGTGGGCAATTGTTGCTGTTGCAAGACAGAATTTCTCACCTAACTAGCAGTCTGAAAGCTTAGGTGTCTGTAGTACACTGGTTGTTCAGGGAGCATGGTACTCGCTGGAGAGAGGGAGAGAGATGGCTCCAAAGAGCAATTCATCCCATCTATTTTTGGAGAGCAGGAATCGTGTTTTAGGGGTGCTTATATCTCATCGAGGTACATGACCTCAGATTGCATGCCAGTCTTTCGGTTGGTTGTAATTAGCCAAGATGAATTTAAGCCTACATGTACAACCGTGCATCTAAATATTGTGACGAAGGGGACGGTTTCATGATTGGGTTAAGCTGATTTAACTCTGCTCTGCTGCTGAAGGGAGGATCCTGCCTTCCCTTCATACCCTCTTGATAAAATGTCCACAGAATGAATAGTTCATACAGAGTGGGCGCTGTGAGCTATTGTAGTCGTCTCCAGAGCGTAACCACCGAGGAAGTGCTCTGAATAGCAAACGTATCCGCCTCCCTTCCTCCCTGTTGGAGCTATCAATGCCACATCTGTGCGTGAATGGCAGCACGAGCAAAGTGCGAGTCATCAAAGTGCTGCTGCTGCTGGATGAAAAGCAGCCAGGCAAATCGGGAATAAAGAGATGAGTCATCAAAGCTGCATCCCCATTGGTTAAAAAACAGAGGATTTCAGAAAAAGTTGGAGGAGGGAAAAAAAAGGCTATTGAGAATAGAGGGAGAGGGCAGGGAGTGGGCTACGGTTACCTGGGCTGGCGCTCCAGGCCAGCTTGTTCACATATATGTGAACATATAAAGACTGAGTCCAGCTGAAAATGGACCTCATTCTTTGCTTTATTTCTTTCCTGTAACTCCTCTCTCTGCTTCCCCCGCAACCTCATAATTTTCCATTCTTGATAGTGTGCCCGGACAAAATGATCTTGTACTTTACTCAACTTTTAAGCTTCTTTATTTTGGTGGCAGGCTCAGGGGAAAGTAAAAAATGAGAGTTGTTTTTTTTTTTCTTTCTGACCAGGTAGCATATTCAAATTGAGCAGTGACTGCTGGTACATGGGGGGCACGTGCACCCCAGTCTGAGTTCAAGGCACACAGACTAATGGGTGGCTCTGGCAATCGTGGAGGGCAGCTTCCCTGGGTGGGGGGAGCCACCCCTTTGCGCTAGAACAGGTCCGAGTGCTTTTGCAGTACTAAAGCTGATCTGGGAATATATTACTTCAGTAATGCCATGTATCAAGTCAAAAAAAGGACGCATGGCTGAAAGAATTGGGATTTGAGAATTTTGCCTTTATTTCTTCTGCCCCTGGAAGTGCTGGAATTTTAAAGGCAGTGAAAATGAAATGGGAAAAAGAGCAAGTAACACAAAAATAAGGTTGATATGCATGGTGAGCACGTCTGGTTATGTGTCTAAGCCTAAGTTGTTTAGAACTGGAAGTTGTTACAGCTGGAGTATTTTGCCGCTCTTCTGCGCTTAGATTGCATGCAGCACCTGAGCGAGACACCACTGAAGTTCAAACCTCTACATGACTGGTCACTTGACAGTGACTATAAAAACACATTTTTACGGTGAGGGTGATTGAGCACTGGCACAGGTTTCCCAGGGAGGTTGTGGAGTCTCCATCCTCGGAGATATTCAAAAGACACCTGGACACAGCCCTGGGCAACCTGCAGTAGGGGACCCTGCCTGTGCAGGGGGTTGGACCAGATGACCTCCCGAGGTGCCTCTAACCTCAACCATCCTGTGATTAATTCTGGTCCTAAGCCTGCAAAGAGCTCAAGTTTAAGTGTCTCTGCATAATTTTTCTCCCTTGGCTTTGTTGGAAAACTCATTGCCAAGACAAAGATGAACCTGCCCTGGGAAGCCTTGCCCCTTCCCAGCAGAGTCCACAGGTAAGTTTGCGTGTCCTGAGAGAACAGATGAACTGCTGGCCCACGTAGGTTTGTGCTTGCTTGACAGTTTGGCCCACTGGAGTACCTTATCCTGGCTGGTTCAATACACACTGGCACTTTCTGCTTAGAAGAGTTGTCTCTTTTGTGATAGCAGTCAGAAGATTACAGCTCTGTCAGCAGCGGCAGGGAGGATAAAGCAGAGAGGATGGGTGTGTAAGAGTGGTTTTCGTTGGGGTTTGATTTTTGGGTTTTGGTTTGCTTTGCTTTGGGTTTTTTTTGTGTGTTTTTTTGTTTTGTTTTGTTTTTTTGTTTTCTTTTCTTTTTTAAGGACTATTGATGAAAAGAAAGGACCTACCATATTGCAGCATGCTGTGGCAGTGTGGTCAATAAAAAGTTTATTTTTACCCTGTAATTTAAAATCCAGACCTCAGCTGGGAATTATAATCCACTCTTTTTTGAACTTTACTGAGTAAATAAGTACAGAAATGATGCTCCCAACCCAGCAGGGACCTCAAACGTTCTCTCTTTTTGCTCTGACTTGAAAGGGACTATTCATAATGTGTATAGTTAGGAGTATATGCATTGTATTCCTGCAAGAAATCATGGCTGTAAATTAAACGGATGCATACACACACACGTATATATGAAAGTATAATTCAATTATGTTCTATTACTTCAGTTCTGCATATGAAATCATTCACAAAACTGGAGGAAATAAAGTACTTTCATTTTTATTCATCATAGATGAGCGAGTTGTCAAGGACATGACTTTCTGCCTTTACTTTGATATTGCTATTAAATTATCAGTTTTCTTTTGCATTTGCAGTAATCCCTAAAGCCAATTGTGACATTTTCTCAATTCCATATGCCCGGTTTAAATACATATATTTGTCTCGCTGTGATTATAACATACGTCGGCGTCAGATTTTTTCTGTACGCTGCATCAGTGACAGATATCTTTTTCCTCCCAGTGCAGTATCTGTCTCAGATACCCATGCCAGGCAGCAGTAGAGACTCTGCTTCTTTCAAGTTCAGTGAACAATCTGTATCGGATCATTGATTAGAAGATGATTCCAGTCTCCCTGCCGATGATCCTTTGGCAGCTCTGTTTAAACTGGAAGCATTTTGTTGTAGAGCTAGGTTGTTATGTCGAAGGTGCTTGGTAAACTGGTGTTGTTAAGCGTGTATCTTAGCGTGTTAATGATGACTTAATGACTGCTAGCTTTGTGCTGGATCTGAGAAACTTTTGCCCCAGTCATTAATCAAAACCAGTGAGTGTTGCGTGCTGTTTTATTACTCTGTGAGGACTGGTGTATGTTGTAGCCACATTTTATAATTAACCTCCATCTGTATGTCACCAGTGCCTAACTTGTGTGCACATGTTAATACTAGGTAAAAAAAATTGATGCAGTTCTGATTTAAATTCTCCATAGTGACTTGACTAGCAGGGCTGTGCATTGTGGCCCAGTGTACTTCCAATAGCACTTTGCGCTGTTGAGTTCACAGCCAGGCTCTACAGTCCTATGAAATACATTGGATGCAGAAGCAATACTTGCACACGAAAGCCTCTGAATTGAAGTCCCTTTAAAAAGGATGCAGCTGCAATATGAATGGGGACCTGAACAGTTTCCCTCGTCATGAGTAGTGCCTTGTTCTTTGCGGGGAAGAGCTCGCAGTGGCACTGCGGCTGTCTTTGTACCCTGGCAAACCAACCATGACTTCGAAATGTGGGACTGGCGGTCAGAAACCCCTACTTCTAAAGGGCAGTAAAGATGCAGGGCTTTTTTGAACACTGAGCCGCTCTCATTACGATGTCCAAATACGATGTTTGGAAAGCTTGTTCCATGCACTCACCCATGGAAATATTTACCAAAGCTTGCTATTGTTTGATAATGAATTTTATTATTCCTATCAGAGAGTTGAAAGAAGGTTTCCGCTGGGCAGGTTGCCTGGCTGAGTCTCTGCCGGTGCCAGGGTGAAGGTTCTGGCTGGGAGACGCTTTGCTTGCCAAACCTGGATGGCCCAGCGTTCATCTCGTTAATCCTGATGGCTGATAGTCATCTAAGAGAGACCTCAGCCGGGGTGAAGCTTTGGAAGTGGCTGTGGGAGTGATAATACACTCTGTTTAGTACTGACTCCTTTTGGCAGGGATATTTTTGTTGCATTAGGAATTCTGTATAAATTATAAGATTTCATACATGAGCGCCTCCTGTGTCTGCATCAGTTTTGGTATGGTGCAGTTGTGCTGGCTCTGATGCTTAATTTCCCAAACCGGTACTGAACATTACTTAAAACTATAAAATCCATCACTCTTCAACTCTACATGAAATTGAGGATATCAGTCCTGTATCTGCCTGTGTGTCAGTGTGTCTCCATGACCCGAACTGTGACCCAGGGCTTTATGGTATGAACAGATGGAGCTCTGGGGCTAAAAATTGAAAAATTTCGGACTATTTAGTTTAAAAAATTCAGACTATTTAGTTTAGAGAGGAGATGAATAAGAAGGAAGACAGCAGAAATAAAGAGATGACATAATGTGAGATTAAACCCAATCCAGAAGAATACAGCAGTAGAAAATAATAAAATATATCTCTGACTTAAACCTTTCTGTGGAATTTTCTGAGATCTCTGCAAGATTTAACCAGAAACTGAGGAGCTCGTCGTTATGCCAGGAGGCAGCTGTTTAGCAAAGGAAAATTCTGGGCTGGTGCAGTTGTGCACCTTTTCTTTTGATTGCACATCTACCTGCTGAGTTCTATGGGCTTTGAAGAACTTCAATGTGAAAGTACCTTTCATGTAAGAAGAACCCTGTGTAAACATGGCAACCAGCGAATTACCTTGCTTGGTGAAACTAAATTTTGTAAAACTTAAATAATAAAATCAAGATCGGAAGCATAAATTGCTGGCTTACTGTCACTGCAATACGTGTCTTTTCGAATGATCTCGGTTAGGACCATGTGAAAGCTTGTTTGTAAGGATGTGAGGGTCTTCACAAGCCTCAAAAAGCTTAGGTCCCCTTTCTGTGCCTTTCAAAAACTGAACACGCGGAATGTCAGTACTGGCTCCAGCCTTGTTTTGGGAAGGCAGGCTGAGCTGTAGAAGTGGAAGGGAGCTTGGCTTACACTTGTATGTCTGTTCCCACAGTTGGTGGGGATGCCATTGGGTGAAACCACTTGTATCTTGGGGGCTGAAGCCTGACTCCCCAAAGCAATATACGTATTAAAGGCAAACCCAGTGCATTTCAGACTTGTGCCAGGAACACACAATTGCATGTACTGCCTTTTACAATAGTGTCATTTTAATAAGAGTCAGATCTTTTGGAGAAGTCTTCATCTCCTCTTCCTTCTGACTCAATTCCATGATTTCCTGCTATCTAAACAAACATCACAGCTTGAGCTGCTGGGACTGCATCATGGGTTGCCTAGTTGGGGTTCAATCATGCTAGATGCTTTATAAATGCAAAGTATGTACAAACGCAAGCATTGTCCTTTTGGATCAGATCTCATGTCTGTCCTTAACAAGAGCCAGCAGGAGACTTTCAGAAGAGTGCATAAAAAGTGTGCAGTAGACAGACACATTATAGTCTGCCGTCCCACTCCAGAAAAAGATACCATTTTATGCTCTGAAGCATGAGTTTTAATAATCCTTCAACAATATTTTGGTATAATCATCAACTATTATAATTGCCTTGGATCATCTTGTCATCTTTATAAATGCCTACTCCATTTTTTAATCATGCCCGACCAAAAAAAATGTGTGGCGATGAATTGCACAGTTCAGATTTATGCTGTATGTGGTGTTTAGCCCCAAAAGTTTACAAATAAATAAAAGAGAGAAGAAATCCATTTTAGAGAGAGGATTAGGCCAAAATTTCAGTTTTCTGAAAGTGCAAGGATCAAAGAGGATTTGCAAAACACTGTGATCAATGCGAGGTTGGTACATGTATATTGTTAAAAATGGCACTTTCTGCCCATTCCCATCTATAGGCTCCTGATGCATTTGTAAATCCTCATCCTAAAGGTAGGATTGATGTCACCCATCTTCTGCCATCTAAATCTTACCTGTCTAGATTAAACTAATCTTTGGGCTCTGTCTGCAGTCAGCAGGGAGACGGGAACCACAGGGGAAGATTCTTGCAGGAAGATAGCTCAAGGTAGATAAGAGGAATCGCCTTTTGGCAGCATCTCTTGCTGTCATTGAAACTAGAACAGGGAGAGATCTCACATGATAGTGAACTCCATTTCCCTAGCTCAAACAGGAGCTAGTCCTAAACTTTTTGTCTAACAGATGTTTGCTCAGAAAATCTGGAAGAGAGAGAGATTCTGCAGCAACTCTGAGCAGCCCAGTCCCAGGGCTTACTGCCTCTACTGTTACAGGGAGTTTTGTCGTCGTGCCTTCGTTACTCCTTTGTAGCTGTGCTACAGCTTTGCATTCCCAATACGTGGGGAGAGGCAGCTGTTTGCAGCTGCATTGCTGCAGCGTCCTGTGGGGAGCAGTTAGAGGTGTTCCTCTGGTTTGGGAGGGGAAAACATTTCTGGATGGAGTCAAACAGAGGAGCTATCCAGTAAAGCAGACCTGCAGAAGCCCTTCATGATGTTAATTAACCCAAGTCAATTAATACAGGTCTTCCAGCAGGTAACTAAACTTGTGAATCAGCCCCGTTCGTTTCCACATCTAGATCCAGGCTGACGTAGAAAAGTGAACACAAGCACTTTCTAACTTAGAGCTAAAGCCATTTTTCCGCCATCCCACCATGTCTGAGCACATCTCTGGAGTTATCGAGCATTTGGGATTTTTGCTGTTTGCCTCCTTCATTCCCTGGCTAACTTTCCCTGCTTCTCCCTTTTTCTCTCTCCCCTTTCCTTGCTGAAACAGCCAGTCAGAGCTGTGATGAGAAACCATGGGTCTCTTTAGGACGAGAGGAAACGGCCTCAAGTTGCATCAAGAGAGGTTTAGATTGGACATTAGGAAAAATTTCTTTACTGAAAGAGTGGTCAGGCCTTGGAACAGGCTGCCCAGGGAAGTGGTGGAGTCACCATCCCTGGAGGTATTTAAAAGACGTGTAGGTGAGGCGCTTAGGGACATGGTTTAGTGGGCATGGTGGCGTTGGGTTGATGGTTGGACTGGATGATCTTAGAGGTCTTTTCCAACCTTTATGATTCTATGATTCCAACTCGTGTTTGGCACATGAGCAGATGGGTGTTGACTACCACATTTCCCCATCCCTGCCTGGAAGAAGGAGAGGTCAATGTTGATTGCACTGAGAGTGGAGGTTGCGCCCTCAGAGGTGGGCGAGTATGGGGCTGTTGGTGAGGCTGAGCGTGCTTCAGTGGTGGAAGGAAAAAGTCCAAGTGACCACCAGGAAACTTCCAATTTCTCCATTCCTAGGCCAGAATTTGGCAACGTGCATGTGACAATAAATCAGGCAAACAGTGCGGTAGACCCAGTTCTATCTTCAGTTGCACCATAAAGCTGAAAATAAGAGGTTCTGTGTTATTGGTGCATTGCGATATGGTGCAGATTATGTATAGGGTTTCAAGCAGAGAAATATCAAAATAATAGCTCGTTGTTGCTGTGGATTCATATTCTAGTCATAAAAGGTATTTGATCCTTTATATGCTACACTGAGAAACCTTAACATCCCTTCTGAATTTCTTAATATTCTTTGGTTTAAATCAGGCTTTTAACAGTAGCAGTTGAGTGTATTGCTGAATTTTTGTTTGTGTTTGTCTAGTGGCATAGGTTGTAGTTAAGTGGAATGTGTGGTGTAAGCAAAGAGAAATTGCTGTATGCAAACCATAATTTTCATGTACTTACTGTTTTGAGTGCTGTGATGAAAGGGATGTATCACAGCATTTTTATCACATCAGCTGCTATCTTTGTCTCTCTACCTGAAGGATGGCAAAGGGCCCCCTTTCATCTGGAGGATTATGAGGCCATTATGGTAAACAGCACCACCAGGTTGGGTTGACATTGTTGGAGCTTTCATCTTTTGTTCTAAGTTTTGAAGCTTTATTTGTGGTTCTCTTGTTCTCTGTCTCATGACTTGATGTTTAGTGAGAGCAGAGAGCATCTCCTTGCCAGAGTTGTTCAGGAAAAATCATTAAACTCAGGAGGGAGGGAGGGAGAGAGAAAGGGGGGCCAGCTGAGTGCTACCCTCTGGTTGGTGATGACCCTACAGGTCTGGAACTCAGTTCTAGGTGCACAGCGGGTACATGGGTCCCTGCTTCTGCTGCCTTCGCCCAAGCAAAATCTACTTAAGCCTGAAACATGGCATACTACCCAGTTTCATACCTCTAATCCCAAAACAGGGGTCCATCAGCTGATGGAGGCATCAACTGATGAAAGAATATGAGGTCAGAGGACGTGAGCGGTGAGACACTGACACAGTTAGTGGGCAGTGCTGACTTGTTTTCTGTCTGTATTTTTAGCCGTGCACCCAATTTCTTCACTTTTAAGTTGGTTACATGAACCCAGGAATTTATGCTGGCAAGTATCTGCAGGGTCCCAAGCTGGGAGGAGCTGGAAGAGGGGGCTTTGCTTGTAAACCTCTGCTCCCCTGCTCTCTTAAAGTGTTCCCCAGCTGCAGGTTGCCTGTTCTCTCTGTGCTGGGACAGGTATAAATGAAGTGCTTTCCATTTGTGTGCTCCAGCTTGTGAGTGCAGAGAAAGCTAATTCCTCTTGGGTGAACTCCAGATAAAGAAAACTCTTATTTTATAGTTGACTCTTGTATTTGCCTTTAGTGATTAGTGTGTATTCCTTTAATATCAAAATAAGATTAATATATAAAGCAGAACACACAAGAATATGTCTCTGTAATAATGAGGATAGCGATATGATTTTTGGATGTAACACTTTTATTTCCTTTCATTTTTTATTGTCACGTTTTCTGGTATTCTTTACCCAGAATTTCAATCCTTCACCTTTATGCCTGTGCTTATTTAGTATTGCTGCTTTTTCTGTTCCAGCAATGTGTACTTAGATATTGGCTCATCGCTTATGTGGTTTAGGGTATGCCTTCAAGCAAAGCCTGAATCCAGGTGGATCCCTCAATGCAAATGACAGGGGATGTCACAGCTCAGATTGTGATTTTAAATTCCAGCATCTAAAAAGAATTGCCCTGCCCTGTCCCTTCATACCGAGCATTTCTGTTGCTCCCCTTATATCATATGCAAATATTTCATGGAAAAGAAGAGGCAAGAAGAGAGAATGAAATTTAATCACTTGCTTCTCCTTTCTGAGAGCAGCATCATCTTTCCATTAGCCTACCCAAACAAAGCCCCTGCAGCTGGTCATAGGATATTGTATGGAAATTAGTAGGGACCCAAGTCTGCACCTCTCCCGCGTGTCTGTGAGGAGACGGAGCCATGGCCACGCTGTCTGCTGGTGCTGTGAGCTGCAGGTTGCACAGCCCATACAGGGGAAAAATGCATCTGTGCTGAGTTCTTCAGCTTCTCCGTGTGCAAGGAGATGTTGTCCCAAGGGAGATGACTCTTCCTGATTCAACAGACCCAACTCAAACTCTACAAATTCATCTCAGTTGGCAGCCAAGTCCCAAGGAGTCCATCGGGGAGGCGGGTGGGTTAAGAGGGCTGTTTTTCAATGGGTAGGATCTGACTTGAAGAGGACAACATGCTTTCCATGCCAAATAAGAAGATTGTTACTAATTCCTTTCTTCCAGGGTTTAAAATCCAGGGTGCTGGCACCTGTCCCATACATCACACATTATTTCCCGAGCACAGCCCTAGGGTTGTCCATATATAAATCCTCATCTGCAGTTTGACAGCAAGGCGAAAGGTGATGGCTGAGCAGGGTGCAGAGCAGGGTGAGAAATGTGGTGTCAGGGGGAGCATCAGGATGGGGAGCACCCTTCTTGGAGGGCACGTAGTCGTGCGAAGAGCGCTGCAGCTGACGTGCCTTTGCTGATCTCAGGTGGCTTGAGTGTGCTTGTTGGGACTGAGCAATGCCAGAGATGCAGCCCCGCTACACCTTTCTCTTGCTCTTGTGTTTTGCAGCATCCCCTTCAATTAAGCTTCTTGTGGATGACCCGATAGTGGTGAACCCTGGAGAAGCAATCACCTTAGTCTGTGTGACAACAGGAGGGGAGCCAGCCCCTAGCCTGACGTGGGTGAGGTCTGCCGGCATCCTGCCCGAGAAGACGGTCCTGAACGGCGGCACTTTAACGATACCTGCCATCACGTCAGAAGATGCTGGCACGTACAGTTGCATCGCCAATAACAATGTTGGAAATCCTGCGAAAAAGTCCACCAACATCATCGTAAGAGGTAAGTTGAGCTGGTAAACCATTGACTTTTATCTTGGGAGATTAATTGAATCCTAATCTGACAGGATAGCAATGTTCACGTAGTGACGTCCTATGTTTCCAAATGTATTTCTGGTCATTTCTAATAATATATGAGATGAATTAGTGTTGGCTTCAAACAGCCAGTGGCTCTTGTGCTGGGCTGAAACCCCTTAGCTGGAACAGGGGCGACGTGGTGCCCCTTTGTATTGTGAAGGTGCAGCAGCTCTCCCATCCAATCCAGAGACAAACGATTGCCAAAGGACACCATGTCTTCTCAGCATTGCCTGTGCTGATCCCCTGCACACGCTGTCTTGGCAGTGAATGCATCCTGAGCTCCTGGAGATGTCACTACCTACTTCACCCTTTTCTTCCTCCTCATCAGCTGAACGTGTTATTGAAATTAAGGCTGTTGTGCATGCTGTGAATCTGCTGCCATCAGATGACTGCTCCCTGGGTGGGAGCTTTAGATTAGTACCTATGCTTTAATTATACTAAATAGCAGGATAAATGTCTGTCTTAGATAAAAGTAAGAGAAGAGTGCTTGCAGAACAAATACTGCCAGGTGGAGAGAAACTCTTCCCGGTTGTTTATTGCTTTCTGGATAACCCCAGGGACATGGCCAGTTGGTTTGAAGAAGGTGTTCGATTGGCTGATAGGCATCATCAAAATGGATTAATCTACCTGAACCAAACAGTTCATCTGAAACTAATTTTCTATAATCTAATCTGTGAATGGTAGTGAAACATAAACTCCCATGCTATAGTAACTTTAAATAATAGCAAGTGATTAATCATACTCAGGAGAAACTGCTGTATAAAGAGTCAGTGGTGTGAATATTTTATGAGAGCCGTAACCCCTGTTCGCTTCTTATTGCCCAACATATCATACTCTTCAGCAGGATGAGGAATTAGAAGCTATTTCTGTTCTGAGGGTCACGGAGAGAGCATTGCATCAGCCTAGGTCTGCAGGAGTTTATCAGGAGATGTCCACAGATTTATTTGTAATATTGTATTTCCATTTGAATTTTTGACATTTGGCTTAGGGTTTTTTTTTGTCAAGAGGCAAAAGCAGTCTTGTTTCAGGAACATAGCATCAGCATTAATTTGCTGTGATTTACAATGGTGATGAGGTTGTGAAGGGGAGATGTGAGTGAAACACACACTCGGAATAAGCAAAGGGAGAGGAAAGGCTTTGTGTGAAAAGAAATCTTGATATTTTAATTGACCCAGCAGACAGCACCGGAGAGCCCAGAGGAAAAGCCAAAGTCCCTAGCTCCCTGCAGATACAAATTTCATGAGTCATAGCATAATAATAATATGCCCTCACGTTTTTATTTATAGAAGACCATGCCTATGAGATGCCTAGGAGCTGCAAGATGTTGAACAAAGTATCATTAAAGCATTTGAGGTGACTTTTTTCTTTTTTTCCTCTCTGCTGTGTGGCCCTTTTAATTCTGAGAAGGGACTGCAGTGAGGAACAACCCATTAAATAAATGAAGCACAGCTCCCTTGTAGCCCCTATGCATTGCTACCTGCTATGATTTTCCCCTTATTATTTCTGTTAAAGGGGAAGAACTGTCTTTTAGAACAAAATCTTTATTCCAGTCTTGATTTATCTTTACTAAAAGTGGTGCTGAGTTTAGGAGTGAAATATGAGAGAAATTCATATCAGAATTTTGATTTTACTTTGTGTATATATTTCTTAGCATTTTGCCTGTAGCTCATTGCTTCTCTCTATTTCATCTCTTTTTTTGTTGTTGTGTATCAGGATTTTCACACAGCAGCTGAGGAGAGAAGAGTATTTACTTGAAATAGCATCTAAGCCTTGCAGGAGAAGCATTTGGTAAATGGAGTTCACATCTTCTGTCAGGTGGACTACCAATCCCAGGATTAGACAATAATCCCCTAATTTTACCTAGAAAGAGATGTAAAGTTGTCTCAAAGCATCATCAGGGCTCAGATGAAATTTGTTCGCTTTAAAATTCACTAAATTTCACTGTGCATTTATCTGAACGTGCCTTTATTGTATGTGCTTCGTTCCATGGATCTACCTTACCTTCAGCAGCTCTTGTTTTTTTTCTGGGCATTTTCCTATCTGTGTGGCTGAGTGCCCAAGTCTGTGACTACCCACCACACCTGACATCAAACCCCTTGTGAATGATGTCATATGACGGCCATGCATTTAATAATAATAAAAAAAATCTAAAACCAGAGAGACTCCTTCAAAAAGAAACAAATAAAAGTAAATAAACGAGTAACAAAAGTAATTTATCCTTTTTGAAAGTCAGAAGTTATGTGGATCGATAAGCAATAGAGGTGACAGATGAGGCTGTGTTTAAAGAGCAGATTCAGGCGCCGACCTGACACCGAGGTGTGTTCAGGTCAGCTCTACGCTCCTCCATCAATCTTTTCTGTGGCCCTTAAAAAGTAGGAATAAATACAGTGAAATGGCAAGATGACCAGATATGACGGCTTGGGGGAACATATATCCCCTGAGAGATGGTGCAAAATGTACCCACGTGGAAGTGCTGTGTAATGTGCGTTCGCTGCTTCTGCAGGCTGTAAATTACTAGTTTCTGCAATTGCCACGTGCTGCAGAAGGAGCGGTGGGATAGCCGGTGCCGCTCATAGTCTCAGTGCATTGCTTTCCATTTGTTAGCTCCCAGGATTTATCTGGAAGCCTCCTAATATGCATAAGCATTTAATATGTTCTCTGTTTTTCCGCTGTTATTTGATTTCCTCCCCTTCCAGTGAGCATTGGCATGGAAGGAGATGTTTGTTCTTAAAATAAAGAACAAACTAACGCTGCCGTTGCGGTGAGGAACTCGTTTAGTCATAACCGTCTTTGGATTTTTTTTTAATTTTATTTTATTTTTCCTCTTTTGGCTTGTATAACTTAAAAGTAGTTGTAAATCCTTCCAACAAAAAGAAGCTGGGTGCTTGCTCGTCGGTTTGGATGAACGCGGACCTCTTGCAAAACAACAGGCGTTGCACACAGCTGCTGAGGGAAGAGGCTCCTTAAGCAGTTAAATTAACGCTTTCAGATAAAGCACCGTCCTTTAAAGATACCCCTTTCTTAGGCCAGTTGTAAGCTGCAAACTCTGCTCCCTTTGTCTCCGTTCTGCTGAGCTGTTGTGTTTAGTGCCTTTCCCTTTCGGCTGCCGGATAATGCTAATGAAAGTTTTGCTGATAAAGAGAAATTATTTTGAGCACCACAATGCCATTCCTTAAGAGGTACAGATAATGCAGTATCTTTCATTTCCTCCGTTTGCTTTGAACAGGAGCTCACCAGAGGCAAATCAGTGACCATGTGCTGTTTACCTGTCAAAATATTAGTGAGAAAGTCTGTGAAATACAGCCGTTTTAAAGGATGCCATTATCAGCTTAACTGTACCCAAAGTTATTGCAAAATATTTTGTTCCATCAGACATTGTTGTCCATCAAGGTCTCTTGGGTCAAACCAGAGAAAGAAGAAATGCTCCTTCATTTCAGCAAAGCTGGCTGCTCACCAATTCTAATTATGAAAGTTTCTTTCTAAGTATTTTCTTTAGATTAATGAGTTCTTTAAATGATTGCAAGTCTGCTAGCATTTGAGTATTGGTGGGTGTTCTCATCAGTGGCATCTTCACATCCTGCTCTCAGACTGATGATTAGAATAGCTTCCCATAACATATTTCTAGAGAAAACCATTAGAAAGCAGAGGAAGCTCTAAGGGAATCTTGACTCCTCTCATTCTAGTAAAACTTGATGTTTTTATCCTTCTCTTAAAAAAAAAAAAAAACAAACTCTCCCAAGTAGCAAATCCAACACACCCCCTCTCGATAAACAAAGCTCCCGACAACCTCCACGCCTGATGTGTGTATTTTTTGCTGTGCTTGCTTGGAGGATGTTCTGTTTTTCTGACTTTTCTGTGGTAGAGTGAAAAAATGTTGTTCTGATGGAAATAATTTGTCATAAAGGCCAGGATGGGGGAAATCTGTTGCACTTCTTTCAGAGTTTTTTCCCACCCAAAATATTTCTGTTAATTTGCTTTCATCGTGGATTTATCACTGTTGGTCTCAACTAGAGGTAAATGGTAATCAGTCTTCCTATGGATATTTTGTTCATTAAAATAAGAAGGAAACATAGACGCACACATTTGTGTTAAAATCAAATGCAAAACCTTGCTTACTCACAGCCCTTGGGCCAGCACACATGGTGATATGGAGACTTCTTCATGCCCCATGCACGCACAGCTACGCAGAGAAGACTTCACATTATTGCCGGGAGCTCGGTAGTTAGAGACCTCACCTGTGATGTGGCCCCAGGCTCAGTTCCTTGCCTTGATCTGGCATGGGAAGTTGAACATCCAGCTTATCCCATGTCCCAGGAAACTCTTTGAGCCTGAGGATCTTTTAGACTTTGCTGTTAGAGGTTATTTTACACTTTTGAAATTCTCTCTTCAATGCGTATTTGGAAGCAAATACGGGAAGCATAAGGCATTAGAGAAATGATAATATTGGCCTTGTAATCCTTCAGATACTGCATAAAAGCATGATCATCGCAATACCGTACAGATTTTGGGTGACAATTGGAAATGTCAAATGAGGCAGGAATCAAGATAATCATATGTCTACGGCTTCTGGAAAATTATAGATTTTCAACATGACTCAAACTGGGTACTCAGAATTATGAAAGCATGGAAGAACAAATATTCCAAAGACACCACGAAGGGGAAAATGGAAATAAAATCCCTCTGTAGCTGCCAGTATGTCAATGAAGAATTAAAGACTTTTGATGATGAAGGATGTAAGGTGGCTCCTCCAACCAATGAGAGAGCAAAAATGCTGGGTAGCATCTTTGAAGGACACCTGTGCATCAGATTGGGAAACAGGTAGAGTCAGAGAAATGTTTTACAGGTCTTAAAGTACGGAGCACTGAAATGATTTGGAAGGATGTCAGCGTGCGCCAACTCGGATTTGTTGCCTCCTCAGCAACTTCTCCCATTACCTTCCTTAAATAGACGACTTCGTCTCTTCCATTGTAACTGCAACATTTTTTTAGTGCCAATTGACTCTGACCGTGTGACTTTTCCCTTCTGTGAAGCGGAAACATGGTGTTTAGAGTTAATTTTTCAAAGGGGTGGGATTCCCTGTCAGTTTAAATATAAAATAATAATTTTAAATGACCTGTGCTCAACATTAGCACAAAAGCTTTTGCTGAACAAAAAGCACTCTGGGGAAAATGCATTTTAGGCCGAGATTGCTGGAAGTACCTATTCCATTACGTCTTTAAAAACTGTATATGAACTGTGTAGTAGTGACTGCTAAAAAGAAGGTGGAAAAAAAAAAGACACAGATTTTGAAATGAATGAAATTTTTGTTTCTTTTGTAATAGATTAAAAAAAAGTGCTGTAATCTGGTATTACTGATGTCTATTCTTGCACACCTGCTTACCCTTCTGCTTTCCTGCAACAGCTCTCTTTATCCCAGAGCTTTTTCTTAGGAATTTCCTTTGCTGGTTTAGAGCAGTTGCATGAGGTTAAAGGATAAAAATAAGTCTGCCTGGGTACACAGCAGCACCTCTGCTGTCACCCCTCGAAGATCCTCAAATGCTGTTAATTGAAATGTGAGCAGGGCCCTCATGGGCTGATGCTGAGTGCCAGGGGCAAGGCTTACAAGTTTTATCCAAAAGGTGGAAATCGGATTTTGGTGGCACCCGTGACAGTCGTCCCCCAGCAGTTTTGCAGCGGCTGGATGCTGGCCAGTGGCCGAGCGATGTGTCCGTCTGATGCGCGTGATTGTTCGCTGGCATCTTCTGTGATGGTGGGAGCACTGGTCAGGGATGCTGGCTCCAGCATGCCAAGTCTAAAATGTTGGGTTTTCTGTGCAACTAGCAGAAGAACCTTTTTTTTTTCCTCCTTCTCTTCCCTCTCTCTGTATTTTGGGAAGTCTCACAGCAGACTGATTATAGTAGGGCTTATTTCATGGCTGGAAAAGCCGAAGGCCTTGGCAAATATCCATACACATAAAATGGGCATTACTACACTACGCAGAAGTGATGACAACCGTTGACTTCCTAATGAGGGACTGTGCACGTGTGTGGAACTTCATCGTGTGTGGTGCTGCATGGCTGCGGGTGCTGCAGGAGGCTGGCAGAGATCAGCTCCCCAGGATGCTTCAGTAGGGTGGAAATTCAGCAGCCCCTACGCTGGCTTTCAGTATCCATTGATGGTTGTGCTTTCCTTGGGGCAGACTAGAAAGCAAGAGTGATTTCATGAAAGTGCCAAGGTTTTGAAATTCATATTCCGGAATAGGACTGGAAGGGCCTTCCTGGGTCATCGAATCCAACTGTCTTTATCCCAGGCATCCATTTCATCTCATCTCATCTCTTGTGTAATCTTTTTTTTTTGTAAAATGACCAACTCCACCTGTAATTTCGATAGCTTTCTTCCAGCACCCTCCCAGCTCTTCCCAGGAGTCTCTTCCCATATCTCACTGCTCTGACATTGAGACCCTCTCTCGTTGCCATCATAATGTGCCTGTGGTGGGCTTGCCATCCCTTGAAAGCAGCTTTGCTGTGGAGTTGCATCAGGCAAGCTCTGCAAACGCCGTGCCGGGATGGAGGGCTGGGCTTTGCCTTTGCTGAACCACCGTGGCAGTTGGGCGTCTTCACCCTGCCGGGGGCTCTCCCTCTCCTCCCTCTTGCATTATGCCAATGTTTTGGTTTTTTTTGTCATAATCTTAAGTAGTTTACTTAACTCTTCGTTTTAACAGCACTCACCGCCTTGCTTAGTTTCTGCTGTGTCTTGTTGGACAAGACACCTTCCTCTGGTGTGGGGTATTTAAACCTTTCAAAAATGTTTGCAAATGGGCTTTGGGAGAGACCCCTGTGCTGGACAAGGATGAAGAATAGCTCTGTAAATTGGAGGCTGGGCACCACGGAGCTGGCACCGCTGCAGGCATCTCCCCAGGGCCTCTTCCAGCTTTTTAAGCATAAGTATAGTTTAGTCCAAAAAAAAAAGAAAAGCCAGCCTATTCTGCTTCTTCCACCAAGAGATCCGCCCAGTGAATGAGATTTCAATGAGACAAGAGTTTAGCCTAGAAAACCTGATCTTACAGCACATCCAGCTACAGTCATAAGTTACCAGTGCGCTATCCTAAAAGTTCACAGCTCTGAGAATGAATGTGTAAAAAAGTTGAGCTTCAGAGTTTAATAAGTCCATTTATTTTTATTGTCTGCAATAGCAGTCTCAGGTATGGGCGCTTTCTCCCAGGCTGGAGTGTATCATGGACGAGTTCATAAAACGGTTCCATATAAAAATGTAGATGGTTTATTGATTCTTCTGCCCTTTCATTAGGACTTCCCAGAATTTTTGTGTACAGAAATTTTATTTTTAAATGAGTTTGCTGCTCTGCAAAACATCATGTGGTGCCTGTTGGGCACCACATATCTATAAAGATATATCAGAAGGGATTTCAAGAGGTAGTATTCATTCGATCTCTCTCCTTCTGCCCCTTGCATTGTGGCTGCTTCAAGTAGCCACGTTCTTTTTTCACCAGGGGCAAGGAGAAAAGGTTATCCTTACTGTTGGTTGGCTAACAATTATTAACTACTAATATATGATAAATTTTTTTGGCAGGGGTGTGGTGTCGTAGTTTGATATTATATTAGATCTTGGGTGATTAATACAGGATGAGGTCTGGGTAGTCTTAACAACATTATCATTTTGGCAGAAAAAATTGAGTTTTTCAAAGTTTTGTCTTATCCTGAAGGGAGAGGAAGAGAAGAGAGGAGAAAGAACAGTGCACAGTGTTTTGTTCTGATGTTACCAAGATATTCTGATGACCTTGAAATGTGTTTTAAGGTACTTACTTGTATTTCATCAGGCAACTGTGAATGAGTTCGGTAGGTCTCTGCCCAGTCTGACAAATCATTTTGGAAAGTTTTATAGGATCCTGATTAATTTTTGAGGCATTGAACTGTGGAATAAAAAAAAAGCGTTGAAGGGAAATGCATCCCATGTTGGAACAAATTCAAGCTCTAATGAAATCCTGCAGTCAAATAAAGCTCTTGAGCCAGGAGATGGGGACAATCTGGTGTGGAAGCCTTGGAAACTGGGGGTTTGCTCTAGGTTTTGGAAGAAAGGCAAGTACTGTGTGCTGAGTTTCATTTTCAGTGCATGGGTAAAGAGAAGAGTGAAGATTTGCAATGTATTACTTTTGGGCATCCAGGAAAACTCAGCATGGCCATTTTGGTTTTCTTTTTTTTTTTTTTGACAGCTTTGGCACAAGAATTAAACTTTATAAAGGTATTGGCCCTGGAAGACACCCAGCTGTAATGTGCAGAGGATTTATAATTTGTTTGGCAAGTGCACAGCCCACTGGGGATTGTGTCAGCTTCTCTGAATTGTTTAATTTATATCCCAGTTCTTGTCTGGCTTGTGAAGTTCCCGTTTGCCTGCGAGACGAGCAGTCTGTGGGACGGGGCAGCCCTGAGCCCTCAGGTCTGGCCGGGATCACACGCGGTACGTTGGCTTGGCAAGCTGTAACAGCGTGGGATTTTGTAGCATAGGAAATGTTTTGGGGTTTTTTTCCCTTTCTTCTGCTTGGGGTTTCAAAAACTACTGAATGCCAGCTGCCAATTTGTCTCCACTGCTTATTGACCAGCCTTCATTTAGTTTTTGCTATTTCACCCCCAGGTACCTACCTTGATGTGTTTGAATCGTTATCTGCGTCTGCTTAAAATCAGAGGTGAAAGCAGCCTTCCACCAGGCAGATGAGGCTGCGTTGTGTGTGCTGGTCCCTGGTGGGACACTCCAGTTTCTGTCCCAAAATCAGCTGTATCCTGGTGTGACACCACTGGGATGACTCCTGGTTTTCACAAGCAGGGAACCACAGCCAGAAGGTTGTGCAGTCTCCATCCCTGGACGTTTTCAAGCCCTGAACGACCTGGTCTGAGCTCACATCTGGCCCTACTTTGAGCAGGAGATTGGTCTAGAAACCTCCTGAGCTCCCTTCCCACCTGAATATTTCTATGACCCTATATGTCTTTGCTCTTCTCATGATGCTTATTTCTCTTGAGTATTTACTTCTAAAAGAAGTTAAAGGAGAAACCATGCTGTGTTTCACATACTTTGATCTCGGCTTAATCTATTTAATGGATCATATACTGAGTAACTTGTAAACTGAAATCTTCTTCATTACAGAGAAGTATACACCTCCCCTTCCTTCAAAAGAAAAGCAAGGAAAGAAATAGGAGCTAATTAACTAGAGCACACGTAAAAACAGACACCTGCCACATGGCATCTTCAGAATAATAAATCCTTTTCTTTTAAAAATTAGAAGCATTTATAAAAATAGAGAGAAAACCTGAAATCTCTCCACAGTATTTGCATTTAAATTGAAAACGTGAATGCATCTGGTCTTGTAAGTGCCAATAATTACTTGATATTAAAAAGTTTGGAGATGCTGTAGTAGAATATGCTTGACAACTTAATTGTTCTGATAGCTACTGAAAGTTAAGGTTTTAAAAAACTTTAAGCTAAAACCATGTTGACAGAAGCAAAATGAACTGTTGGTAAAATGCTGAGAATATGCATCTTTTTTTAGCAAGACTGTGCTTCAAGTCTGTCTTTGGGTAGGAAGGTGACTAAAGGGAACATGCAGGCAGTATAATTTTGTCAAAACTATCTTGCACAGAGTCCTAAATACCTTATTTAAGAAATTTGAATTTTGAGAGTGGTCAATGTTGGTGCATTCTCCCTTAAAGCTCTGTGAAAGTTTATGTAGTTATGCTATTTTTTAACGTTCTTCTTACGACCCAAACAAGGTGCACCCTGCCTGCTCGCTCGGCAGGTGAATTTTCTTCTGGAGCGAGTTCTCTTTTGTGAAAACATCAAATAGCATTATTTGTTGCTAATCCAGGTGAAGCTAGCTCTGTGCAGAGCTTATGGGTGGTTTTATTTGATGTTAGACTGACTTTGCAATTCTAAGCAAAATGTGCAGACCTCCTTTCAGAATAAGAAAGTTTCCATATCAACTTCCAAGCAGTTTTACAGGGTTATAGAGATGAACTATAAGGTAAGAGAGCTTTCCCTGCTAGAGGAGAAATAAAACAACAGTATAGTGCTGACCTTGCTAGACCTGGTGATCTCCCGTCAGCCAAGAATGAATCTGAATAACAGAGTACAAAATAGATGCAACTGCTGTGCGGGCAAGCTGGCAAGACTTTGAGTATTGAATTCAAAAAGTGCTGTAGGCTGGTGCTGTGCAGAAGATGTTGAGGGATCTATCCCATCCGCTTTCTTTTCATCCAGTTTAGTATTTCTGTAAGAGAAAAAGGCGAAGGCCATGGCTGGATACGAGGTGGTCACTCTGAGAGTTTCTAGGTCCTGTGAATTGGCTGGAAGACAAAGCGCATGTTGGCAGATTTCCACAATTTGGTGTTTTGAGGGGGTTTATTGCTTTGTTTGGTTTCAGGAATGACCAGGAAGGGTGACTGTTCTTACTGAAAGACATTGAAATGTGCACTGATTTGGTCTGTATGGTGGATGGGCAGAACCTGCCAAGCCACATCTGCCATGACATTGTTTGAGACCCAGTTTAAACACCCTAGGGACAGTGTGATCTGTGGAGCAGGATGGTTTTCAAGATAGCTCAAAGACAAAAAGCAAAATTTGGATGGAAAGAGGTGTCTGTTGCCTCGACACAAACCAGTATGATTATAGTGGCTGAGTGTTAGAATAGCACAAGAAATCAAAGGTGAACAGTGGAAGGAGGAAACAGAAGGACTTGCAGAAACCTTGGCATATCCAGAGGGAAGAGCTCAGGCACCTAAGGCTGCTATTTGAGCAGCTCAATTTGCTGCTGGAGTGCTGTCTAATTAGAAGTGTTCAGTGTGCAGTGACAGTGAGGAACTGCAGATGGGACTGTGAACCGCAGCTTTTCTTTTCTTTGTCTGTTATTTTAATTAGTGACCAGCAGATGTATGAGCCTTTAATCATATATTTCAGCCTTTCTTAAATGTATCTCTTTTAAGTAACTCTGAATTTGGACTTACTTTTTTTTTTCTTTTTTTTTTCCCCTTCTGTTTATATTATTCCCTCAAATCCATTAATCTTATTTCTCTTGCTGTTTGGAAAATTGAATTCTTAAAGCTGGACGCAGAGTTTTTATCCAACCATTTCAACAACTGCATCTCATTAGTGAAGTTTCCTCTTCTTTATTGTCCAAGAGTCACTGGAGTCTTGGACATCGTGCTCCAAACTCAAAACTACCAACACATCATGAGGTCCAGTTTCACTAGAGCAAAGTTTTCTACCCCTGACCTGGCTACAGGTTGCTTCATTGAAGCATGGCATGAAGCACACGTCCAGGCTGGATCTTCAGTACTTTTGGACGTGAAGCTAAGCTAAGACATTGCTTTTCATCAGATGTTGATGTGGCCGTGATGTTCACAGAAGAATAGTGTGGCCTTAGAAAGGATTCAGTTTGTAAATGCAGTCTCCGGTTTGTTACAGAAATTTTCCATACACGGTTGCATGTCCATAACAGTGCTGAGTATGATGGACAATAGCCGTTCATCAGAAAGGAACAGAAGTGATTATGTACAAGACACTTCAGAGTAGGCTCGGCTGTGTCCAGAATTGATGTGCAGATTGTACAGATGTTACAAACCAGATAAACTTTCATTATGGAGAGCTGATATCTGCAAACTTTGTTACGTGGAGTGTGATTTTGCTCTTCTGTTTTAGAACTAGGCTAGAAGACTGTAATACTGAACGATTTGCTTTTATTATTTTGCTTTCAAATGCTTTGCTGGTTGACAAAAGCAAATTTGCGTTTTCAGTGTTCCATATACACAAAATAATGTCAAAACGTATTTTAATGTAACAGAATGGAGTTTAATGGACTATGCTGTGATATTCACCAGCGAGAAAGATATTTTGGACAGTTGTTAAATTGTCTCTACTCAGCTTAGCTGTTTGATAATATAGTTTAAGGCAATATCCTGTAGAATACTGAAGACAATTCAGCTTTGTTGCCCACGGCCAGAATAAACAAAGACTTTGTGTTTCTTTGGAGCTTATGATAGGAACTTTTATTTTGCTTCTATTGATTTGGTAGAGGTAGACATGTTAATGAAGAAAGAAACATTAGAGAAGGATTTCCATGAGTCTTTCTTCAGTGGGAATGACTCTTTATTTAGTACAGAGATCCGTTTATGCTGGGCTTCCACCTAAAAGTCAATAAACCAGACAATGTGGACTGCACTGCAGTTTCCAAGGTGTGGTACTGGAGCAGATTCCTTTGTTTCATACATTTGTTCATTTAATCATTCAGACAAACAAATCTGAAACCCAGCCCAGTTGTGTAGATGTTGGATGATAGCTTTGACAAACAGGCATCTAAGAAAGCATCAAGAGGTATTAATATTTGTTTTGTTGTTTGCCTGCATTGCAAGGGAGCGTGGTAGGATGGTCCCTATCTCATAGGGAACCAGTGTCACAGACTCCTGGTCAGCTGGTGGCCCATGGTCCCCCGTATTAAACACAGATCTTTCTTCACTTAACAGAGAAGATCTGCATATTAGTCCAAGTTTGTTTGCAATTTTGCTTTTGCAAATTGCAAATTTTGCAATTGCTTTGCAATTAGTTATGTGTTTTGTAGTAATACAGCAAGGCTCAGGTCACAGAAATGTTGTGTCAGAATAATGACATAAGTTGAATTGTGCCTTTTTCTCTTCTGTTTGAGGTTTGAAACAGATTATTTCAGGGGAGCATAAATAATTCAGAATTCCTGCAGTAAAACATCACTTGATGTACTACTATACATTTTTGTGTGCCTTTAACGACAGTGAGCCAAGTAATTTTATTTTTCCGTTATTTTTCAGTGATGGGATACTTATGATTTTATAAAGATCACAGAATCCACCAAACTAGATCCAGGTGCTTACACCACATATATTAAATACATCCATTCTGTATGTTGAACTTGTGTATTTAACCAACTGCTGTATTTATTTATTCCTGAAATTCTATATTACAAAGCTGGTGCCTTAAACCTGGACAGGCACAGGTGAGCTGTGTCTGACACCTCCACAGCTGCAAGCAAAATCAGTGAATTTCTCCTTGAGGGGAAGGAAGTGGAGTTTTTATTTTCCTCTACAAAATCTGGGAACCAGCAAAGACTACAAGTATGAGCAACAGCATGCAATGAGAAGAGTTGGCTTCTCAAGATGTCTTGACAGATTAGGAAGAAGGTTTAGGTTTACGAATACACTTTACAAGTCTTTTAGGGACTACCTAAAACCTTTGTTGTAAGGCTGTGACTCTTTTGAATTGCAGGATTGCTTTTCCCATCTGTAAGGCACTAAGGAGATGAGGGATCTGGTATGATTGAAGCAAGAGCTAGTGATAAGAGTTGACTTTACCCGCCGCCTGCCTTATATCTTTCTCTCAAGAACCAGTGAATCATCCCAGTATCATCTTCTGGTACAAAGATCACAGCAGTAATGTGGAGAGTTGCTTCTCAGTCTTTCAAAGCAAGCAGTCTATGTCTGGATTAACAGGCTAGAGTTTTTAGAGAGCGAAGCTGGGTTTTGCAGCTCACTTTCCAAGCAGGCTGTTCCCGCAGTGCTTTTTCTGCTTTTTTCTTTTGATGTGAAATAGAAGTCAAGTCAAAGGACTTAATCCAAAGCACACAGAAGTCATGGAAGGACCATCATTCGCTGAGGTGAACTTTGGATCAGATCTTTGGATCAGATCCTTGCTGTTTCTCTGCAGGCCATTGGCCTTAAAAATAAAGTCAAGAATCTTTCCAATTAGCACAAACTCTTTTTCATGCATGGAAACATTAGAGGTCAGTAACATCTGAGCACTAGGAAGGGATTGCTGCCTTGCCTGACCCAGGGGATGCAGCTGAAACACAGAACGTCCAGTGGTTTTGGAAGATCCTGGAAATGAGCTGGATCTGGAGGTGAAGGTATTGGCACTTCCTTGACAAAATGCCAGTGCAGGGTGCTCAGAAAAAAGCGGGGTGCTGGATGCTGAGTTCACCAAACCTCCATATGTACTCAATGGTGCTCCGAGACACACGCAACTCTTCACATCTGCTTGGCAGATTCTCAGGTGACATTCTCATCTTGTTTACTGGGAACAGGTTAAAATAAAATTGCTCACGAGCCTTAAAAAAATGTGAAAGGGAACAATCAAAATTCATTGAAGTCACTTCTGGTGAGTGCACAGAAGTTGGACCTCATGTGGCATCCAACTGCTCGGTCAAGGTTAAAATCAGTAATTTGCACAGTTCTGCTACTTAATATTGCTGTTGCTGCGGGCTGCACACAGACACAAACATTAGCAAACACAAAGCCAAGTATTCCCCAATGTCCTGCGTCAGCTTAGGAAGCAGCCAGTGGCCAATAGTAATTATGTCAAAGCCTGCAAATAGTGCAGCAGCTGATGTATTCAATTACTGTCTTTGATGCCATTCGTATATCCTGAAATGTGCATTCACGAGATATGGACATTTTGATGCGTTAAAGGAGCATTTTGGGTTGATCAAGGTGGGGGTGGGAAGATACGACTTAACCTGATGAATGCAAATAGACCTTAGTTGAGATGCTGAAATGCATTTTATTACTTTGAAATGTAATTAATGAGGGAGGGCAAAGACAATTTTGTGAGGAGTTTAAGGACAAAAATTGTTTCATCTTTGTTTATTTGATCACATCGTAGTTCTCTGGGGCCTCTTTGGAGGAAGACTGGCACTTTCCTGAGTCTCAAAGTGCAGTTACAGACTTATTTGCACATTTGCTGCTATTTTGGAGCCCTGTGTGTTGATTATGTTCTGAAATCTCTGCTGGGATGCTGCTGTGGTTAGCATGTCTGCAGCACCATCTCCCACATTTTGCTCGTTAACCCTGTCTCTTTTATTTACTATATCTAACCCCATGGAAACATTCCAATGATGCCTCAAATGTAACTGATAATACAGTGAAAAAACAGAGTCAGAATCCATCGCATGTTTCAATATACTTGACAATTTAGGAGGGTGCTTGGAAATTATGGTGCAAGAAACTACACCTGAGGATAATCCAAACGAGTGTTGTATGGGGCTTGACTGTGCATGCAAACCCATGTGCAGAATACATACAGAAATCACTTTTCCATTACATGGTGGATTTGTACCAGGCTCAACTCAGGTGTTCCCAAGAAGTCAGTACATGACACAATGTAAATCAGTCAGGTCTGAAGTCTTTTTGGAGACTACATCCAGCATATGTGAATCTAAGACTCTACACCTTCTTGCCTGCAAGAAGCAGCTTTGTATTCCCAAGTCTGCTGAAGGCATCGTCACTCTGGAGAGGTCTGCTGACCCTATGTCATTTTGCCAAGGATCCCTGTTAGTTCTGGGTCTGAGACTAGCTTAATGGGGCCCTTCATTGCTGTAATAACTTTTCTTTCAAAGACCTGAGCAGGGTCATCCCAGCCCCTCCTGTCTCTGCCAGCCAAGAGTACCCTAAACTCTGACTTACACAGTCCTCTTCTCCATCGCAGCATACCTGAGAGTGGTTCATCTGCTCAGAAGGTTTTCTGACCTGGTAGGTTGGGAAGTTTCCAATATGTGAAGTGATTTGGAGTCTCATCAGTCTGGAGTGGGAGATCCAGCTTCAGTTTCCTCTTCCTATGAAAGACGAACAAGTGCCAAGTGCCGGGTCCTGCACTTTGGCCACAACAACCCCAGGCAACGCTACAGGCTTGGGGAAGAGTGGCTGGAAAGTGCCCAGAGGAAAAGGACCTGGGGGTGCTGGTCGACAGCCGGCTGAACGTGAGCCGGCAGTGTGCCCAGGTGGCCAAGAAGGCCAACGGCATCCTGGCCTGTATCAGAAATAGTGTGGCCAGCAGGAGCAGGGAGGTGATCGTGCCCCTGTACTCGGCACTGGTGAGGCCGCACCTCGAATCCTGTGTTCAGTTTTGGGCCCCTCACTCCAAGAAGGACATGGAGGTGCTGGAGCGTGTCCAGAGGAGGGCAACGAAGCTGGTGAAGGGTCTGGAGCACAAGTCTGATGGGGAGCGGCTGAGGGAACTGGGACTGTTTAGTCTGGAGAAGAGGAGGCTGAGGGGAGACCTTATCACACTCTACAACTACCTGAAAGGAGGTTGTAGCGAGGTGGGGGTTGGTCTCTTCTCCCAAGTAACAGGCGATACAACAAGGGAAAATGGCCTCAAGTTGCGCCAAGGGAGGTTTAGATTGGACATTAGGAGAAATTTCTTTACTGAAAGAGTGGTCAGGCCTTGGAACAGGCTGCCCAGGGAAGTGGTGGAGTCACCATCCCTGGAGGTATTTAAAAGACGTGTAGTTGTGGTGCTTAGGGAGATGGTGTAGTGGGCATGGTGGTGTTGGGTTGACGGTTGGACTGGATGATCTTAGAGGTCTTTTCCAACCTTTATGATTCTATGATTCTAAGAGCTCTAGCTCCTAAGATGCTCTAGCACCATAGCTGCTACTGCTGTTTTCAGGGTTTGGGCAAGGGAGGTTTTTTACTACTTAGGGGTGGTGGCAGTACTGCAGTGCTTTCCATCCTTGTGAATGAATGGTGGGGCAAGCCCACTAGAAATTCCAATGAGAGGCACTTTTGTTTTTGGGCTGCTTCTGCGCCAAATATTGAGCACTATCATATCTGGGCCAATTCTGGCTGTAGTCCTGGGTCCCAGGTCAGAGAGAAGCATGTCTGCCCATCATGGCCCCATGCTGCTCCCTGCTCCCACTGTCCTCCAGCTCTACATGCCTGCAGCTATCGGATGTCTTTGGGTACCTGTGGTTGGTTTCCTGGGGACCTCTTCCAGGTATGGATGGTGATTTTCATGTGCTCTGGTGGCACATTAGAAATTCCAGAATACACAGGTTAATTGTAGAGATCACTCTGTTTATTCTGGCGCCAGGTGAGATTAGGGATTTACAGATGTGGGTTGTTTAATGATCTCACTTAACTCTGAAAAGGCACTGTATTTTAAAGTCAACTTTTTTGCTGATTTTGGTAACAGAAGAAAATGCTGATAGCTCTGCAGTTTGTGCAGTCTTGGAGAATGGGGTTATAAAAACAGTACGTTGACTCTCAACCATAGGTTGTAATTACAGTTGTTGGGTTGTTTGATGTGGGGATTTCATGGCTATTACTGATGAATATAGTGTGTATGTTCACATGGCTTAAGAGACGTTAAGAGGTTTCGTTTGGGGAATAGGGCAAAGAGACTTTTCCCTTCACTTCAGAGTTTCTAGAAACTCCCTTACCTTTTTCTATGTAGTGCACTGAGCCACAGCCCTCCTCTGAACTCCTTGTACTTGGATGTACGGAAAAATACTTAGCTCAGGTATACGCTCTGCACAGTTCTTTGGTGATTAGAGTTTGCTGTAGCAGATCAGGACGCTCGATGATCCAGCCCAGTTACTTCTTGTACCTTACACTCAGTCTGCGTAAAACCAAACCAACAAGCGACAGCCACAAAACTCAGTTGTTTTTGTAATTTAGTCCATGAGCCAGAGTGTGGAGCCCTTCCTGGCCCATGAAGTAAGTGGCTTATGGCCCAGACTTTGAGGTTCTGTACCCCTTATCTAGCTTGCGGACAGTATCGTAGCACTAGCCATAACAAAGGACAGATGAAAGTTAATGTGACTTTTCTGTTAGACCTTGTTGTTTCTTTATAGGAATGAGAAACTGCTGAAATGGTCTGTATAAGCACTCGAAGCAAAGGAGAAAAATTAAGAAATAAAAATAGTTTATTGAGGTTATTAGCAACTAATTCTGTTTGAAATGTGCTGCTCATCGTGCCTATCATGAGTTATTTTTTCTTTTTCCCCTCTTTGAAAATTATTTGCATAGTACATTTATTGTTTTTTGTGTATGTAAGCATTGTTTGATTTTCCATTTTCAAACAAAAAAAGTTCAGCTTGCGTTTCAAAATTACTTGCTGTGGCAGTTTCCAACTGTCATACAATGTATGGTTCATCCTCTTGAATCAAAGCGTGTGTTCATTCTGCTTCCTGGGGAACTGGCTGCAGCTTTAAAAGGGAATGAGAGATGCTCAGTAAAGACTAGTGCATTTTAGTGCAAATTTAATCTTGATAAAACTCATGAAACTTTCTTAAATAAATGAAATAATAATAAGTTCTTAAAAACACATCAACCACTTGGATTCTTGAATACATATTTACAACGAAATAGCAGCACCCAGACAAACGCCGTTCATGCCATACCTGATCAGCACAGCAAATGTAACAATTTTTTCATTCTCTGATTAAAAGGGCTGGCTTCCTCAATGGAAGAAGTTTCTCATACCATGTGTGAGGGGTTGTCCACAAGTAGCCAGATTTTATGGTTCTCTTCCATTGAAAAAAACCCTAATTATTAATTAAATGTTAATTCTTTTCAAAGTTGTGAAAGTGCTAATTCAGCGTGGCATTTGCAAGCTCCAAAGAGTTGTTTTGTTCAAGGAGCTACTGAGCTAATAAAATTGAGTCTAAATTAGCATTTTCACCACTTGTAGAGATGTAAGGAGCTGACACACCGTGCTTTCTTAGTGTGCTTGGTGCCTCATGCATCTATTTCCATTTGACGTTGTTAGACTTTCTGTACACAGCAAGTGAAAGGTACATATTACCCAAAGTATGGGATCCAGGGAAATTTTCAGCTCATAGCCTTTGCCGTTTGTAACAACGTCATTGGCTGTAAGCATGTAAATATATGAGGCCAGACAAGAGAGGTCCTTTAACAGGTTGCTGCAAATAGGTCCTTTACTCAAATGCTCCGCATGTGGGGCACTGTGCATGGATGGGGGGACAGAGAGAGCAGGAGGGGACAACAGGGCAGCCTGGAAAACTTTTCAATAGAAGTCAGCACAATGACAAGAAATGGTGGATTTAAATATTTGTCTTCCAGTGCTTGCATTCAACCTGGGTATTTGCTTGTAACATCTCTAACTGGTATTTTCATTGTGGAACTTTCCATTTGGAGATAGCATATATAAACATACATACATACTTATGCACACATATATAGAGGGAGAGGGATCTTGGGATTGTATAAGTAGCATTTTATATTCAGTACATCAAAATATATGTGTATTTGAAGGACTTAATGGCTGATTCTGAGGCACTCTTCCAAAAATAAGTATCATACCAACACTGCTTTAGAGCAATCACTTTATTGATGTAAATGATGATAGTTTCTGGATAGTTTTATGCTCATTTAAAGAATGACAAGAAAAAATCAGATAAGTGAGTTGCAGTATTATTTTGCTTCTGTGCAGTAGATTGATGAGGGGCTGCTAGTAAAAGACGCTGGTCTTGCCAGGAAGATGGTGGGGAATAGTGTTTTCCAGAGTGGCTGTGCCCCTGCCTGAGTGTAGGGCACTCCGGAGCACTGAGCCTGCCTTTGAAATGGCCTCAAAAAACTCATCTGCCTTGGGATTCCCATCTGAAACACTGAGACTACCTTATCTCTGCTTTGCTGTGGTTTAGAGAATTAATTGAATTTGTATTGCAGGCTTGAATAGTCTTGGATGCAGATAGAAATCCTTGGGATATGCTGTGCGTCTCTAGGTGATAATGTTCTTCTCTCAGTTGTGTGTGCAACCTTCAGCCTCAGGTTGTTCCTGTGACTACGGGATGGGTTTTCCTTGTCTGACAAGACCCAGCCAGGGAAGTGCAACCAAGGTGCTCGTGACGAGCTCTCCTGCGTGGTTATATCTCAGAAGAGCATCCTTTTGCCATTGACCATCGCTAAGGCCTAAAGATGTACTCTCAGCCCCCTTACCTTTTAGATCTGGCAGCAATTTCCCCACCTGAACAAGGCAGTGCAGTCGGCCGCTCTGCCGTCCGGTGGGGTACGGCAGCCTGCCTGCGGGCAGCCGCGGGGACGGAGGGAGCCCTCCAGGCTGCCATGGGGAAGGAGCAGGGTGTGTAAACCAGGGCAGACTGTAGCCTCAGGCGTGTGCTTACCTCTTCTCATTTAACCATCTGGCACAAAGCTATTTTGCATGGCCGCATTTGTTTCCCGATAGATTGGAGGTGACACTACTGGTTGTATTAGCGATGTTAGGTTGATATCTCTATTTTCTCTTCTCCCAGTGCTCTGATAGCATGGGGCTGAGGAAGGGCGTGTAAATACCTCCAGAGACAGTTAACAAACACTGAAGATTCATGAATTATTTTGGTTACTCTTCAGTTGTCAGCAGCTCAGCCTAATTTAGGTGCTGTGACTTCTTATTTTTCATTTTGGAAATGACAAGTACTTTAGCAGTGTGTAATCTGTGATGGTATTTGATTAAGATCTGATCCTACAAAAAATTAACTATGTGCTAAATGTGTGCATTGGAGACTTCAGTGGCTTCCCAAGCATCGTAGAATTACAGAATGGTTTGGGTTGGAAGGGACCTTTAAAGGCCATCTAGTCCAACCCCCCTGCAATGGACAGGGACATCTTCAACTAGATCAGGTTGCTGAAAGCCCCATCCAACCTGACTTTGAATGTTTCCAGGGATGGGGCATCTACCACCTCTCTGGGCAACCTGTGCCAGTCTTTTACCACCCTTGTGATAAAAAAATTTTTGCCTTATATTTAGTCTGAATCTACCCTCTTTTAGTTTAAAACCGTTCCCCCTTGTCCTATTGCTACACAACTTATTAAAATCATATGCAGGCATAAAGGGAAGCATGAGCATAGTAAGTCTTTGCAAAGTCTGAATACGCAAAATTGGTACTTTATTATAGTAAACTTTTTTTTTTTGCATATTTCAGCCTTAAAAAAAGGACGTTTTTGGATCACCCCTGACCCATATCACAAAGATGACAACATCCAGATTGGGCGAGAGGTGAAAATCTCCTGCCAGGTGGAAGCCATCCCTTCTGAAGAGCTTACATTCAGCTGGTTTAAAAATGGACGTCCCTTGCGAAGCTCTGAAAGGATGGTCATCACACAGACTGACCCCGATGTTTCACCTGGCACCACAAATCTGGACATCATTGACTTGAAATTCACTGACTTTGGGACATACACGTGTGTTGCGTCTCTGAAGGGAGGTGGCATATCGGATATCAGCATTGATGTCAACATCTCCAGCAGTACAGGTAAGGAGGCTTTCTTTGGTATCAGTTGTACTTCGCTATAGCCAAACTATGGCTTTCCTTGACTCATAGAAAAAAGAGGTGTATACGCAGAGCACTTCTCACCATGGGGATATCCAAGCAGACCCTAGATCAGGGGCTGTGTCGCTTTGGTTAAAGGACAGAAACCTGAATAAGTGGCATGTGGTGCACTCTCCCGAGAACATACTAATGTCTGACTTACCCAGACAAGCTTCTTTTACTGTCAGAAAAGTTATTGCTTCTATAAAAGGACTTTGGCCTTTGTTTAGGACTTCAAGGCATCCTGAGTCATGAAAAAATAGCTAGTAGGAAATTACAAGCAGAAACAGGAGTGTGTTATGTTAACCAAACTGAATCCATCCAGCTACTCTAATCGAACAGCAAGTGCCAAGTACAGAGGAAGGAGCTCTTTTTTCTTAATGATTACGCATTGCATGTTGATGAATCATGCTATTCCCAATAGGCAAAACGTGTAAGGTATCTATTACATGTATTTCCAGATCAGTGATTGAAACGTCTCTCTCTTTGATGAGCTAGAGCCTTGGCTATTACTTTGACTGATAATAAATATCTTGTTATTCCTACTGTGGAATAGGAATATGTAACACAATAGCAATTGCCTGCTTTTCTTTATCTCATTGCTAAAAGCTGGTTTGTAACCAATAGATTTCATAGACTTTTCCCCCCAGTAGTTGACTTTAATAACTGAGGTAGTCCATGTTAATAAAATGAACTAGAAAACATTCTGAATGCAGAATTTTTTTCCTGCCAAAAATGAGTTACAACCAAAAAAAAAAAAAAGTTGTTGCTGGTTGATTTCTACAGAAAAGGATAAAAAAAAAGCATTTCTGTTTTCAGAACTCTATTTTATGTTAAAATGCAGAGGCAAATAGTGTCAGTATTATATCTGCTATCCATCCTGTCCTTTATATGAAGCGTTGCTGTGCTTTTCCTCAGATTGTGCTTGTTATTCACTGGGGTAAGGCACGCGGTGCATGCCGTTTAGAAGTAAGATGACAAAGAACACATTGGAAAACATTTTTATAGCACAGAAAGAAAATGTTTAATAGACATGTTCTGACCCCTTTTTACCAAACACATTCAAGTGTACGCTTTCTACTTTTTCAAAAAGATTAAATACACACTTTTTCCTCCAAGAGTATATCCACATTTCTATTCTCCAAATTTTACAACATCAGTAATACTTTGCAAGTACATGTCGCATCTAAACAATCTCTTACAACTTAAAAGATAAATTATTGTTTAGATTTTAATACATGAACTTGCCCTCCATCTTCAGTATGATACCGGTACCATGGATCCTGCTTCAACACCACATCGCTTCTGACATGAGTCTGAAAGGTTTTCATGAAGAATATTATGTACAACAGGGAGATAAGACAGGATTGACCTGTGATTTGGGTAGGAGCCTGGGAAGTAAAGCCATGGGATTGAGTTAGGGGCCACTTAAGCAAAATGGACGTATATAAGCCCATGGGACTGAATAGGAGGTATCTAAGGGAACTGACCGGTGTCACTTCAAGACCACTTTATCATCTTTGAAAAGTCATGGTGACCTAAGGAGATCCAACAGCGACTGGAAAAAATGAAATTTTAGCCCATCTTCCAAGACGGCAAGAAGGAGATGCAGGGGAGTACAGGCCAGTCATCCTCACCTCAGTCCCTGGGAAGGTCAGGGAGCATGTTCTCCTAGAAGCCATGTCAATCCATGTGAAGGACCAGGAGGTGACAGGAAACAACCAGCATGGATTATCAGAAGCGAACTGTGCCTGACCCAACCTGGTTGCCTACTATGATAAAAAGACTTGTCTCTGTGGGCAAGGGGCGGGAAAGGAAAGCTGTTTGCCTTGACTTTAGTAAAGCCTTCAGCAGAGTCTTTTGTAGCATCTTTATAGCCAAACTGGTGAAGTTTGGAGAGGTGGACTGGGCATAAGGTGTGTTTGGAAAATAAGGTGCAGAGAGTTGTGTTCACTGATAGAGAGGCAAAATTTGTGTGTGTATAAGTGAACAAGCAGTCAGCATGTACACAGTTCACTTTTGCTGTGTCCCACCCTGAAACAATGCTCACGTACACAAACCTTGAGAGACAGGAGGAAAACACTGGTTTTATTTAGTTTACTTAGTTCGTATTTTATTATTTGCTATTTATTTTCTATTTGTATTATTGTTCAGGGATCCTTGAATATTTTACTTCTTTTTGCTAAATTTTGTGAGTATAAACCAGAAGCATTTATTTTTACTGTTTGGTAACTCTTGAAATGATTTTGCACAATTTTGTGGACTTTTAGTTAACTTCAGAATGACTATGCTGGAGCAATGCAAGGAGCTTGGGGAGATAGTTGTGGAGGGCTGTTCCCTTGCAGTGGTAGAGGCTGGGGCTGCCTGGCCAGGGAGCAGCTCTGCGGGGTCCCGGTAGGCAGTGAGTGGACATGAGCAGCAGCGTGCCCTGGCGGCAATAGAGGCCAATGGATACCACGTCCAGTTTTGGACCCCTGAAGCAGGAGAAGCTTCAACAAACTGGGGCGAGTCCAGCAGAGGCTGTGAAAGTGGTCAAGAGCGGTTGGAGGAAGGGGGCTTGTCCAGCCTGGAGAGGAGACAGCCCTGGGGCACCTAACAGCAGCCATCCCCTGCCTATAAGGGATGTATCAAGAGGATGGAGCCGGGCTCTTCGCAGCAGTGTGTATTGGGAAGGTGAGAGGCAACAGGCATGAGTTGAAATGAGAAGTTCAGACTGGATATAAGGAGCAACTTTTTCCCCATGAGGACACCTGAGTGGGAAACTGAGACTGAGTTGTGGGATCTCCGTCCCGGGAGGTTTTGAAGACCTGATAAAGCCCTAAGCAGCCTGGTCTGACCTCACATCTGGCCATGCTTTGAGCTGGGGCTTGGACTAGAGACCTCCCTGAGCTCCCATTATCCCACGAAGACTGTAGGGGTAGAAACACTAACTAATACATTCATGGACAAGGGAACAGCCTGTCTTTTGGCCAAAAAAACTTTTCAAACTTATTAATGCACATCTTACTAACAGGTAAAGAACTGAGAGGATTATTATAGGATAAGAGCCGAGTTTGGCATGATGGATGGCAGTTGCATGCAAACTTCGTTACCTGCTTGCCAGCGTGAAGTGGACAGTGACATTTGTGCAGTCATGCATTGCCCATCTGGTAGACAGTAACCGCTGTGTTATCTGTACTTGCTGGGGAATCATTTGGGAAATTGATGGGATTTATTGGAAACATCCATTAGATGGCCGTACCTATAAGCTCGTCACAGTTTCTGCAGGCAGTGATGAATTATGTCAGCTCTTAAATTTACTGTCCTGTAACACTCAAGAAAATCAGAAAGGGGGAAGAAAAACTAGCGTTTGGGATCAGCCTTATTCAGCATCTTAAAAGAAATTCTGCTTATTTGTATGACTTCATTACCCGACTAAACGGAAGCTGAAATAGTTTCAGTGTGCTTTTGAAGGTCACTACTGATTCATCAAGATTCATTACTGCTGTGGTAATTATGAACATAAGGCCTAGGCACAAACACATTTTCCAAATGCCAGGACTTGCACGGGTGTATTAATATCGCGTTGTGTGTCTGTTTGCTGATTTTGGGGAGAATTCTCTCTCCCTGATGTGCACGAGGTTCCTCCTGGGGTCACCAAGTGAGGCAGGAGGGGCTGTGTCACCTCCTAAGGAAGGAGGGAGACGGTTAGATCTCCTCTGTCCCTCCAGCAGATTGGAAAGGGACGTGTGGCAGTGCAAGGGACATGCCAGCCTCTTGGCACACTCGGCATTGTTTAGCAGGAATATTTTTCCCGTGACATGTTGTACCTTCAGCAGGAAAGGCATAGGTTTATGTCCTGAGTATCTTATATAAATGGACCTGAAATAATCCCCTAGCAGCCTTCGCCCCGCCACATTTCCATAAAGTAGATCACTGAATAGTGGAAATGAAGACTCAAATGTTGAATATTTGCCCTATAAAAGCCCTGTCATCCATAAAACCAACCCTGGGCAAACATTACTGAAAGACAGGATGGCTCTTCTGTGTGTGTGTGTGCATGTCATGGGGAATCTGAAGGCAGAAAATCTTAAAACAGCAACAAAAACCTCCCAGTAAAATAGGCTTGTGGCAAGCAAAAAAGAGAGGTGGATCAGGAGAGTGTGTCAGTCTTTGTAAGCGATCTTTTTCTCTGCCTTAAATATTGTATTCAAAGCAGGAAGCATGAGACTTTAGGTGACGTATGGTCTGCTCTGTTCAGTATGGGTTCTTAGCTATCTTTATCCCCCTAAAATCAGTATCAGTACAGTAAGAAATGTAACATCCGTCACTTCTGGCTTATTCTCTTTTCGTCTTTCTCCCTGGAGGTAGTATTGTGCAGTGAAGTGAGTTGTTCTTTCAGGGGGGTTATTTTACTTAATTCTCTGGCTGCACTGCTCTGAATTGCTGCTAGAAGGGCTGGGTGGAGGAGATGGCTGATAGTCTTGGGCTGGAGGTGGTGGTCACCCTTCCTTTCCTACAAGAGTCCTACCCAGTGTGGGCACAACTGGATGTCCTACATGGCAAATATGTCAGCTAAATTCTTCATCTCTGAAGATGTGCTGGGCGTGTACTACCCCGGGTAGGCACATCCCGGAGGGGAACATGGACTTTGGGCATGAGCACAGGGCAGCTGGTGGCCTCCAGGTCTCCTGTTCCACCTCCGAGGCTAGTCATGTCAACAGGTAGATTTGGTTTTACGTAAGTGCTGCCAGAGACAGGCAGAGAAATTCCTGAAGAACTAGTATATACGAGGCTGTGTATCCTCCCTGCAATATGATAAGAGAGCTTCCCTGTTAAGCTAATCAGCTATCTATTAAATAATGAATTAACTAAACGTCCAGGCTGATCTGTTAGGACATGTGGCCTTGATGTGTTTGTGAAGTATGTGTCCTCTGGTCATCTTGTTCCTTCTTTGATGATACATAAAAGAGACCTTAATTTTAGTTCTAAGTGTTTATTAAAATCACAGTACTGCCTCTTTGCATAGTGACAAAATGCTTTTTGTGAGATAATTAGTGGTCCAATTAAGATATTTGTAAACCTTAAGCACTGTCCAGAGTGATTGTTCACGGGCAACCCTGAGACATACCAGAAAACAGACAGACGTTTCATTATTGCAGTAAATTGATTATTTTTGTGAGCCATTATCTTTGGAGTTTATCTTTGAAAGGAATAGGTGAACAGAAGGGACAGATAAACGCCAGATTTTGTTAAAAAGCTTTTTCTTTTATAGTTCTATTTTAGTACTTAATGTGCAGAGATTTTTCTTTTTAATTCTATCCCTGGGAGCCGCCGTCCCTTCCCGTCACACAGCTTGCAGCACGGCTGGCCAAGCTGCTTGGCTGCCTGCTCCTGCGGGGAGCGGGGCAAGGACAGGCGATCTCCTGCTCTGCAGCCTCTTCCCTCCCCAGCACCTGGTTTCCCCCAGGAAATCTGATTTCTCCGGGATGTGTTCATCCACCGCGGATTGACTTCAGCTGTGTTTCTGGGAGCAGACACCCTCTTTAGCGGCCATGTATTGCGGAGTCTCTTTATTCTTCTCCGGAGGGCTGTGGAGTTGGCTCATCATCTCGTGTTGCATATGGCTCATGGAGCTCCTCAGCATGACTCCTGCGAGATCACTGAAAGCTAATATGGTTAATTCGCTGCTGGCTGTGTATGTTCTGGGTTTAAAATGTGCCTTTTCAGAGTCTGACTGCAGAGTTAGGTGGTGTTTTAAGGTATTAAAAGTATGTTGAGGTATAAGAACTGATTCTGGAATTATTTTACTGTCTAAGCAGATCTCTTATACAAACCCCCACCACGAAATCTGTGGTTGATGTTCATGTCTTCATTTGCAGTTAGAAGTAGCTTGTGCCCAAGAAAACACGGGCTGTGGTGCTTTCTCTTCTTTGCGTATGGGCAGGAGAGCACACAGGCAACCGGAGCAATGAGAACAGAAAGCGACCGTGAAATCAAGACATTATTTCCTTACAGGTTGCTCGATTTACGTTCCACATGAGTAACTAGATAGATCCTCTTTCATGGTGATGAAAGGCCATGGAAAGGTTAAAGTAAATTCTCTTGACTTCAGCTGCTTTTCCAACCATTTGGCTGGATCGTCTGCCCCAGGGCTCTTTTCTCACCTCTGGAGACCCTTTCAGCTCCCCGGTATTCCCCAACACTTCTTCTGAAAGAAACGCACATTAAGGGGATGCTGAACAGTCTTAGTCTCTGTTTACAAAAATGTCTAGAGAACCTGAATAATTATTGCTTGCTGCCCTTCAAAGGCTAAATGATCTTGCTCATATACTTTTTGTATACCAGCTCAGCTTCCTATACCAAAGCTCAGTCTGCCCTGTCTTAAAAAAACCCTCCATCACATAAGGAGTATGAATCATGAACAGGGACCGAAATGCATGTCCCTGGCAGAGGATGATTAATATTAGAGATTCAGACCTTCAAATTCATAAATATTAGAGAAGGAGGATACACGAATAATTTCACCTCTATCTCCTAGCCAGTACAGTGCAGATTCTTCAATATTCCTTATCCAGGCTGGTTTTAAATTACTTGGACAATGTGACTTCCAAAACTTCTTTTGGGAGATTATCTCTGAGTAATCTCCGGTACGGATTATTTCTTGATATGCAGCTCAAACGCTCCTTTGCTCCGCTTTATCCTCTAATTACTAGTTATTATCATTAGTCCCTTTTAAGCAGCCTCATCACACTAGCCTACAACTCCTCCCAGCCCACAGCCTCCCCATCACTGCTGAGACTGGCAGTCATTGCTTCAGGGCTACGGCTTTCCTTTCTGCCTGTTTAAGGCACCTGAGGAAATACAGAAGTGACAGTAGCCCCTACTTCACCTGTGCCATCCATAACCCCCAGCAAAGAGCTCAGGAGTTGTGCTGTCCCCTCCCAAGCCTACCATGGGGTCACCACTTCTAGGGTCACCCTGTCCTTCTCACGCTGGTCGTCTTCTGCCCCTTTGAATGATTTCTGTGTAAGCAGACGCTTGCCTCTGCCATTGCCTCTTTGGCAATTAATTAAGCTATCTGGAGGTTCAAAATAGGGACGGTAAGTTGACCCATCAGGATTTCAAAGATCTAGAGTAGACTAGATCTAGATTGTGGCTACCCAGAATATGCAGTGAATAAACGTATTAGGCTCATGCATTTTGGCTTTTTCTTTGAAATAGCTACTTTGGTCCTCTCCCCATTCTCCTATAGACATGGTGACTGTGCTGGATCAAGGATCCTATGGAATTACAGTGGAACTGCCACAGGAGATCAGACGGAAGAGTCTAGTCTGGTTTCCTATCTCCAGTAACAGACTGACACGTCTGCCTAGGGAGCAGTTTAATAAAAAAAAAGAGGACAAGAATACAGTGATACCTTCTGCCATCTGACCTTCTGGTGAGTCAGCGGCTTTCAGAGGCAAAGGTTGTCTCAGACCATTTTATTTAAGAGCCAGGAGTGGACATATATCAACAGTAGCCCTCTTATGCATGTGCCTCTGCCAATTTCAAAGGATAATAACATGTGTTTTTAAAGTAGGTGCTGCTTTAGTGTTACCAATGCTTTTGTTTTCCAAGTGATAACCCTCTACTTTAGGAAACAGATTTAACTGCTAAGAGTATGAACTTATTTTTTAAGCCACTTGCTGCATGAATAAGGTAATGTTTGTTGTTTCAAATATAAGGTTTAGCTAATTTATTATTCTGCACAAGCAGGAACAGAATTGACCTTTGTTTGCAGCAGGCTCTGTAGCTGGTGCTGCAGGAGACATGCTGATGCCTCAGCGAGGAGGGCTGAGCCCCTCTGAGACTCTGCTTGTGCCACAGCAGCACCTGCCGGGAGAGGGAGGCTGGCACAGCTGGCAATACTCTGACACGGCCAGCAGCACCCCGACACAGCTGGCAGCACCCCAGCACAGCTGGCAATACCCCAACATGGCCAGCAGCACCCCGACACAGCTGGCAGCACCCCAGCACAGCTGGCAATACCCCAACACGGCCAGCAGCACCCCGACACAGCTGGCAGCACCCCAGCACAGCTGGCAATACCCCAACATGGCCAGCAGCACCCCGACACAGCTGGCAGCACCCTGGCATAGCTGGCAATACCCCAACATGGCCAGCAGCACCCCGACACAGCTGGCAGCACCCTGGCACAGCTGGCAACACCGTGCTCACCCGCTTGGCACTTCTGCTTGCTTGGCTGGCACCCCCCTCTGCTCACCCCACTGGCAGCACCCTTGCTAGCACACCCTTGTTCGTGCACATTGGCTCGCGCACCCTTGCACCTTTGCTCTTGCACCTTTGCTCATGCACTTCAGCTTGTGCACCCTTGTTCACCCACCTTTGCTCATTCATCTTTGCTTGTGCACCCTTGCTCAGGCTTCTAGTAACAAGCGACAGGACGAGAGGAAACAGCCTCAAGTTGCTCCAGGGACGGTTTAGGTTGGATATGAGGAAAAATTTCTTCATGGAAAGGGTTGTCAAGCCTTGGAACAGGCTGCCCAGGGAAGGGGTTGAGTCACCATCCCTGGAGGTATTTAGACGACGTGTGGATGTTGTGCTTAGGGAGATGGTTTAGTGGCGGACTTGGCAGCGTTAGGTTTAGGGTTGGACACGATGATCTTGCAGGTCTTTCCCAACCTAAACAATTCTATGATTCTATGTTTCTACACCCTTGCTCATGCAGACTTGCCGGGCCCTCCTCCACAGCAGGCTCAGCCGCCTTGTCCCTGGTCCTGGGGGATGTAATCATCCTTCGAATGATTATTTTCTCCTCAATTCTCTAGCTCTCCCCCTCTCCTCCTGCCCCCCCTCCATCTTCCTGATTTCTCTGTGGGCATTGCATTGATTTGAGTTTCTTCTGTGGCTTTTTTTTAGCTGTATTGCTTATGAAAACAAGTCATACATGATCAGGCTGCCAGTGCCTGTCAGTTGGTGTGTTGCAGTCCCCCACACCCCCTGATATTTTCTGACCCTGTAGCTAATTTAAGGCAAATTTCGCAGCAGAATAGACATCTCGGAGATGATTAAGTACCTGCGAGTTTGTGAAAATAAATAGATGGGTATAAAAAGGGAAACCCTACCAAAACCCCTCCCTGAGCAAAGACTCAGTGCTGTCCTTCTTCCTAATTACAGAGTAGAGAATCAGCATCTGAGTTAAGGGGGACCCGTAGCCATAAGCGCTGTGGGGGGGCAGAGAAATACTTTGTGGGAGCTTGCTGTCTTGGGCACTGTCAGTCAAATGTGATATGTGAAAGCCGCAGCCAGGCTTCTTATTAATGGCATTGCCCATGAAATGATTTGTTTTAATAGATGGCCTTGTCCCTCCTCTCTCCTTCTCTGTTTCCAGTAATAAGAACATTAACAAATACAGTAAAACATAATAATATATTGGCTGGCTTACAATGTGACAGATACTGGTTGTGTTGCAAAATGCCACAGGAGAAGATGAGTCAGGGTATTTTAAGGTATCTTTCCATCTGGGGTACTGATACAGCCTATCTTATCAGCCTGCCTGCAGACCTTGTAGTCTATGGTCCTTATCTTGGCAGTGTGCAGTTTTTGCAGTACTGTTATCTCTCTTTTTCAGAAAGAAAACTGAGTTAAAGAGAGGGTAAATTACTTGCTCACAGTTGCACAGGACCTTTTTGGCATGCATCTTTTTTTTTTTCCTTTTTTTTTTTCCCCCCAAAGACGCACGTCCTTTGCCGTTCACTCTCCTTCCTCTCAAATGCCTCCAGAAGCTACATGTGACCATGAGAAACAGGGTGTATTCTTTCCTGCTTTCTTCCTTATATGGTTCATAGTTTGCTCTGAGAGTACAAATTTCTGAATTTCCCCTGCCTCTTGGTCTGAGATGCTGGTTCTTGCAGCTGGCAGGCTCCCACAGCTGAAGCTCAGGGCTGGTGCCTTCCTGCATCCCCAGAGTGCGGCTGCATGGGAAGCAAGTCTTCACGAGCCCCCAATTGCACTCGTGCATCTCTACCCCCCTTCCTCTCTAGGTCCACCTCATGGACACACTGAATTTGTCTGTTTACTTCTCCCGTGATGAGCTTAGTGAAGGAGTTTCTTAAACATTGTGGATATCTGAGGAACAGCTCCTCAGTTTATTTGTATCCCATCCCTGTTTCAAGTGCAGGGTTGGGTCAGTCTCCACACATGAATCTGGCTTTGCTGCCTCCTCTCATTTTTTGTCTCTCTTCCGTCATGCGTTGCCTTCACAGGCAGCATCTGCAGAGGACTGCTCGCTGTGCCGAAGGCAAGTCTTGCTTCTGGCTCAGTGCTTGAGATGAGAAGTTACAGCCCTTGCCCCAGCCAGAAGATGGGTCATTTCTGAGGCTAAGACAGGTTGCTTTGATGGCAGTCTGGAAAGGATGGAGTCTGAAACAAGCTGCCAGTACAACATGTCCAGAAATAGGTCTACATGGACAACCACCAAAGGGAAAACTCATGTCCTGGACCCACCTGGACGATGGGGTTGCAAGCAGAACTGTAGATAGCACTGAAGGCTGGTACATAGCAGGTAGCAGACCTTTTCCCTCTTGATAGCAGGTATTTTGTTTGAGGGCAGTGACCCCATAGTCTTGGCCTCACTGTTCTCACGGTCAGTGAATCCCTGAGACGGGAGAATGCTGTGCATCCCTGGGGCAGCCGGAGGTGCCGGAGGGGCAGGGAGCGAGAGGAGAGCTACAAGGGAGCCTGTAGCATCCGTAGCGACTGGGAGAAGCAGATTCAAAGCAGGGAGCAGACCCACTGCCCAGAGGGGAAGGGACAAAGTAAATGTTTTTTTGCTGATCCAGACAGAGCTGTGTATTATTTGAACTAAGCTGAGAAGCCACAAGCCAGGTGACCTGGAAAAAATGTTCAGAAGGAGGCTCCTTCCTGCAGGCAGGCAGTGCACAGTGTGCTTTCAAACCTTGCTCTTTAAATTGTATTTTCCTTCTTGGAACAATACCTTTTTCCCAGTTTAGTCTGTGTTTTCATAGAGCATTGCTTTAGGAAGTGGCCGTTTGGTATCTATTTGATGTGCTCGCTTTCAGGAGAGAAGGCGGAGGGGTCCCACCGCAAGCACCAGGTCCAGCACAAGTACCGTGTACTTCACAGCAAAAGCCTGGGATGTAGAAATGAGGGAGAGGGAAGGGCACACGCTGATGGAGAAACACAGTCAGAATAGCTCGGAGGACCACAGAGCAGCGCTCACCTGCTCCTTCTGTCTTGTCCCTCACCACCTTCAGCACCCTTTTCCCTCTGCATTTTTTCTCTGAGCTCTGGTAGGGCTCTGACAAGACTGCTGTCATGGCTTTGTACCACCCTCCCTTCGCTGGGGTGGACCATCTTGTGTCCTGCAATCCTTCCTCACCAGGGGCTTCTGGGCATCTTCATGGGATGGTTCTCCTCTGGGCTCCCTCCAAGTGATCCAGGTCTCCTAGGCACTGGCCTGTGCTCAGGACCTGCTATGGGACACACGGGCATAAGTGAAAAATAAGAATATTTTATTAATGTTAAGAATGTTTTATTAAGCAGTCTTTCTCTTTTTTCTTTTTGCTTTTTCTTTTTTTTTTTTTGTCTTTTTTTGAAGTATAAAATAATTTTTCCTTTACTCTCCTGTGGAAAAAGTCATTTCTACTTTTGCATGTCCCACCTGATTCAGAAGGAACTATTAAAGCCTTCGAAACAGCTGAAAACAGCATTTTGATACCTATGAAAGACCCTGATTTGACTCTGATTCCTAGCAGACTTATCAGGTCCGTAGACACGGGGTAGATCCTGGGGGAAAACCGGAACTGTTTCTCACTGGTACAAGTCTGTTGTTTCTGTCTCTGGGGGCCTGAAAATAGCCTTTGATTATTTTTTCCTGCAGACAGGAGTTACGGTGCAGGCTGTATTTTGTCAGTCCTGGCATTCAAGCAGAGGAGGTGAGGGCAGGACAACGTGGAGAGGTGATGCTCCTAGGAGGGATTGTTTTAAAACAGAAAGCATCTCTCTACATGATTCAGAACAGAAGACCCATAAAGGCAGCCGAGTTTTCAGAAGGCACAAAAGGAAAGAGTGGACTGGCAGTGTTTAAATTGGGCTGTTCCACGCCCTCCCCCTAAGCAAGTGTCCGCGGCTCTGAAGGCACCATGTGTGATCTGGAGATCACGGGCAGCTTCAGAGACGGAGCTTTCGTTTGTGTTGCGCTGAGAAGAGTAAGAGATTGGCGATAAACCCAATATAGGTATGATGAGATGGGAATGATAATTGGACATGGCAAAACTGCTCTCGTCAGGCCGGCGGAGCTTGCAGTGCTTTGTAATTATCAAACACTGTCTCCTAAACAACTGAGGCAGAGAGGCCGCCTCTAATGGGACCGATGGTGGAAGCTCACTGGGATGCCCGTCGTGCAAACACCGATGCCTTTGCCAGGGATGCCACGGCATTTCTGTCCCGATCAAGCACCTTGCACAGCCGACAATACACGCTCACAGCCCAGAAGGCCAACCGTATCCTGGGCTGCATCCAAAGCAGCGTGGCCAACAGGTCGAGGGAGTGATTCTGCCCCTCCGCGCTGCTCTAGTGAGACCCCCCCTGCAGTGCTGCGTCCAGCTTGGGGGTCCCCAGCACAGGACAGACAAGGACCTGTTGGAGCGGGTCCAGAGGAAGCCACGAAAATGATCAGGGGGATGGAACGCCTCTCCTGTGAAGAAAGGCTCAGAGAGTTGGGGTTGTTCAGCCTGGAGAAGAGAAGGCTCCGGGGAGACCTTATTGCAGCCTTTCAGTACTTAAGGGGGCTTATGAGAAAGATGGGGACAGAGTTTTTAGCAGGGCCTGTTCTGACAGGACAAGGGGGGATGGTTTTAAACTAAAAGAGGGGAGATTCAGACTAGATTTAAGGAAGAAATTGTTTACGATGAGGGTGGTGAGACACTGGCAGAGGTTGCCCAGAGAGGTGGTAGATGCCCCATCCCTGGAAACATTCCAGGTCAGGTTGGATGGGGCTCTGAGCAACCTGGTCTGGTTGAAGATGTCCCTGCCCACGGCAGGGGGGTTGGACTAGATGACCTTTAAAGGTCCCTTCCAACCCAAACCATTCTATGATTCTCCTCACTGCTGAGGACTGGTGATTCAGAGTCGAGGCTGATAATTCGGAGCAGCACTGGGGGCAATTAGGAAGTCTCTCTCTTGTAAGACTGTGGAGAGGAGGAAGGATGGGTCCTTGGGCATCGCCAGCTCACTGTGCGGCGGTGCCAGGCCTTCCTGCTCCAAGGGGCTGTCTAACTCCTGCTGGAAACAGTTGTTCACGTATTCCTTCCGGATTTGTTAATGCAAATCTCTATGAAAGAAATACCACTTCGATAAACTCCTGTGATAGAAAGATGCCAACTGCATTTCAGTTTCAGGTCTTGAATTCTGAGTTGATTTCTGAATTGGCAAAATTCTTCCTCATTGCGTGGCCATTATAAGCTGGATAAAATCAGCAGCCAGTCTGTTATAAAAAATGGGGCTTAATGCCAAATACTCATAAAAAGGAAAGCCATAATTTGCAGTGATAAAGTGCTAGCTGCGACCGGTGTTCCGAATGCGCTGATGTACACTGGTGTGGTGTATTGGCATGTCAGAGATGCGCAGGGAGGCAAGTAAGTGTCATAGCTGGGGCTGTTAAATCTTATTTTAACCACTTCAAGCAGCTGAGCACCTTGTCTCGTAAATAGTAGCATTGCACAGTCTTCCAATATATGTAGTCACTATGCATTGCTGTCTGTGTATAAATTAATTCTTCATATATAATTACGACTGCACAAGCAAGAAAGCCACCTGACGTCTCTGTACTGCTAATTGTTGAACCGTCTCTTTTTCTCCTTTGAAGTCCCACCCAATTTGACTGTTCCTCAAGAAAAGTCACCCCTGGTCACCCGGGAAGGGGACACGATCGAGCTGCAGTGCCAGGTGACAGGGAAGCCCAAGCCCATCATCCTCTGGTCCCGAGCAGACAAGGAGGTCGCGATGCCGGACGGGGCGATGCAGACGGAGAGCTACGATGGGATCCTGCGGATAGTGAACGTGTCCAGGGAGATGACGGGAACCTACAGGTGCCAGACCAGCCAATACAATGGGTTTAATGTGAAACCCAGAGAAGCTTTGGTACAGCTTATTGTACAGTGTAAGTAGACCCTTATTTTCTTTCCATGTGGTTTTGCTGAGAAAAAGAAGTTGATTTATTTCTCCCCTAAATACACAGCAGCAAGAGTCTCATGGTTGTTACATTTTTGATGCTGTGTTGTTTGGCTCTGTAGTTCCTGAATCCATGATTTTAATGTAAATATAGAAATAAAAATGACATAGGAATCACATTTATATTAAAAAAAAGTGTGAGGCAATCATTATTTTCCCAATGCCTCGCTTTAAATCTCTTGACACAGGAACAAGCACATGAGATAGGAGAACATATTTCTATAAATGCAGATCTGATACTGATCTCATTTGTTGGTACTGTGTAAAACAAGAAGAAAAAAATGAGAGAAAGAGCTGTTCCATCTTAGCTGATCTGCATGCAGATCTGCATAGTCTGCTCTGACTCTGAATGTGAACCATCAGCATCAGGAATGGGAAGGAAAATGTAAGGGAAAATCAATTATTTTGGAAATGCTCAGCGTTTATTACTGGAAAATGAAAAGTCTGTTTTGATAGGGTTTATGGGAAATAATGAGCCATTCTTTGTTGCTGTGTGTCTGATAAAGATGTTCACTAAATGACTTTCATGTGCCTGTTGTATTGTTGGTACTTATTTTCACTTTTTTGTAAAGTGACTTGTGCAGCCCTCATTTGTTCTGGTTTCAGATGCCTAAATATTACGGCAGATTTGCTTTTTAACAGTGTTCTGTGCTCAGCACGACTGACCTCTTTTGGGGCCTCCAGGGATAAGATGCTGCAATATACATAGTTATTACTAATAATCAACTGATTTGTTTTTCCCAAGGTCTGTTGTATAACAAATTATTTAATGCACTTGATTACATGTTGTGGTATCTGCAGTGCTTTCATCAGAGCTATTTACTGGTGTGCCGGCACAGCCTTTTATCAAAGCACGCTTCTGTCCCAGCCAGCAGTCACGCGGATTAATGACACCAAGAGAGTCAGGCCTGCTTCTCCTGGTTGTGGGTTCCTCTGCATTAGGACTGGCTTCACCCACCTGCACTGATGTATCTAAAATGGGCGCAGAGGTGTCTTTGGCTCTGTCTAGAGATTGCAGAAAATAGCTGGGATCTTAGAGCATCCTCCGGAGAGGTCTGTCTTTCCCTGTAGAGCATAAAATGATTACGGGGGAATTAGTCTCCTACTGATGGCAGTTTTAAAGCACATGGATTGTTGCAGGGAAGACTGGCAAGGAATGGGCTGGACCACAGCTGTGATGTGTCCCACATTTTGCCCTGGAAGACTTTATTTCAAGTCTTTCACAGTCATAGAAACTCTTCTATTTATCCAGCGAGCTCTGCAATGTTTATCCTGGTCTCCATTTCAAAGCTTTTAAGCAGATGCTGTTATCATCTTCAGCAGGGAGGTAATCATGCATTTCATGTTAGAAGAAGGGACGGTTGAATCTGGGTCTTGGGGAATGTTTCCCAGGATGTGGATGTGGACTTCCCACCAGCTGCACTTCTTCAGGCCCTCAGCCAGTCCCTGATGGACCCAGTGGGATGACTCCTGCTGACTTCCAAAGGCTGGTGGATGCCTTGCTTGGATTGCTGTTATTTTACAATATTTGACTGGCAGGGAAAAAAGCTCTGTTTTTATGTATTTTTAGTGCTGTGTTAGATGCAGCAGTTCACGTCTTCTGAAAGAGGTGAGAGACACAACTTGAAAATGGTTGTAATACGCAGGAGTACAACAGGTATTTACAGGAGATTTTTCTTTAATCTGTTCTTGTTTAGATTTCTACTCACTTTATTCAGATCCTAGCAAGTAACAATTTGGAGACGAATGGACAAAGCAGATATTATGTAATGCATTGATTATTTTTTCTTGTGGGAGGAAAGTACGTGTGTTCACATCGACTTCAGCATCGTTTTCTATAACTAGCATAGCATTTATTCAATTGTCATAAAAATCAGTTCTTTTCAGTAATTTTGTAATATTTATTTTAGATGCTTCTATCAGTTATAAACAGGGAAAGATATTTGATGAAACACTTTTATTTCTGTAATAACTCATTGATTTCACTTTGTACATGGTGCGTGGGTGTGTGAGCAGATGGACGTTGGTAGCTGGGTACATTCCCATTCTCTAGGGTATTCGAAGAGTTTCTGCTTCTGGGAGCAGGACCTTCTGTCTCACCAAAGTGGTGTATTACTGTGTTTTGCTCCATGGGGTAAATCTTTCAGTGGAACTACTGCTCTAGGTCATATCCCTAAAAATGAAAAATTAAGGATAAATTCAAAGATAAAGGCATTTTCTTAATTTGACCTACTCTCAGTTCATCTGACCAGTTTTAACAGAGTTTTTCTTTTCCTCTCCTCTCTTTTCTCTCTGCTATCCCTTTAACCACATGCTCAGTGATCTCAGGATCCCAGACTATGAGTTCTCTAGGAAAATGACTGGTGCTAGGTAAATGACTGTGCTTTGTCACAGTTTGGCCTCAAGTCGTGGTTTAAGACTTTGGATTTTTCATGTTTAGCATCAAATTCTAACAATTCTAATAGGAAATTGCAAAGGCATCATGGGACACCAAAAGTAAAGGAAGACTCATCTCTCTTAGCCCAGGTCTGTTGCGCAAGACGTGGTTGGTGTGCTTTTTAGTACACTTTGAGTCATGCAGTCCTTGTCACGTCCTGAACTGATTGCTCAACAGTAAAATACAGCAAAGAAGATACTTGTTTTGACGTCTAATTGAGTAGGCTTTGGAGAGGAATTTGACTGAAAATTTTAATCATCTGAAAGTTAGGTACCTGTGCTCCCTGCGTGGCTATGGAGAGTGAAGCATCTGCAGGGATGGTTTTTCTTTGTCCCAGTTCCCCATCTGTAAAATAGAGAAAACGGTTCCTGCCCTAGAGGTTTTGGAGATGGGATTCTGAGGATGCTGTAGTAATGAAAGACATGCAATATCTGATTTGATCAATAAACCTCGTATCCTTTGCTTATTGCTATTTTTATCCTGTGCTGTTTTCTCTTAGGTGTGTTCGCACTCATCACAAGCTATGGGCTTTACAGGTTTGGATCTTTATTGTTTGGTAGCTTTTGTGAGCCCTGCTAGCTTTTCTCTGGGAGATTGATTAGGATCATGGAAGTACAGCAACAGCAGCAAGAAGAGCTAAACACCTTCCATGGGATTTGGTCACTGTTGTTACTCTACTGTCCATATCCCGTGGGAGACTGGAGAAGACCTCTGGGGGAAGAACAAGACTAAAAGACCACCCTGTAAAGTGCTTGTGTTCATTTCTCACTCTTCTTTGCCTTCCCCCACAGAATAAAAGAAGGATGAAGCTAGTCACGATGCTAGGGACAGAGCTGAGGGAGGTCTGTCATCGTAGATAAGTCATCAGCAGAGCCTGGTCTGTGAAGTCCTGCCGGCACGGGTTCCCCAGGAGCCGTGCAAGCAGAGACAGCATTCGGAGAGCAGAGATTTTCCCAGGACTCATGGATGTTGTCTTGGCGTCTCTGCCTTGGAGAGGAGCAGGCAGCACCAAATAGCCTGGTTTGCTGTGCAGCTGGTTCCTCTGCGCTGCCTTTGCAGGGACTTTCTGCCTGTTTCTTCCCCACGACTAGGCTCTTTTGAATGTACTGTCATCTATAGTATGGTCAATATGCTCTTCAGAGAATGGCATTTATCCTTCTGTATCTTTCTTCCACAGTTTGGAGAGCTTTTGGCATGGGGAAGGCCATTTGCTGGGTCCAGGAGGATCCCTTCAGCAGGTTTAAATGACGTGAGCAGTTTACTGGGAGGGCTGGGCTAACCGTGCAAAATCAGCCTCGCAAAGCAGCGGTGCCAGCTGTCCCAAGTGTGGTTTGCTGCGTGCCTGCGAGTGGGAAAGGGATGCTGAGTGGGGCAGAGGAGGCACCTATGCGACTGTTTAGAGACCTGCGCTGGCTCATGGTGACCTAAAGTGCTCGTGCAACGGCACTGTTGATATTGCTGTTTTGGTGTTGCAAGACACACTGCTCGTTTCCCCCAAAGCTGGTGCTGAAAGATGAAAGATCCTGGTCTAGACGAAGCCCCAGCTCCTGCTGAAGCTTGCGCCTGCTCTTGGGGTCCCCATCAGAAGCCCCAGCGGCCATGAACCTTCCTGCCATGAGGTCTCCAGGATGTAGCTTCCTTGCTCTGAGTTGAGAGGGTGGCATCTGAAAAGGAAGGGCTGTTCCAGACACGTGCTCCTAAAGGTGGCTTGTCCCAGTTCACTTTCAGAAGGACACTAAGACAGACAAGTGGAAAGTGGGAACTACGTGCGGTGACAACGTTCAGCGCCCTGCACCTGCTCACAGTGCTGACCATTTTCTTGTCTGCAAATTCGGGTAAATAAAAGTTAAAATAAATAAATAAATGCCTGCTGTTGGCAGACAGGATGCAACCCAGAAATAATTTCAATGCACCACTTCTACTGCTGGAAGAGAATGCTCGGGAAATAAAAATGCCATCAGGTACAACATAATCAAATGTTTACATCGTGTACCTTATCAAGTGATGATAGCAGGAAGGACAGAGTCATTTTTCACAGTGGACATTGCTGCGTGTTGGGCTTGCGTTTTATATGCTCCAGTTTTACTTTGGTGCTACATAAAATATTGTTTATAATATAAACTGTTTTTCAAATGCATTGGTCTCCAAGTACTTGTAAAGCCTCTTAAAACATCAAAGATACTTCATGGTAACCTGGTTGGCAGAGCAGTTGGCCACATTGTGATGCTCTGAATTTTCCTTTCAGTTTGAGTTCCAGTTTATGTATGTCAGTCCTACTCAGTAATAAATTCTAACCAACTAATGAAATCATGCTGAAGGGGAACATTCTTCAGGGATTATATTTGAAATGGAACAGAGCTAATTAGTAAGAAATATGAGGCTGAATTATGATCTCAGGTGCATCATTGCAAATCTGGAGTGTATCAGTGGGGCATAAATTAGTTGTTCAGGTTTTACATTGGCAGGAGAGTTCAGAACTGGGTCCGCTTTGCTTTGATTGTAGATGTTATTTGCAGCTGAGGATGGGAAAAAATAATCTTTTATGCTTTACACAGGCAATTTGGCAGCTCAGAAAAATTGCCATATCTATTCTGTGACTGTCTAAATATGTGCCTGATGAAATATTTATATGAAATATTTATATGTAAATATTATATATTATATTAATAATGAAATAAAAGGTTGTTGCAAAAGAAAGGAATGAAGTGTTCTCCAACCAAAATAGAACTAGAATTAATGAGCTTAAAACTCATGGAGATTTAGGAAAGTAATTATGAGGAATTTTTAACAGGTAGGGTGGCTAATCCCTGCAGTAGTTTGCCAGGAGACTTCCAGACTTTGAGTCCATGGATGGTCTTTTTTTTTGAAGCTGGGTGGACAAAGCCCTGCAGGGAGTGGGGACGGGCAGGAAGGAGGACGGGGAACACTGCTCTAGTTTGGAGATGCTCACACCGAGTTTCAGCTCCAGAGAAAAGTGCCCTGTGGTTCCCGGGGCCGTGACAGCAGCTGATTGCTTAGGAATATTTTTGCACTCCGAGTTCTTCGTTCCTATTGCTGGGCAGAGCCAGGCGAGTTAATGGTATTGTTTCGTGAGTGGGGATCAGGAGTGCAAGTAAAACTCTCCGAGAGTGCAACCTTCCAGATTTTCAAATCCACTTATAAAATTTTTACTATGAAAATGTATTAAAAAGGGGGTAGCCAGGGAATTGTAATGGGGAATTGAATGGGGAAAATGACTTTATTTTTAAGTAAGCACTGAAATCTATTTTTAAGCAGGTTGAAATGATAAAGGAAATCAGTATTTACATTTTACATTCATATTATTTACATCACAGTTATACTTTTTTTTTTTCTTCTTATGATTGAAGATTTGAGTGGAAGAAGCTGATTAGTATTCAGGACAAGTGTTACAATAATCCAATACATTCCCAGACTTTGGTTTATTACTTTCTGAACAACTTCTTTCTCTGTAGATAGGATTTGGTTTTGATTTAGGCAGTTTGTGGTGGGAGAGAGGGTGGGCTAAAAGAGGGCTAGAACTGGGCCTTGCTACTTTTATATTTCTGGGCCATTTTTCATGTCTTTTTGGAGTATGGGAATTAATAAATGGCCTTAACAACTTTAAAACCTCAAAATATATGTTGCTCCCATTGGGTTTGCTCTCTGAAGTTGCTTTCTCCGTCCTGGTGTGTTGTGTCGGAGGAACTCCGCATCCCTGGGTTGCAGGTTTTTCCCAGGGTTGCTCTCACATGGCATAGATACATGCTGCCTACCTGAGTCTAAAGATTCAGCCTGCCCTATGGCGATATATATTTAGGCAGTCCAGATAGTGTTACCACTGTCCTTGTGTTTAACCTATGGATAGAGTTCCCAGCTCCTTAGTTCTTTGACTAGAAATTTTCCAGAAAACTCTCCTCGTGCTTTTATGTAAAACAACGATCAAAATCTCTTCTATAAAATCTTCAGTGAAAGATGATAGAGAACGATTTCAGCATAGTGCATAAGCAATTATGGCTTTGTATGTAATTTATCTGAACGGAGCAAGGGAGGAAAAATATATGGAAATAATTGATGGCTTGATCAGCAAAGCAAAATGCTAGGAGCTTTTTGACATTTAGCAAGGTCAAAGGCAATGTGTGTCTAGTGACCTGGAGAGGTGATGAATATGCAAACACTGGCAACATGGAAAATTGTAAATGGGAATGAGATCATTTGAATGTTTTCTTATTTAATATTAAAACTATAGTTACTGCGAGAATCTCCTGAGATGTATTTTTTCCTTGTTAGAAATTCCAAAAGACAGCATAGCAGTGAGTAGCCCAGAATCTGAAGCACAAACACGGATGTTATTGGAAAAAACTGAATTATTCATAGAGCTTTCTTTTTGACGATTGGTCATGTAGAAGATAGCCTTGCACCACAGAGCAGTTCACAGCAGTGTCTGAGGGCAAGACCAAAGACAGTCTTCTAGACAAAAAGTTTTTTGTTTTTTTAAGAAGTGAGAATGAGAGGAGGAATGGGAGTAGATGTAAATGTTGCGTATCTATATTTGAAATATGAAGAATCAGAATAGGGTGTCTTTGAATGCTCTGCTTCTCCTGGATAAGGCATCCAGGATCTGAGTAGTCAAATTGATAATCTTGGGAGAATGGCACTTTTTAATCAATCAGTATTTCTTTCAGGTTTGTTCACAGAAACTTGCACCCTCCTAACCATGATAGCTTTTTGGTGACACTGGTGTATTGGTACTTCCAGCTGTTTCACGTTAGCTCCATGAAGCTAGGCTATCCCCTTGAAACTTGAGAGAGGGAGGATCAGTATGAAGCAAACAGCATCTCTGCTTCATTAAAAACCTTCTGTGCACATAAACGGTAGGTTGAAATGTGGAGTTTGGGTTTGTGGAGTTTGGGTTTGTTTCACGCTAATGCAAGGACAAGGCTGTCCTCCCCAGAGCACATGGATGCTCTGATCCTAAATGCCACCAAGATGGGCAGAAAGCCTCCAGTATAAATGTAACCCTCTGAAGGTCAGGAAGGTCTTGCACGTGCGTCTCTCCCCTCTGGTACATCGAATGAGACCAGCATCTTTCTGTGATGTTTCACCCTGCTTCTTCCCAACATGGGTTTTAGGATTGAGTAAACAGTTGTTGGATGGTGCGTTTTCTAATAGTTTTATGGCTAATGCAGGTGGGTGGAAAGGCTGTGGGAATTCTTGGGAAATAGGATGGAGCCAGCACCCGAGAAGCTACGGAGGAGAGTGTCTGCACACACTGTTAAATTAACTGCCTGGCCTTTATGCAGATTTGGTATCCCTGAACGTCTGGGGCACCCAGGGACATCCTGCTGCCGTCTGACTCACGTTCAGGGCTTTTTTCGGGGTGAGGGTGAGGAGCTTCCAAGGTCAGAGTGATGCTCCCTCCCACTTCATGGCAGTGCTAAAGTGCTGCAGAGCTGCGGCAGCTCTCGTTTGTAGGATACTGGTTTCATGATTTCTAGGAGGATACACTAACATTGGAGCTTTCTTCCTAATTCTGTAGCGGGGAGGGGAGGCACTGGGGAGATGTGGCATGGTTAGGTCCTGCCTAATCGGGCAGAGCTCTGCTCCCACCTCGGCAAGGCAAGCGATAGTCCCTTGACTTGCAAACAGGCAATTCGTTCCTCCTGACGGTGCTGTTCTTGCAGAGGGACCCTGCTGGAGATAACACAAGGGGAGGAAAAGCTGGTAGCACCCACGTTCGTTAGCATGTCAGCTTGCATAGCTGCCAGATATGCGGCACCTCCTGGAAGGAACCAAAAAAACCTGGTTGTTTCTTGTAAGGCTTTCATGGGCTTTTGAGAGCGAATGGGAGTGCCTGCGTGGACAGTGGACTGACCATGGAGCTTTATTTCCTACATATAGTATTTTCAAGAGCAAAGATTTTCTTCTGGCTTTGTATTGTGCGTTAGGCCATGTCCTATTTTAAAGAAACTATGCTGTGATATGATAAAAGAGAGACCAGCTTCACAATTAATAACTAGTTAAGAGATAGGAATGAAAGGGCAAATGTACACAGTGAGTTACAACCAAAAAGGATTGAGGGAAATTCGTGAGACTCTTGACTAGGGCTCGTGTTCAGTGAAATCCCCAGAAATTATCATGAGAAGAAGGTAAACAGCAGAATGAAAAGGAATGTCGCAGTTAGGAAAAAAAGGAGTTAGGAAAAAAAACCTCAAAGGTCAGCAAACATCACGAAAGGACTCCAGCGGTTCTGCTGGAGGAGAGAAGGTCGGCAAGGGCTCTGGAGCTCAGAAGGCGGTGTCTGGGGAGGGGGGTGCCGGGGTGCCAGGGTGCCGTGGCCATGGCTAGCCTGAGCAGGGAAATGCCCTTCTCCTGGGAGTAACAAAGTCAACAAGCAACCAACTCATGGAAATGTGAATTGGAATAATTAACGTGGCCATTCAGCTATTTTTTTTTGCCATTGACCATTTTAATGGAAGAAGATGCTAAGTAAATATATTTCCTTTTTGTTGTCCCATATTAGGAGACTTATTCCCATAATTAAAAGATATATGCATTTCAACTAAAGCTATGATTGCAAAGTGAAGCATTAAAAGTTTAAGGTTATTTGGATTGACATAGACGCGTAACTAATTCTGTCTGTGAATGCTGCTGTGCTACATCGTGTACTTGGTTACATGCTTATTTATTTTGCTCTGTAAATCACTATCTTCCTGTCTAACTTTTAAATGTTTGACTTAGTGACTATAAGCGTCTCATAAAATAGAGTCTTTTATGGCAATATATGTATTAAAAGAAAGGTTGCCACTTTCTCTGTACTCCTTCTTGGCAGATTTTATTCTTATTTTTATTATTCAGACGTGTTGTCCACTGCTGTTAATATGAAGTTTTGCAAATCATTTTACCTGTGGAGAAAAAAATGGTGTCAGCAGGCACATTCCTTTCACTCAGCAGCAGGAATGAAATTAGACCTCGATTGTGCCGATACATAATCAGGTTTTTCTAATGGAGCTAGTCCAGAGGACACTGGACTCATTACAGCAGTCACTAAGATGCTATGAAAGCTGGGAGGATCTTTGTTGTTACTGGGAAGCAATGCTTTTTTGGAGACCCTCCTTCTTTGGGTCGCTCCCATCAGGCTTTGGAAAAATCTGTGTTGGCCATGTTGCACGAGATCCTTTTGTACTCTTCTCCTCCCAGCAAAGAAACCACGTTATGAGTTAAATCACTGGAGACGACAGGAGTCTTGCCAGTGGCATCAGCGGATGAAGGGTTTCAAAGAGCACGGGACACGTAGGTTGTGCATCTTCTGTGTCGCTGGCTTAGCAGGGTATGGATTTGACCTTGTGCTCCCTGCACTTTACCATGCTATCCAGCTCCACCACCTTTCTGGGGAGCATCATTCTGCTTGGTGCAGAGAGGTTTAAATCGTGCCTGTTGTTATCAGTGCAATGCCGTGCGCTGCTCTGACCTCAGTTTCTTGCTGTGGGGACCACAGTCGTCTGCCGTGGAGGGTCTTTGCGGGCTGGTGGCAGCGTTAGTAAGCTGCACAAGCGGCTTTCTTGAGGAAAGTTTATGATAGAAGATTCCTAGTAACAGGATTTCTCATGCTCTCCTTCTTATATTCAGAAGCTTTCCACATCATAGAAGGGAAATTTCACACCTTTCATTTATTATTGGGTCGGTAAATAAAAAGTCTGAAGAGTAAACAAAGAGGAGGCATATCCTACTTCTTTTTAGAGGAATTGTTATTTCTAGGTAGTCCAGGCCTTTGAAAATATGTTCAAACCATTCACTACTAATACATATTTCTCACTTTTCCAGGCTCCTTTGTACTTACTATGCCCATTAATACATTTTCTTATCAATAAAGCCATTTTTATCCCTGTTTTAATCGACTTTCCTTCAAGGTGTAGAAGCTTATTCAGATTATTTTTATCATTCATATTTATTATTGGCACAGTTTCTCCTTTTTACTCTGTTTGTAACAAGTAATAGACTGTATCTATCCTCATTTTCCTGTTTGTGGCAGGACTGGCTTGCACACAGAGGGGACAGGGGCACGAGCACCGCCTGCTCTTTGTTAAAATGAAACAACAAGGGACTGACCTCTGCAACGAGGGATGGTTATTTTTTCTCTCGGAGGTCCTGGTTTGCACTGGGAAGGCCAACAGATGCAGTTTCTTTTGTAACTTGTTTTGTGAGGGTAATTACAATGTTTTTAGGTGTACAATGTAAAACCATGCCAAGCACTTTCATTGGTGAAGCAGCCTGTTATTTATGAGTGATCTCGTTAGATGTGTTTTCCCTGTATTGTCTTTGGTAACCTCAACACATGCTATTGTACTTTGAGAGCTACAAAGGGAAAACATGCGCATCTCCACATATCTCCTCCATTTAAGTCTTTGGTGGTATGAAAAGAGAGACCGTTGGCTTTTATTATCCTTTCCAAGCTAAGCTCTGTAGCTCTGAACCCAGAAAACCAAACATCTTGCTCTGTTGGAGGGAGTTGAAATTGTAAAACTATATTAGCAAAAAAGATATTCTTCTCAATGTGTGCATACACTGGGCTTCCTGAAATTGTCAGTGTCACGGCTGTGGTGCACTGGTGGAAGGTGCCCTAAAACAGCCCTACCTGGCTCCTGGAAGGCATCAGTGAAGACTATTCATGTTCTTCAGCCTCTTCACGGTCTCTGTCCCAACCCTGCCCTGAAGCTCTTTCTCATTCAGACCTCTGTTCGTACAGTTTAAGCCCCTTACCCGTTGTCCAACCTGCAGTGGGGATGGAGAGCTGTTTACCTTCTTTTGGTTGCTCCTCACCTAGTTAGACTGTTGTCCTGTCAACCTTCAGGTTTCTCTAAACTACATGGACCCATTTCCTGCAGATTTTCCTTATACACTGAGTTGTCCAGATGGGATCACTATTACTATTTTCATCCATATTCTCTGAGGTTAGCCCCCATCTTCTTGAAGTGCAGCTCCAAGCCTGGGCATAGCTATGCCCCGTTCTGTCTGTGGCTGCTGGGCAGAGGAGAGGTGTAGCGTTGCAATGTAGACCAGTTCCTCCGTCCCAGACTGATGCACAGCAGCATGACACTGCTGATTCCCGTTCAGCTGTGATCCGTTGTGGTTTAACCCGGCAGGCAGCCAAACACCACACAGCCACTTGCTCACTCCCCTCCCCGGCAGTGGGATGGGGGAGAGAATCGGGAAAAAAAAAAAAGTCATGAATCGAGATAAAGACAGTTTAATAGAACAGAAAAGGAAGGGACAATGATGATGATAATAATAACAACAACAACAATAATGATAGAATATACAAAATGAGTGATGCACAATGCAATTGCTCACCACCCACCAAGCAATGCCCAAACAGCGATCGCTACTTCCTGGACCACACCTCCTATTTATATACTGAGCATGACGTCATATGGTATGGAATACCCCGTTGGTCAGTTGGGTTGGCTGGCTATGCTCCCTCCCAGCTTCTTGTGCACCTGGCAGAGCATGGGAAGCTGAAGTCCTTGACTATGGTAAGCACTACTTAGCAACAACTGAAAACATCAGTGTGTGATCAACATTCTTCTCGCACTAAATCCAAAACACAGCACTAGGAAGAAATTTAATTCTATCCCAGCCAAAACCAGGACAGATGTTGTGAAGCCAAGGCATTATTTTGCAGACCCCCTTCCCCTCTGATGGTTCTCCGTGCTGTCTTTGTCCAGTTCTTTTTCTTTGTCCAAGTAGCTGGCTGGGATAGAGCCAGATCCCAGGGCTTCGGATCTGGCCAGGAACCTCTAGCAAGGGCTCAACTTTCCCCACCATACTGGGTCCCACTTCTATGGCTGGCTTATGGCAAGGTCATGGCAAACAGCACCAGAGGCCTGGCTCAGGCCACGATGCAGGATATCAGTGATATCTCCCCAACCACCTGTCTCTCTTACACTCTCAAAGAAGGAAATTAGATTATTTTGATGTGATTTGCTGTTGACAAATCCCTAGTGACAGTGACTCATTTCAGTGTTATCTTCCAAGCGCTCACAAATTGTTGGATTGTTTGTTGCAGAATGTTTCTGGGAACTGAAATTAAGGTGTCTGGGATGTAGCTCTCCAGCTCCTCCTCCCATCCCCCTGTTTTCAAGGTAGGCATTGGATTTGTCGTTAGATAACTTTCTTGTACTTCCCTGGTTCCCTACAAGTTTTCTCTAGAGGTTTCAGTGGTTATTTTAGGCTTGTCCAGGCCCCTCCAGTGTGAATATATGTGTACTCTTTACATTCTTCTAAGCTCAGTTCTTCCTACAGGTGTGAATTATTTTTGACATCTGAGGAGGGTCAGCTCTTTTAGAAAATCCTGCTGCACCAAAGGGATGAAAGACCTTGGTTCTTCTGTACTAAATATTATTTGTGTGGCGTGGCTCTAAAACTGAATGAAAATACATCATCTTTCTAATTAACTGCAGAGAAATTGTGGTATTGCATAGTGCCACCAGGAAAATTAGAGTAACCACAAGTCAAGTTCACATGTGCTACATGTGCTTTTGTTCATACCCTTTGTGCAGACCTAGGCTGGCTTTTTGCTCTCCAGAGAGAGGTCAGAGCCTCTGAGTTACACTCTGCTGCTGTTTTTCTTCTCAAAAAGTATATCTGACTGCAATGTCACGGTCAATTCACTTGCAAGTCCTCTCTGTCCTATTCATGACCTCTGCCTCAGCCTGATTCGAGGCAGTCCTCGCCTTTTCTCTTTAATCACGTAGAGATTAAAATTCATTCCAGTCTTTCATGGAGCCTGGAAGGCCCCAAATTTGTGACTTCTCAGGCACTGACTGTTAAACAACCAAGTCATCAGGACTTGACCTTTCAGTTCCTGGAGGTGTTAATCATGCAAGTTCTCACCATCTCCCTCCTTGCTTCTATCTCCCCTGTTTCATTACGCTTTTCGCAGGGTTTTATTGCCCGAATGTGAAGTTCAGCCTGTGCATGTGCACAGTTTTTTATGCTTTTTGCCATTTGAGTCCTTAGTGTCTGACTGCCTGAGCTGGAAATTCTCAACTGAAGTGACAGTTGGAGCTTAAAGCCCGCACAAGAGTTAGCCAACTGATTTATTTTCTTAATTACTGATGTTACAAGCCTTTTTGAAGAAAGCCACTGGTTTTATTCACAAATATCTTGTATGCTCTTGCTGTATTTTGAGTATCAAAGCTCAACATGAAAGAGGCCATATTGGTGTGTGTTCTATTTATTGTATATTCATTGTTTTCAGCTTCATTAAGAGAGCAAAGTGTCTCCTGTCTGTAACAGATTAGAGGAGAGAGAAGACAAAAGGGCTTTATAATTAGCTCAGACATCCACAGAGGCCTCCTATATTTTGGACATATCTAATTCTAATTTTGTCCCTGGATTTCTTTAGTGTGGCCATTATTTAGTGCATTCACAATTGTACTTACATTTTCTTTGGACCAGAAGATTTACGTCTCAAAAGAACAAAGCAAGATAAATCCTGGCTGGAAAAAACATCCTATTTAATTTAATATCATCAACCTCTAATGAGTTTATTTTAAGCCATTTTCTGCTGCACTGGTGTATATCTTTAAGATACAAAAGCTGTATTTTCTAGTGGTGAACATGGAGATAGCTCCAGTGACTTTGATGTTTTGTTCATTGTCGTGGTTTAACCTGGCAGCAGCCAAATACCACGCAGCCGCTCACTCACTCCCCCCACCCTCAGCGGGACGGGGAGAGAATCGGAAGGGTAAGAGTGAGAAAAACTCGTGGGTTGAGATAAAGACAGTTTAATAGGGAAAGCAAAAGCCGCGCACGCAAGCAAAGCAAAACAAGGAGTTCATTCACCACTTCCCATCGGCAGGCAGGTGTTCAGCCATCGCCAGGACAGCAGGGCTCCATCACGCGTAACGGTTACTTGGGAAGACAAACGCCATCACTCCAAACGCCCCCCCTCCTTCTTCTTCACCCAGCCTTATATGCTGAGCATGACGTCATATGGTATGGAATAGCCCATTGGCCAGCTGGGCCAGCCGCCCTGGCCACGCTCCCTCCCAGCCCCCTGCACATCTGGCAGGACATGGGAAGATGAAAAGTCCTTGACTAGCGTAAACAATACCTAGCAACAACCAAAACATCAGTGTGTCATCAACATTATTCTCACACTACATCCAAAACACAGCACTATACCAGTTAATAGGAAGAAAATCAACTCCATCCCAGCCAAAACCAGGACATTCATATAAGCCAGAAAGGTATTTGGTCCCACAATTCAACAGTTGAATTAATATTTACCTTGAAGAAATTAATTTGAATCCTTGCTGGACTTCTGACCTGGGTGTCAATTAGGCTAGGTGTAATTATATCTGTGATTCTCTTTAAGGTATTACCTGGCTTGCTAATTTTTGGGCTCGTGGTTTTGGATGTGGTAGTTTTCTGTTGGACCTACAGTCGTCGGTTAAAAAAATGAAGAAAAAAACAGTTACAAAAGCAGCCTGATCTTCTCTTGGCTGTGCTCCCTCTCACCAGGTCATGTCGGTTATGAGATGAAAAGTTTTTAGAACGATTGTTGATCCTCTGCTTTGCAGTGATTCTCCTGCATACACCTAGTAATTACTGAACCATATGGAGCTATGAGCCTACGACCCGTTAATCGTAATTTTCATTTTAGCATGTCTTTGAGGCACTCGGTCTAATCCATGAGAGTTTAATCCTGGATCAAAACATTAATGTGCTGCAGTGTGTAGGCAGCATGTAGACATGCTGACTGTGAAAAAGAAAACTAGAATAGGAACATTGATGTTAAATGATCTATGGAAATGAATGAGAAACATCTTCCCTGGGTTGTGCCATTCGTGTCACATTGGACGCTCACACAGAACAAACCTGTACATATCCAGCCATATCTCACTAATCCTCTAATCACACTCCTCCACAGGAGCTCATACAGCTTTGTTTCTGAAAATTGGTAATTAGCAGCTTATTCCTCTTAGATGTGTTATGCAGGGTTATTGCCTCGACCCATCTCAAAACTTTGTGTCCCTTGGGATATTGCTCGGTCTAGGACTAGTCTTTCATAAAACCTTCTTGAAAATTTTGATAGTTGCTTTTTTTTTTTTTTTTTGCAAAAAGAGGGAGTTAGCAGTTTATGGCTACTCTTAAGGGCTGCCTTGATTTTCTTTTCAAATCAAGAAGGGTTTCTGAGAAAAAAATTATCCATGTCTGATATATAATCTGCAGCCCTCAGACTAAAATTCAACAACGTATACTTGCTGATCACTTCCAGCTAAAAAATGCGCCCAGTTCCTAACTACTTCAGATGGCTCTGTGTGCTGATACGTGTATGTTGTTATCGTACATATATGCACGGTAATATCATCTCTATCACTTGACGTACCTGAGGCCGTACCTACGTGCACTCCCTGGGTGCTGTGCCATGTGGCACGGTCCAGGATGAGCGTGCTGAGCGTGCATGGAGAGGTTGACGTTACAGGTTTGAGTTCACAGCTTAATCTTGCTGGAAGAGGGAGTTTTGTGAGGAGAGCACGCTCACTGCTCTTTGCTGTGTTTGCTGTGAGGAGGTGAGTGATATTTTGGGGCCAGCATCCACCTTCTGTACATACCCATATTTCCTGTAGAAGTATTCTGTACTTCAGGTGCCCAAAGGCACTATTTCCCCATTAACTGCAGCTACATTAGGATTTTTCCAAGTCTGATGTTGCTGGCATTATTGGAGGGAGGAAAACTAACTGCCTCTCTTCCTTTGCATTTTAAAGAGGTGCTTCTTGTAATTCACTTATAATTGACTGAAGCGGTCTAATTTCTTCTTCATATTTGTGTGTGTGTGAAACTGTGTTCTGAGTCTGGCTGCTGTGTATCTGGATGGTATTGTTGTTCTTGGTTTTTTCTCTTTATAAAACCTTTCTAAGTCTGGTATGCAATTTTAACTGACTTCTTCGTAGTGACGGAGAACTAAAAAGCTCAAGCATGCACATTAAATTAAAATAGATGGCGGTACAGAATACAGAGACTTTATCTGTTTCCCCATTTCAAAACCATCGCAGAAGCTACATTGAGCACCGGAGAATCCGTACGGAGAAGAGGAGAAGAAAGTGAAAGAGAAACAGGGTTCCTTACTTCTGCTCTTCATGCGGTGACTTGCTTCATCGGGGGATTATTTTTAAGCTGATGTCGAATTCTCATGGGCTGCGGAGGATCTTAGCCCTTCTACTGTAATGGAAATGCACTGACTTTATGGTGGTGGTGCTGTGCCTCCCTGTTTCTGTTGTGTAGTCTCAGATAATTGTTTTTGAACTGAAATTCCTCTGAATTTTAGTTGCTAGGATTCTTAGGTGGGCTGGCTGCCCATCCAGTAATGGGACTTTAAGTATGATTGGAAGGGATTCCCACCACAAGTGGGTCTATGGCTGCCTTAAGATGGCTTTGGCTCATGGAAGCAGTTTATAGGGGAGGTTTCAGCAAAATATGTTATGTCAGAGGTTCAAAAGTGCCCGCTGAGGAGAGAGAGTCCAGGGTCTGTTTTGGAGTTGCGCCTTGTACAGGCTAAGAAAACCTGGGACTGAAAGGGTCTTCATCTCTGCACTTACCAGATTGGTGAAAGAAGCAGCCAGATGGCAAGGGTGAGGTAGAGCATGTCCAAAAATAAGTCTATGCTTGGAAATGATCTTCAGTTTTGGATGACACTGTCTCAGGAAGGAAAAATAAGATGAATAATGTCAGTAAGAATGTGAAAGGAGAAATTACCAGAATAAGACTTGTGAAGCTTTACTTTTGGAATTGAGTTTTGCTTGGCCAAGGCATTCGGGGTGTCCAGATTTCTGCACGAACTGATTCATGAGGTCTCAGGTGCTGCAGCAAAGTTTCCTAACTAGTGTTTGAGTCAGATGCAGAGAATGGCAAAGGTAGTCCCTGTACTAAAGATGAAGTAAAATAAATGTGATCCAAGCAAGAACAAGCCTGACCTCAAGTTTCTGCAAAACTTTTAAAGGAAAAGATAACTTAAGTGAAGAAGTTAAAGTAGTGTAAACTGTAACATTCGTTTGACAAAGATCGATGATATAAGAAGAGCTGGTTATTTTAGACTGATAAATTAAATTAATTTTGAGCCAAGGGAGATGTGGAATATCCGTTTGTACTAACTCTACAAAACTGTGTTTTATATATATCTTGGTAGGAACAGTGAGTTCAGGTGCGTCTAACAAGTGACTAACAGGTCTGGCTCAGAGAGGAGCAGCAGCAGATAGTTTTTGAAAGAGAAATATTACTCTGAAGGGAGGATTTCCTCAAAAAGCAGTCCTGGGGACAGTTATATTTAATGTCTCGGTGACGGCCATGGCACAAAAGATGGGCATGTTTTGATGGAAGTTGCTGATGCTGTGCAGCAAGCTCCACATGCCCCAGGGCAGTTCCAGTAACTCACCAAAGCTGTCCTGGGGTAGCCAGAAGCAATTTGTCTGCACTACTCTTGCACTTTGTCCAGGCTTTTACTTCTGATTCTCAAAAGTAAAATTAGTCAAAGCCCAGCAGCAGATAAATGCTGAACCTACAGCATTCTGCTTTAACAGAAAATCTGCCTGGGAGGTATTGCTCATGCAGAGGAAAACAGAGTTATCATATAGAAAGGACCTTGGTGATTTCAGAAATGCAAAGGTTAAAATGAAAGCTGTTGGAGACCAAGGCAGATGTATTGCTAACTTGGGTTGTTTGTTGGTGTTCGGAATGCATGTAGAGGAGGGTCTGCCTGGCTGCAGTAGTTAGTCTAGGGATCACGGAGGTATTGCTGGCATGAAAACCCAATGTATGCCCAATGTAAAGACAAATATCCCTCTGAGCCTTTCTGTAAGGCAGTATCGAGACCTCATCTGTGCATTTGAGTGCGTGGTCATGATGGCTGGACCCAAAACGGAACATGTGCAAAGCAGGATTTGATGTTACAGGAGACTGTAATAATTTGCCATGTTTCATCTTTCTGAGGAAATTGCACTCTGAATGTACACCGTAGGGCTGACAGAGAGGGAAAATAACCGTTTAAAGCTCTAAAAGCCAACACTGATGCAAGAATACATTAGATACAAATTGGCCATAAGTACACAGAGATTTTTAATCATGACAGCAGTGAGATTTATCAGGCGGTTTATAGCCTCGGTGGCTACGATAGCTGGCTCAGTCACACAGGGTATCCTCCCAGTATTATGTTCTCTGTTCCAGCGCCCATTTTAGAGGAGAAGTTTGTGAAACGCTTGTAAATAAGATAAGATGTTACAGTTGGAAAAGCAGCAAGAAACGAGGGACTTTCTACAGAAACGATCAGAAACGTCAAAGATGTGGTTCCTCCCTGCTTCTGCAGGTGTGCAACACGTCTGCAAGGTAAAAAGTGCATATAAAGTGCTGGTCCCTTCCTGGGAACCTGTTATACTTCTAGTTCCAGTGGTGGAGAATCAAACCCTGTGGGCTAACCTAATAGGTCTCAATTTGTTAGTAAGGTTGGTTTGTATTATTTAAGTACGATAAAGACGTTTGATAAAAGTCCATTCTCATCTTATGATCGAGAAAGGTTACTCTTGGCCAGAAGTTTGAGAAAAGTATCCTAAAGCACACGTTATGATTCAGTTAATTGATGTCTGCTACACTTTCAGATCCCCTGAAATTACACAGTACCTAATCTTCTAAAATGAGATAATGCATATCAGCTGGGTGTAATGGTATGAATTGAAATGAGATGTTTTCCCCTCCAGTTACAAATCATGGAAGACAGTTGGTATCAGTGTAATGGACCTGTGGTTTGGCTGATGCATCTCTAGTGGAAAAGAGAGGCAAGATCTGTGGAGTAGAATGGTGGGAAAAGCAAAGAAAACACAGGGCGTTCAGGAAGGATGTGCCAGTGCATTTTTCATAGCAATGAGGTAGAATAAACCCAGCCACACCACTAACTATGTGGAGCTCCAAACTACATCTAACACAAGACCTGGCGGAGTTCAGAGAGGAAATGAAAATAGAGAAAACCATATTTCTTCAATAACTTTGAAAATTCAATTTTGGAGATAAAACAGAGCTTGATAAAATTGGTTGAGAGGTTAGGTGAGCTTGAACAGTAGAGGAAACAGCTGGAAGAAAGTGAATAGCAGTATATAGATTTACTGAAAACAAAAAGGCAATTATGTGTAAAACATTGGGGGAAAAAAACCAGACTTAGAAGAAATAACATAAAATTTTATAGCATCCTGTGGGAGGAGGAAAACAATTAAATGTTGGACTTTATTCCCTTCTGCATAAAATTGCTGGACACAGAAGACAAATCTGGCTGCCCAAAAAACAGCCCCAGAAACAGAGGCTATATTCTTTATTTATGCATTTATTTATGTGTTTGTGCATTTATTTATTTATTTGAAATTGAATCTGAATACAAATCCAGGCCCAAGTTTCACAAGCAGAGCCCGTTTCATTCGAAAGGTAGTGTCTTATTAGCAGTCTTCCCAATGGGGATGAAATTATTCACAGCGGTCAGCACTAGGAAAATACAAATGAACTCAAAACCAGGTCCTCTGCTGTTGTATTGTGGCAGATCTACCCACAGCGGTTTCATTTCAGAGCAAGTCTCTGGTTTTAATGCTGGCCGTTAAAGTGCAGAGTCATTTTGCCTCAGCCGCATTTAAGACGTGGGATATTGTGTGCTTATTTCTTTTTAGGAGCTCGTAAGTCTTTCTTTCCCTGGGGTCACTGGCAGGTGGAGAGAGGGCTTAGCCCTCCTGCTGCCTTAGGTGCTTGGCTTTGGGGTGATGCTTCTACGTGGCATCTGATTTTTTTTTTTTACCGGCTTTTCAGAACTCAGTGTCCCTGAGAGCCAGAAGTGGGTGGGAAGGTGGAATCTCTTTTCTTCCCATGTTGCCCTTGCCCGTTTGCTGGCCAGGCTGGAGGCAACTCAGAGAAGGGGATGTCCAAAAGCGGCAGCATCCAGCAAGCACTGTGGCCTTAATTTTGTGCAAGGGCATTTTTCGTCATAGGGAAAAACTGAATAAACCAACTCAAAGAGCTTACCCCACCATCACGAAAAAAAAAAATTGTAGTGGCAAATCCCTCCCAGCATTTGTCCATGAGCAGAAGTAGGGTGGAAGGAGGTGGGAGCCATGGGCACAGGAGAAAAGGGACTCCCTCGTCTCTCACAGGAGGGAAAGGTGAGCTGTTGTGAGACTGATTGCTGCTAACAAGTCTGCCTACTTCAAGGAGCAGACGAAGGCAAAGGTTTTTAAAAATAAATGTGCAGAATTGTTCGAAGTGCATTTTTCAATCTCAGTCTTTGAGTCAGGAATGCAGTAGGCACTGACGTACAGAAATCTTAGCTTACAAGATTTATTCAGCTCGGTTTCTCTATTTCTGCACCTTGTTCTTTCAGACCTGGTGGACCCAGGTTTGTGTGCAAGGGGCTGGAAATGGTTGTACCGAGCCTATTCGGAGAGGTGGGAGCAGCTGGGTAGGTGCTTCACGCACCAGCAGTGGTGGCCGTTTGCTGTGTCCCCTGCCCAGCATCGCCTGCTTTCCTCTGCGGGGGCTGTTTTTCCCCATTGCTGTCTCCAGTGTCATTTGCTGCCTCCGTCGCTGGGGCTCTCTGTCAGTGTTTCTTCCTTCGAAATAGTTTGCTCTCTTTTGAATCCCTCAGGTGAGTAAGGGAAGGAGGCCGTTTTGGGAGGTCTTGCTGTTGTATTCCTGCTTTCTCTGGTGCCTGTGCTTTCCAAAACATGTATGCAGGTCAGCAAAAATGACCCAAATCCAGCAACTGGTTGGTTGTTGGGCAGACCTGTTGTACATACCCGTCAGGACTGAATTATTTTCCTCTTGGTAGTAATGATTGTTAATGGATACTGCAGTTCTTAGGACTATCCACTGTATGTATTGTGATTGCATTTGCTTTGTTTTATTTTTAGGGAGCCTCACTTTTCATTAGAGGGGGCAGCAGATACATTTTCTGCAGTGGGTGTTTTGTTTTGTTTTTCAATTGAATTATGGTATGTTCAAAATCACAAGCGGAGCTGTCATAGCCCCCAGCTCATTAGATGATCTAATATGATGTTTTCAGTGAGCTATCTTGTCACAGCAAAGGCTGATGGTGGATTAAAGTGTCACAAAAGCTTTAGAAACTGATTTCTGGGTTGGCTTTGCTTGGTTTTGTTTTGCTTTTTTTCAATACTGCTCCAGAAAGACTCACACCAAACCACAGGGCAATGGTTAGGACATTTGCATGCAATGTCAAAGACTAGTATTTTTAAGTCTATGTTTACTTGGTTTAGGGAGAGGGTTTGATCTCACCCAGAAATCCTCGTTACTGGGCACCTTTTCTGAATGGTGTAATTAATAAGTATTTGTACAAGCTAGAACAACTGCTTCTAACTCAATGTCTGGATCCAGCAGCTTGGTGAACCTGGGCTTATGTGATCTTGATGTGCACACTTAAAGGCAGGGCCAGAGCCAAAACAATTATTGTGGTAAGATCCTTTCAAAAACAAAGAGCTATTCAAACTTGAATTGCTGGAGGTGGAAACAAGTGGCTGAAATCTTCTAAAGCCAAATTTTCAGAAATAGATGGCTGGATTTTGCGCTGAGTCAACATACAGATATTGAAACATCTACATAGGTTTGGGGGTCAAGGTTGTTTTATTTGTTTGTTTCCCATGAGTGTTATTATCTTTCAAGTGTTAAAAGGCCACCATTTTCCATCATTTTTCATTCTGACATAGAGCAAACACCAACCTCAAAACACGGCATTTTTTCTGGGAAGGGAGCCGATGTCTTCTGGGCAGGCCCATTAATTAGGTGCTATCTCAGAGTTACAGCCTTCAACACAGCCTCTCCGAAAGCCGGCTAAGTGGCATCACAAAGTTTTCTTTTTTTCCTTAAGAAAACGCAATTACACTAAGAAATTGCTTTGAGGAGTTAAAACAGCAGTGAAATCTCGAGGTGATGATTTCCTCCCTTTCAGTAAATATTACAGTGGTAAAAATTAATTAGCGGGGACATTCCAGGAATAAGGAGATAATTGAACTATTCCATGCACCCAAATCTAACCTCGGGGGAGAGGAACAGGGGTAGGATGGGAATAGGGTTCACTCTGGTTTTGTGTCACTGTAGCTGGCACGGGACTAAGGAGCTGTCGTTCGGAAATGGAGGTTCAGGATAGCAGAAGAAGTAAAAGCTGAGGGGTGAGTGATGTATAGTCAAATTAAAAGTATAAGACAGTTCCTGAGGAGGGAAACAAGCAGCGCAGCTTCCTTTGGGTGCCTCTCCAGCTTGTATTTTATGTAATAAAGATGCTTTCCAGCTGTAGTTGCGTTTACGGTCTAGTGTTGAGTCCACCGCTATGCCATCTGCATCCTCCCATGGCCAATAAAGCCAAACTCGCCTGTCAATCTTCCCGTCAGTGAGGACGTTAATAGGATCTTGATTCTTTCTCTAGCCACTTTTTTTTCATTAAAATTGCATGAACTTAATATCTTCGAGGCAGCTTCCTTTCTGCCCTGTTTGCTGACACCAGCCAGTGAATTGAGCGCTGGCGGCTGGCCTCGTCCCTCTCACATGCTCTCACGATCACCATTGCCTCTTTTATGCAGTTATTCATTGCAGCCCGTCCTGGAGCAGTAATCTGGTATACCAGAGCATTTATCCACGTGCTTTGAAAGAAACTTGGCTTAGTGTCGTTTGCAGTGCTTGCTATAAGAACTGAACAAGCCTAAAACTTGATTTAAAAGAAGTTCTTTCTTCCATGCTGTGTGAAAGGAGGGTATTTCTCCTTCAGCTAGGTATCCTTACTCTCTGGCAGGCCACTTCACGCACACTGAGCCGTGCTGGACTGTTCTGTATCTTCCAGATCAAGTGAAAGGAGGGAAGAGAATGGGTTTAATTATAAAAGTGGTGTAGCCTCTATCAGTCTGATATTCAATTCATTTATGATGATAAATAAGAAAATGATAAAATTATATTCATTTCGTAGAGCCCTTAGAAAGAGGAAAGCATTGCTAAGAAGATGCAAGATACGGTGTGTAGGGGAGAAGACCATCTGTTCCCCTTTCAGGCCAGGGAACTACTTCAGCCCGTCTTGTCCCTGATGCTTATTCTTTTCTCAGCACATCGATGTTCTGGGCTGTTAGTAAGTCATTGGTGAGTGGCTTTGACATTCAGCTGCCAGGGCTGTAGAGCAGTGGGAGAGGAAACCAGCCCGTGAGCTGATCGTTTTGCTGGATTAAGGAGGGACCCTACAGTTTAGAGGATAGGTTTTTGCACCCATGAATGAGACTGCAATTAGAAACATCTGCTGTGCCATGCTTGCACTTGCTGCAGGAGGCGGCCCTGGTTGTTCCCGTGTCGGGATCTCCGTCGTGGCCCCGAGCGCTGCCGTTTCCCTCAGCCTCCACCGTTTGCAGGACCTGCTTTGTACTGAGGTCGCTCCGGGACCCGCCGTAAGTCCCTGATCTCCAGTTCATGCCCTGCAAATCCCTGTCGCAGACCCAGCGCTGCCCTTTGCCTTCTCAGACCTGTTTATTTTTCAGTTGTTTGTCTGGAAAATTCAACTCGTGATGCCGGAGCAGCCTAGGCAGCAATTATCCAGATATTACTGAGTGAAAGGTTTGAGTGGGGTAGGCAGAGATTTAGTTAGCTATGTGTGGAAAAAAGCTGTAAGTGTCAGTACTCCCGTGAGGCTGGTAGTAGAAATTAATCCCAAATTTCCAGCTAAGGTACCAAAGAGTTTTGCCCAAGTTAAAAAAAAAAAGAAAAAATCGGAAAAAATCTACATGCCTTTAGGAGGAAGCGATTTTCCCTTTCATCCTATAAAACCATGTTTGAAGCCTTTATTTGCAATGTCTTTCCCTTTTCTGCCCAAGAATTTCCATTCATTCTACATCTCCAAGAACAAGTACAATCAGCAAAGCAGATGGGATCTGGGTGTTTTGGCAGGAGTAAAAGGGGGTTTCTGTCTCTTCTTCTGAAGTGTTTCACTGTATAAGTATTTCCTGCATGAACTATGAGAGCCAGGTATTGTACTTCTTGGGGAGCCACCCTAAATATCTGGGTGATAGTTTATTTTTTAAAGCAAAGTGAAGAGGCATGAAGGGAAGAGGCTGAGAGCATCGGCAGAGGCCAGATGCTCGTAGCATGGCAAGAGTACACCTTGGGGCCACCAAAGTGTCCGGGAACAGGCAAGTCAAAATACATTTGAGTACTTGCTGAGTACATTTAGCGGTGTGAATGATAGACCCCTGTCTCTGTCCCTGCCTTCCACGGTGCTTGTTGGTCTGTCTTTCGTAGCACATCGACATAGTAAAGCATGGGTGGGCCCTAGGTGGTTGAAGTTTTCATCCATTTTAAATATCCCAGGTGTAAATTACTATTTTTAACTGTGGAAGTCAGAAATGCAAAAGCAGGAAGAAGGGACGGGAACTGTGCTATTGTAAGGGAGAAACAGGGGCTGTTCAGTGTGTCCCATGGCCACTTCTCAAGACATTTTGTTAATCGGAATGGGAAAGTGATTCATTCCCCTGGTCCCTAAGATGTGCTGCTGCAGTTAAATACGCTCAGTGCTCAGCAGCGCAATTCCTGCAGTAGGATTGCGGAGAGCAAATTTAAGCTTCTCTCCCATGAGCTATAGGCACCAAACACATTATCTCTCCACTTCCTCCCGTTTGTGTGCCACCATTTAAGATTTGCTAAACTAATTCAAACAGGGTAAACAGCCCCCAAACTGGTCATTCTCCCTCAGCTGAGGACACCTTGTCCTGCTCTTGCTGCTGAGGAGGCACTGAGGAATGGTCCAGGGGAGAAGTGGCTGTCTGGGCTGAGAATAAGCTCACTCTAAAAAACTCCCATTTTGCCCCTGTCCTGCTGGTATGTCTCTGAGCTGTTCTCTTCTGGCACTAATTTCTCACCTACTTATTTTCTTATGTTTTTGTTTAAGCTTGCCAAAAGTTGTCTTTGTAACCTGCGAGACCATTTGCCCTCCAGCGCGCAGCCTATTCCTTCTCATTTTCCATGGCTGTAACAGAGTCCCAGGCTGAGCCGTCTCCAGGGTTTAAGTCCCTGACCTCTGAATTTAAAAGCGTTGACCTTGGCTGCTTAAGAAACAGGGCCAGTTCAGTCGCCTTCAGTGCGGCCGTAGTCTCTGATGTTTGTTATGTGTCCCAGCTTCTAAAGGAGATAAAAGCCTAACCTGGCCCAAAGGTATAAGCATAATGTAGCTTAATGCTATGACTTTCGCACATGAAATGACCCAAAGTCTCCCAAGGACAGAGTCAGTCTTGACACAGAAATAAATAAATTTGCTTTCTTATTGGTAATTCTTTGCTACAGATCAACAGAAGAAAACCCAATTGCTTGTAAAGTGACCTTGTCCACAAGAGAAATAAAGTACGAAGGTGAAGAAACTGATACCTGTTTCAAGCCAAATAAAAGTTGCTGCAAACACCGTCCAGAGCAGCAGTAAAAAAAATTTCTGGGTTGTTTTAAGTCCATATACTTGTTTTATGTTCACATTTCTATATTTTCTGCTCTCCCTAGAACATCTATTTGCCTCCCCTGTCCAGGTAAAAAATGCTTTTTATTGCAAAACATTGTGCAGAAATCTCCCCCAGGTGTTTCCAGATGTACTCTGCTCCTTGCTCAGCATGTCTTTACTCTGCCTCCTCTCCTTGCCTGTTTTTTCAGATTTATCTCTGTTGCATTTTGTACCTGAGGCGATAGCATCCCTCTCCATCATTTCCCGGGGAGCCCTGCGCAGCCTGGGCGATGCATGGGCATGGCTGCAATGCGGTGACCCCGGCAAGGCAGCAGCAGCATCGCTGGGAGCCCGTGCTCCCGTGCTTTTGGGGGGATGAAGGTCACCCTGAGATGGCTGAGCTGCGCTAGCGTTGGATGTGGCTGGTGGCATGTCTGGAGTTATGGGATGGCCGAGGCTGCTGCTGGCTGCTCTGCCAGGCTGCGACTCCCCTCCCTCAAGCTGGAAAATTGCAAAGAGCTCCGGGAGCAGTTGCAGGAATGGGGCACGGTGCTTAAAATGCACAGTTAGATCATTTAGTCAGGGTTCCTGTGTGCTGCTGACCTAGATGTCACTGATTGTTTGTATCAATGACTTGCGTCAATAGCTCAGCCTGATGATAGCAAGAAACAGTGAATCCATTGCTTCCTTTGTGGTTTTAATAGCCTTACTGTTAAAATCTGTGTCTTATGTCTCCCTTGAATTTGCCCGTACACATCTCTCACCTGTTCTTTCCTGTTTCGCCTGCCCTTCCTGAGTATTTGAGTGCCCTTGTAGGACACAGCGTTTTCCCAGTGTGGATGTGTTTATAGAGTGCCAACCAGTCACTTCTTTATCCCTGCTTTGAGAAGTTAAATAGATCAAACTCTTTATTTTTCTGCTTCTGGTAAGCCATTTTGTCTCTCCATCAGTTCAGTTTCCTGGCTCTTTCTCAGACTCTCCCCTAAAACCTCTTAAACACATGGGCAGCAGGAGTGTGTGCGAGCTGGTGTTGCTGGCCTTGCCTACAGAGGTAGCTCCCTTCCTTCCTCCCTCTATCTGCTTCCCCGCTGCTCATTACTGCGCCAGGAGCTCATGGTGAACTGCTTGGGCACGGCGATGCCTCCATTGCTTTTGCAGTCTCCATTCTGTAGATATGGGCGACACTCTTCAGAGACACTGGAGCAGCTCTATCACCAATACTAGACCAGATCAACCATGACTTTTCCATCCAAGTTTCGAAACCTCAAAGGATGGGGACTGCACAACCTCCATGGGTGCCTGTCCCAGTGCTGCACTGCCCTCCTGATGGAAAGGTCTTTCCCAATGCTTCTGCCATCCCAGAACAGACCTGTGGTGGCAGCAGTACAAAGCCTGGGCTGCTTGCACCGCGCCGTGTTGCTCTCCAGCAGGTGCTGGCGTCAAACTTTACAATTCTGCTTTTGTACAGAAACTCGCAATTTGGTTGAACGAGCCCAGCTTGCCAGTTAACCTAGCTCTAGGTATGACTGCATCGTCTACTTTGTTATTTAATATTAATTCAATCCTTGTGTTGTATGTCCTCTTTACCAATGCAAGGTTCATGCGTCCTTCCTGGTCATTGATTAAACGTTCAGGCTGTAGTACTACTACCCATGGAAGTTAATTGAAATCACCCTGTGTACTGCTTCCCCGGTGACATCCCTCCTCAGGCCACGTGTGTCCATCAGCTCTGTGGTGCAATGTTAGGGTATGCAGCATTAGGGAGCGCAGCATTAGGGCATACATCTGGCAAGGGAGATGGGTTTTCTGTTCAAGAGCTGGAAAAACTGCCTTGCCGTGCAAGACTTGAAAAGCTAACTCTATTTAATTTATTCAAGAAAATAAAATATATGAATAGGTTGTACTCTGTATGTAACTTTTTGAGTATACAATTTCCAAAAGCAAGCAGAGGAAGATCCAGAAATCAAATATATTGTTTGAATCACTTGGACAACTGAAATACGGTTGTGGAATCATGTTCATTGTCAGAATTCTTTAAATTGAGCTGGGATGTCTTCTGCAAAAGTCTGTCTCTTCCAGCTCAAAGTGGAGTTACGGGTCTGATGTGAAAATACTGGAGTTAAATTCTGGAGGCACGGGACCACAGCAGCTACTTGCAATTGTCCTTTCTGTTGTTGAATCCCTTGGATCTCAGAACATGTCCAGAGAGTTTGTAGACTCAAGGGTCCCAGCATATTTCATGCAAGTAAATATTTCAGCTACACCTAAATGAAAAAAATGTGACAAATTAAGGACTGATTCCTGGAGGATTTATTAGCCACCAGATGACTAAGAAATCACCAGGACATGGTTGTGATATGAGTTCAGCAGGACTCCCATTGAGCAGTCATGCAGGCGAGTTGGATCCAACGCTGTGAATGACGTATCACGTCTGCCTATGCTAAGCCTACCAAAGTAGTTAATATGCACTCTGTTCTAGTGTAGATGCCTCTGTATCATTCATTTCCTCTTTGTCAATATTAACTGATGTGTTAGTGATTAAGTTCAGCCAAGGCATTATTGCGTCGTCATTAATCATGCCTACATCTGTCATAGAAGTCATTAGAAAGAACCTGTCATAGCTATTTTTATACCCCATTTAATTTTCTTGCAGGCATTGCATTTTAATTCTTGTAATGTATCTTCACAATGATAAAAATTTGCATATCTTCATTCACTGAAGAGGATCTATTAGCCAAAGCACAAATAAAACGCTCTTGCTGCCACAGGGGTTTCTGTAGGAATCGGATTCCAATGACCGTGTATTTATGCCTACATACGTGTACTACATTAAAAGGAATCGCTTCACAGGTAGAATTACTACCCTGGACAATTCTAATTTGTTGGAAATTAAACATAAGTGGTTGATTCTGGCTGCTACATGACATAAATTACTAGCAAATTGCTCTGTAAGATTTCATTATAAAGTACATGCTGTTGTGAATGATTTGCTGCTTTAGTCCTGAACTTTTATTTGTGTGCCAGCGCTTGAAGGACAATGGCAGAACTTAACTTTTGTTTAAAGTCACACAAATCTAGAATTGATGCTGTTTACTTGTCTTATTTGGCTTTTCAAATCTTCTTTCATTTACTTCTATCCAAAAGCCAAGCACAGGGCATTTTTCAAAAGGCACTTGTTGAAATATATTAGGATCTTGTATTAATGCTGCAGAGTATTTTTAGAAAATGCAAAGCAAATGAGCTTCATGGAGCTTTTCCTGGGCTGGTGTAAAGCACTGTAGCACTACTGGCTTTAGTTGAGCAATAGCAATGCTTAAATGTAGCTCCTGTGAGAATAATAGTTCTGAAATGTGATGATTATTCCAACAGGAAGAGTTTATATTTGTGGATTGTTAAGGCTGGAAAAAAACTTCATCACCATCTGCATAAAAGTTCTCTTGGCAAATCTGGTTTTAACCACTATTCCACTATGCAGCGCCAAATCATTCTGTGGCTAGTGAGTTGCACTAAAATTTGAAGGCTTTGGCCATCATCCTAACTTCAGTGAGCAGCAACCATCCTTCCAGTATCTGAGTGCAGAATAACTCAGGTACCTCTCACAGGTGGCTTTATATTTTGGGGATTTATCCAAAATGCAGGAGTCATTTTTCCTACTCCATAGCCTGTTCCTTTGCTGTTTCTTTTTTGGCCCAGGGTGGTAAGGAGGAACTCAAGGGAGAAAGAGAGCCACAATCATCTGTCTGCTCAAATGGCCAGAGATACAAATGTAATAGATCTGGCATCACTTCTCTGCTCTGAGCTGAAGGAGGTATTTAAGCACAGAGGCAAAGTAGAAATAACCCAGTGCTGCACTGTCCCTTGCCTGGGCTGATGCCCTTGCATTGCACGCTTGTGCTGTATTGGCCTCAAATCCAGTCCTGTTGCTGTTACAGCAGCTTCCCTAGTTGTTTTCCCACTGCGGGCATCCTGAACAGTCTTGTGCTGTTGGTAAGAGCTTCAGTTGGCTGCTGCTCCTTGCCCTGAGCAACCCCCTTGATTTTAAGCCTTCAGTAGATACAGCCAACAAGGTCAAGGACCCACTCAGCAAGCAGCTGGCTGGTGAGACTGCAAAGAAAATGCACCTATTCAGGGATGCGTGCAAGGGAGAAAAAGAAATCGGGGAGCCCATGTCGGGAGTACTGACAGAGCAGCCCACGCCACCGGTCACTTGTGCTACAGCAGCGTGGGGGAGCTCTGTGCACCGGCCAGCGACTGTGCTATGAAATGCTATGATATCATGGTAATGCTGTGAAAAAAAAAGTGTTTCCAAAGATTGTGGGATCTGATGGAAGAGGACGGTTTTGTTACAAGAACTAGAAGATCTTTATTCTTTCATGAAAGACTTAATCATCAGGAGATGACCTTTCCGCAAAATTTTGTTTAAAAGAGGGTGACTTCCTCCTTATTGTTTTGTAGCCCGAGATTTCTACTGAGGCATCTAGTATTTCCGAGGAACTTTAACTAAAAATACAAAAGCATGGAGCAGGAAGACCTTTAATAACCGAAATATGCTTGTGCTTCTCTGACTGAAATAAAGGAAATCATATATATGGACAGAGCTTCCTTTTATTGAAGGACCAGATGGTGACCAGAAAAATAATTTAGTAAAAAAGAATTGATTCAATGTGAGTATTGGTGATGGTGGTTCCAAAGCCTGCCTTTGCCCTAAATGGATTTGCATCTGTGCTGAACTGGGGATGCAGGCATGGGGCACAGCCAAAGATTTATTGGCTGTACAGCACTGCGCATAGCAAAACGGCTCCCCTTTGGCACGTTGCTGCTTTGCACCGTGCGTATTTGTGATGTATGCCATAACTTCCCCGATTTGTGCCGTTTCTTAGCGCCTGCTTTTCAGGGGGGTGGTTTCTGGGTGCTGTTGGGCAGAGCATCCTCCTCTCTGCTCTGCACGTGTTGTTCTGTATTATAGGGCCTGATCCTGCAAATGATGAAGTGCTTCTTGTGGGATTGAGTGGCCTAAAAAAATGATTTTGCTGCTAAATATTTCAGGGGAACTGGTATGAGGCACTTCAGGAAAGAGCGAGGGCGTAGCATACCTGTCTAAGGGAGGAGAGCCGAGCGCCCTGGTCCGAAGGCACCGGGCAGAGGAAGGTCTTTTTCAATATTTACAATTAGGCTTTTAAGAAGGTTGCTCGATACAGCAGATAGCAAATACTAAGTGAATATTAGATGTTATTTGAGTGTGTAAGTGCTAAAGTGTGTTAAAGTTTTCTTTAACCTTTCATGTGGTAGTTTTCTTTAACCACTGTGAAAATTCTTCCTTGCAATTAAAGACTAGGGTTTTTTGATTGAAGGAGTATAATATTTAACAGTGAAATATTTAAATCTTGTAGATATTTTCCAGGTGACTTCTAAGGAGAGAAATAATATGTGTGAATTAGGGGTCTCTTCATTCCAAAATTAACATTTTTACATAGACGACCTGAATGTTTGTTTAATTATCTCTTAGAAAAACATATAGGAATTAACAGGAGTTAAACCAATATGTTTTAATAAACATTATGTGCTATTTCCATTAGTTCTTTTATGTTTATGTGAGTTTGGTTTGTTTGTTTGTTTTTCAGTTTTTGTCTTAACCTACCTAAAAAAAAATTCTGGAGGAGAGATACTAAATTATCTTCAAAAAAGTAAAAAAGAAAAAATTTTTAAAAAGTCGTGCTTTTGCAACACTTGGTAGGACTTTTCCTGCAAGGATTTCTGAAAATGTACCTCTGAAATATTATGATTAATTGGCCCAAAAAGGAGAAGCAGAGACCTTTCTGGTCTTTGCAAGGCAGCAGGGTTTGGTTTTTTTTTAAGGTCTGAGGACAGAGTTCCTCCTAATAACTGGAAGGGCACATCTCGTAGAGCAAGGAAAATAAACAAATAGAGCACAGGAAACGGAGAGAGACAGCAAGTCTGGTACTAAAATAATAATAACAATTCCCATGTCTAATCAGGTAGTTGTGTTGCCAGTTTCTTTGAAGTCACATTGAATCTTGAGTTTCTCCCCCGACCGAGGAGCTTGTATTCACTGATTAAATATCCAGGAGGCCTGTGAAGAGATTTGAATAGGGGAAACAATGTAGTTTTAGCAGCAGGGAAGGGTAGGGCGGTCTAGAGGAATGAGATGTGTCGAGACCACACCGAGATGCAATAGAAAGTTGGTTCTGGTAGGACTCTGTTCAGATGTTGCTCTGAGTTGATCTCCACGTAGGTCAGCCCTTTGGTAACTGCAGGAAGTCTGCTCCAGGGAGAAGGAGAGACAGATATGGAAATCTTTCCCCCATATCTGAATTTAAAACTAGCTTCCTGGGGTTTGACAGATCTTCAGTGCAATTTTTTTTTTCACAACTTGTTCATCCACTTCTAAAACAAATGTCCTGGTTTATGACCGTCAGCTGCTGGTGGGGAGCAGCTCCGAGCAGAGGCAGCTCCCATGGCTTGCAGCCACACGCAGCGTGATGGCTACGCGGAACGGGGACGTACGGCTTTTGTTTTCCATCACAGCGTTGATGTGGGATTGCAGTCTCTTTTATGGGTCCATAAAACACTTTGAGACCAAGCGCATGGCTAGCAAAACTTAATACAACTCAGACCTACCTGCAAAGTTGGCAGATGACGTTTGTGTGCAGTATCTCTTCAGCTGAAAAATGCTTTAAAAGAAGTGCAGAGTTTTTCCCAGCTAGCTCTCTGCAAAGCGTGCCGGCTGCAAGGGGGCTGCCGGTGGGTCCCTGCTTCTCCGGAGATGTTCCTCGTCCTGGGGAAGGGACAGACAAATTCGGGTGCCGCCACTTGCCTGTGCAGAGGGAGGGACAGCTGTTAAGGCACTGCTTCCTTCGTGATGTCTTGTAAGATAAAAAGCGTTGCCGCGGTATTGTTCAACATTTATATTTTCAGACATTACACTTTTCATTTCCCAAAATCTAAGGAATAGCAGCACAGCCCATAAAAGATCATCAGCGGAGCAGACTCTATTGAAAGATTGTGGATTATGCCCATTTCATGGCTTTTCAAAGAAGCTCATCATTATTCAACAATCACATTCTTGCCAGAGCTAGTCAAATAAAGCAAATAATGATTTGCAGATATGTGGGAAAATTAATGTTGCAGCTTTACTCCTAGGTTATTTCCTGTTTGTTTACTCATTTGAATATTTTCCACTTGCAAAAGTTTCACATGTTTTAGCACAAATATTTAATCTTATAAAACTCAGAGCTGCTGTGTGGTACTTGCTGCTTGTTCAGTATTTATTTATTGTCCTGTCAAGAAGCCAAACCAGGACAGAGGCATCAGCCAGGAAAATCCCAGCAAACGTCGGCAGCCAGCAGATGCAATTTGAACCACAAATCAACGTTACCAAATTCTTGAGGGTGGTGACTAGGCTTCTGCAATTGTAAATCCTTCTGCAAACTGCTCATTAACATGCGCTGTTGCAGCCAATGAAAAAAAAAAAGTAATGTACACTGAAATCTACCTAACTCAAAATCCATCTAACTTAAAATTTAGACCTTGTTAGGTCTGAAATTTAGGTAAACTGGAAAACTTTAGATTAAAATCTAAGTCTGGTGCCTGCTGTCCCCTGTCTGGATGAAGTGTGAGAGTCGATCTCAGTCCTATGGATAAAGCGACGGGCAACGCTTTGTGTGCCAGGAATAAAAACCAAGTTGTGTTAAATCTTTGACTTCTTCGTGCAGGTGTTGTCTGCGTCCAGGAGGAGAGATCACCTTCTCCCTGCACTAAATGGAGCTAACCAAAATAATCCACTGGCATGTCTCTGCAATAATGGCCTTGAGTGGGAATATGTGTTTTTGACATTCAGCTCTATTGGGAGCATTCCCTGGTGCTTTGGGGGGGTCGTGGCTCACTCTTATCTGAAACGGCTCTGCCAGATGTCCCCCGTGAGGTACCTCCTCCCGGACGCTGGCTGGAAGTCAGGACAAGAATGATAAATTTAAGAGATGTCCTTTTTCTTGCTGATTTTACCCTGTTACATCCTCTAGGATGTCAGACAGGTTTCGCACGACATCGTGGTGCCAGTGCAGCTTCCCCACCAGGCTGCTGTTGTTTCAGTTTTAGTATATTAGAGTATGAAAAGCACCTAAAAAGGCACCTGCCAGCGATTTGTGCCTCGTGCTCTGAGCTCAGGCCTCCTCTTTCACCTCTCCAGCCTCGCTGAGTGCCATCCCCACATGCCTTGTCTAATTTATACTGTTAAGAGTCCTGGAGCAGAAAACGGCGAGTTCTTTGCTGTGAGAATCTGTCGTTAGACCCACTCCACAGAAGTGTTCGAGTGTTCAGTAACAAAGAAAACCACTATTGGTTTTAACCAAAATAATCTGAAAACTAATTAAAAACTGATGAGCTTCAGCTGATCCTGGCTTTCTAAGAAGAAAATAGCAGTTTGATGAAAAAGAAAATTATTTAGAGAAAGTCAATTTCCCATTCAGATGTTTTTAGGGCAGTTCTTGTTGACCACTAACGATGAAAACTGTTATTTAGCATTAATTTTACGATGAGGGAAAAAAAAGAAAGGTGCACCATCATGTTTCTCTGGAAGGAGTTAGATTCAGGAGCTTCCCCATTTTCCTGCATTATTTCCCCCATAACTGGCTCCCTGTAGGAGCCTAGGAGATACTCACTGCATCACCCTTAAATTGCATCTTGGGCAGAGCGTTCCCCATCCCTGACCTCGTTCACAGCGAGGAAATGCGTGAGTGTGCTCCCTACACTTCTGGGGTGAGAGCTAAAGAGTCCTCTCTGCCTCCAGAATTGCTGGAAGGGCATTTGCTCAAAGGCTTAACTTATTTGTCAATTAAAGCATCCTCTGCGACAGTAAGTATCTTCTGCAGAAGTTCAGCTTCATTAGGAGAAAAAGCTATTTTTTTCTTTTCTTTAAAAAAAAATCTAGAGAATAAAAGTAGATTTTTATTTGTCTGATCTTTTGTACATGGGTAGGGCTGATAAATTTACCACTATAGCCTAAAATAAATAGATCCAATTACCTGAGTGGCTGCAATATAATCCTCAGCATCCTCCTCCTGGCTTGCAGAGATCTGTGCGTGCTAAGGCAATGCACCTCTCGTTCTCCTTTTTCCAGAGTAATTACTGCTTATAAACTGAATTTGGCAACACAGAGTATTGCTAGGCTCCGAGGAAAATATTTTTGTACTTGTCAGTGCTGTCATATTTCATTTATTAGCGTGTTATCAGATAGTTGTAATCACTGTCGTGGCGGTGTCGTGCTGCGTGGATGACAGCCGTGTTACTCTGTAAAATGGGTCCTGCCCCAAAGAGTTTGCAATGGGAATGCAACCGGGGAGAGAAATGCGGATGGATTCCTGAGGGACCTGACAGCAAACCAGAAGTGCTGGCACAGCTGGTGCGGGGCTCGGCGTACTCACTGCCAGGTTTGCAGGATTTGAGTTATCTATTTAGTTTTCTAGGCTTGTTTGGGTTTTTTAAGTTTAAATGTTGGTGATTGTTTTATTTAAAAATATACCTTTTTTTTTATATTAGTGAGATTTTACTCTAGTGAAAATACACCTGAAATAGTTCTAGCACAGGCAACGTCTTCCCTTTTCCTCTTTGTTTCCAAGTAAAGATTTTTTTAAACATTTTTCAATAGTCTCACAACGAGAAAAGGATCTCTGAAAACTACTTCATGAGGATTTCTGGGAAAGAAACCAGAAATTGGACGAGAGCTTGGGGCAGATGCTCAGCTGGCATCCGTCGCTGTATCTCTGATGAAACCCACAGCGCCCTGGCTATTCGTGCCAACCGGGCACTTGCCCTGGGTACTGAGACGTTTCCTACCCAAGAAATGTTTTCTAAGAACTGATGGGAATCCAGTAATTTGCAGTAGGTATGGATTTAAAAAAATTGCCTATTAGGGTATTTTTCAAGCCAGTGGTATATTGTAAAAGCAATGACTGATAAACACGGTAAATATAGTGGATGTTCCCCCCTCCATTTCTTGGTCTAGGTGCTGCCTATCCTAATTAGCTCTAATTATCAAAGGTGTGCTTCAGAAAGACAGCTCATTTACCACTGTTTGGTCGAGAGCAGTTTAATGGTCCCAGTTGAGTAGTTATACAAATCCCTTGGAAGGGAGCACTGTTGGAGCGGGTGTGCTCTCCAGCCCTTGCCCTCGGTCTGGCTGCTTCTCCACGGTAGCCAGGAAGCTGATTTGAATTTTTTTTTTTAAATGGTGTTTTGTTTTATACCACATTAAATAAAACCAAGTCAGGACCTGGAAAGCTTAAAGTGCCATGTCATTTTAGTTTTCAATTCCATATGAAAATAATCCTCCGAGTAGCTGGAGGCACACGGAAAGAACAGCTGGAGGATGGAGAGATGTGGGAATAACGACTGTGGAGGGGTGGAAATTGTGTAAGGCTTTGCCAGCATCGTAATGAGTCCTGCAGTGCAGATGAATAGAGCGATCTTTCCCCAGCATGTTTCAGCATCCAGTGATCTGCTGGAGGCTGTATTCCCACCACCAGTTTTAACAGCCGCTCGTAGGCGTATCGTGCCCAGCCAGGTCTGACTCTGTTCTGACTTCAACCTCCAGAACAAAAAATGGCAATGAGTTGGCCAAATGGCTGCGGTACTTTGTCTAAAGGAATAGTTCCTGACATTTGCTTTAAACCTGCTGCACAATAGCTTCGCTGGGTCTCTTCCTTTCAGCTAGCTCCAGACATCGCCGGCTGTTTGCACCGTTAATGAACACTGAGCTGTTCTCAGAGAAATATCCACAGCAGCTCCCGAGATCTCCTTCCTGAAAGGCACCACTTGATTAGGGTCCATTCGATTGGACTTCATTAGGAACTGGGTTTTCCTTTGCAACTGATGAATTAATTACGTGCGTGCTTTTTATTACCAATTTACTCAGTATTGCAGTATTCTTCTGCAGCTGCTCTTAGCCAGATTCAGATTTAAATCCCCAGTGATGCCCAGCATTGCAGGCAGCCGTACTGCCCGTGGAGGTGAGCAGCATGTGTCTTTGGGTGTCTTTGGGTGTCTTTGGGAGCCCACACTGACATCTGATGACATCCCAGGTACTGTGAACTCAGCAGCTCTTCTTCTCTGTATCTCCTGCCTTCAAATCTTTTACTAATACACAAGAAGACCCCCCTATCCACTCCTGTGCACCCCAATTCATGAGAACTTGGGGTTTTTTTAAGAGCTTTTGCTGAGGTACCTTGTTACAATTAAAAAAAAAAAAGGAAAAACAGAGCTTTTCCGTCAAGTCTGCTGTCTGCTGCGGGGGCTCCAGGAGTAGCTTTGCCGAGGAAGTCTGCAGAGCTGTATATCAGACGAAAGTGCACAGACTTCCTTTATTTTTAGGTTCAGAACAAATGTTATTGGAGGAAGGTAAAGCCTATTAAAATGTTTGAATAGGCATTATATATGTTATATTGATTCTATTGATCTGTACGAGCATATATCAGACAGCAGACTTCCATGCATCTAATTCAGGTATATTTACACATATATATTAATGAATCATTTTTGTTGTAAAAGCACACAAACCTCATTGCCAATGACATAATATGTAATATCTACTTTGTAACCTATAAAATACTCGCTGATGTGGCCTGGGAGACGAAGTGCTGCCTCTGCTGGAGGTTGAAGAAATGCCACACAATTTTCCTGAGAGTAATCTTCAGAGCCTGGGCATGATATATCAGAGGCATAGGCACAGACATAAAATAAAAAAAATAAAATTGACTGCCTAGCCCAAGCCTTCATTACCGGGTAGGATACAAATCCTAGCAAGTAACTTTCCCTCACAGGCAAACGTGCCCTTAATAACTTAAAAAAAAGCATAAGGAAAGAAGAAAAGCTGCCTTTTTAAGCTAGAATGACTCTGACTTTCCACTGCACATCCCTCAGGCAATAAAATAATTTACGGTATGTTTCAGTCAGATATTGGAAACAGCGCTTGCTTAAATCGTCTCGGCTTCGCTGTCATTTTAAATACGCGGTGGTTTAGCACCGTTCCCCGGCTGGCAGGGTGTGAGTCCCACCTCCCGCATCGCCCCGTCCATCACGGGCTGGTCCCCTGCCCACCCAGCCCCTCAGCCCCCTGACAAGATGCTGTCACCTGACCTGATTGATCATTTACTGGTCTTGTTTTCTGTGGTGCAGATCCTACCCCGAGAGTATTTAAAGGTTACTCCTTCTCTGTACTGACATAGATTGTTGTTAGAATAACATTCCTATTGGGTGAATCAAATAAAAAGTGCCCACAAATACAATAGAAACTGAAGCAGAGGCATCAGTTTTTCATATTTATTCCTGTTGCTAGAGCTGGGAGAGAGAAACTAATTAATTTGCTTAGGCTAGAATGCAAATTGGAGAAACCAATGCAGCAGGTAAAATCTCTGCTCAAGGCCACACAGTCAAAATAATTCACTGAATGGTATGTTTTCACCTTAACAAATCTTACAATAAAGACCATGATGTGATCCACACCATGAAGAGCAGCTGCCTGGTTTAAAACAAACAAGCATCCTTGCTGTCATTTCTCTTGATAGCGAGGGAGCCCTCATTTTCCATTTTATAATCCTTAAAACATGAATGTACTTAGGCTAAAAAAGTCATTAAACATTAATATAAAGCCTGTTTTAACTTTAGACTGTTTGCTTCCCAAAGTAAATTGTTTAAGAGAATGAACTCTACTCCCTTTGCGACTTTTCCATATATTTTTCAAAAACTAATACGAGAATCATGAAAGATAGGAATAAGTACAGCAAAGTAAATTAAATCAAATTGCTAAAGCCTTGGGGAAGAGCTAATGCAAATGAATTAAATGCATAAAAGTTCCAAACAGCTACAGAGTAACTTTCCTTCTGAGCATCATTACTCTCAGAAGATGCCAGAGACACTAACACCTTCGCTAGCTGTGAAGTCACTATCTTGTAAAAACAAAAACCAGAAAAATAAACTGTTAGCTCTGGCTACTATCATATGTTGTAGTTTTTATCACCCCTTTCCTTTTCCATTAAAGTTATTACCTGCAAAAGTGTAACTCTGAAATGAGCAACCAAAGTTAATTTTCTTTTTCTGTCACTGGGTATCATCTGTTCATGGAGAGATGGAAATTCTGTAAAGACTATTTTGACCTTAAAGGCAGGGGAAACTTTCATTTGAAAGCTATTCATAAGGCTAAAGTATCTTATAAGTAAATAAACCAGGGGAAGAAGAAAGAGGGGACTGAATACCAATGTATGCTAAAAGTCATTAAAGCAGAACTGCCATGGAGAGGTGAACAGAGAATTATTGTTCACTGAATGTGGGGCATCAAATGGCAACAGCAAAACAAAAGAAGAGGACATTATTACAAATTGTAGACAAGTTTTGGATGTTCAAACATTAAATGGGCTTACAGTAATGGGAGAAAGTTATAGCAAAAACATCCGTTAAAGGCTATTTGACACATCACACACACGGCTTTCCAAAAGTTCCTGTCCCAAAGCTCTCCAGTGCCCTCTGTGCTCTCCCTGTCCCCCAGGCACCCAGGACCAGTGGAGGATGCTGGGCCAGGAGGGTCTTCAGTCAGATGCTATTTGAGCATCCTTATGTTGTATTATTTTACAGGCTAATCTGTGTCTGGCTCCAAGTTGGTGATAATTTTAACTGGATTTAAAAGTATATTATGGTGCTGGCTGTGTGGGTGAAGGCAATGGGGCTGAAGAGTTTATGGATATGGAATTATCACGGCTGAAATGGAAAGAAAACCTGGAGCGCTTACTTCTCAGGGCGGAGAAATGACTGGACGATAGTAAATATTAGTAAATTTTATTAGTAATTTCTCTGTCATCTGTTATATATCATGATTTAGAAGGTACAAATGATTGTAAAACAGGGTAGTTAGAGGAAAATACGAGAATCTGTGAAAGGCAGATCCCGCTTGGCTAGCTGAACAGCTCTCCCTTAGAAGAAAGCTAAGAGATCTGGCACATTTTTTTTCCCAAGAATAACTCTTATCTTTAAGCCAACAATTCCCTGCAAAGCTACTGCCTTGGGAAACTATTAGTGAAGCAGAACAAGGTGGAGAAACTGCACAGTAAGGGCAGATGAAGACACTATTGGGTTGTGTTGAAAGGGCAAACATCAGGCTGGAGAGGGAGACTAGAGGAATTCCTTATGAATTTATCTTCTTTCATATCTTTTATTCTGTACCTGAGCACAAAGAATAACCACACTGTGATGAAATTTTCTGATGACACAAAATTGGGGGATATTATCAATGGAAAGAAGGCTTGCGGTATTGAGGATTTAGGATTTCTGGTCTTTTATTTGCAGTTATCTGTGGCTGTACTGCAGTCCATGTACCAGTTAAGAATCTGGCTTCAAAATTATACGAAGCCATATGATTTTTAATTTACGAAGAGGAAAGGTCAGGCTGGGATCGATGGGGTTTTGAATTGGTAGTTTCCACATCATCTCTTCTTCATCAGTCATGTTTTGGGGACTCTCAGTCAGGGGCAATTGTCCTCAGAGTTAATATCTGCCATTTCATCATCCTGTACCACTGAGCCCTGTATCCCACCTCCGATGCTATTCACCACTTCTGCCTCTCTGCTCACCTTGCTGCCATATCGGGGTAGTCCTCTCCCAGTAATTCCAAACTTGGATCATGATACAAGATAAATGGTGATTATTGCAATAAGCTACAAAGATGATCACTGGATGTCAAGAGCTCTAAGCAATGTTGTCTTAATATGACAGTCTCCAGAATTTCCCTTCATTTCAAGTACTCTGTGTTTAGCTGGATGCTTGTGTAAGCAGCTGGATGGTGAGCAGCAATACGTGTGCAAGTATGGTTGCTAATTTGCAGGAGCTGAGGGAATCTGTTTACAGCTTCCATTACGTAGGGAATTAGATATAAAGAGTCTGAAGGTTATTGGTGTCTGTGATGGAGATACCAACCAATGAAGAACCCGAGGACAAGATGCTCTTGGAAAGATAATAGTAAAAGCTCCTTCTGAAAGCAGCACAGCATGGACTCTGTGAAGATCGTTCTCTTGCAGAGCTCGTCAGGGATTTTATATTTTTATGTTTTATGTCTGTAAGACAGCTCTTTTAATATGGATGCAAAGATTTCATGTATCTTACTGCACAGGAGGCTTTCGGGATTTCTTCTTTCTCATGAGCTAAAAAATGATCTGTGTTTTTTAAAGAGCCACAATGTCTTGACACTCACTCGTTTGCATCCAATTGCAAACACACGCATGTTTTTCATGCACATTACCTGATCTAAATAGCTGTGCTGACAAGAGCTGAGTGCCAACATTATTCTGTCCAGGTTGCCCTTATTCTTCTGCAATGATTAAGTTATCAAAAGGCAAATAGGAGGGTGTAGTTAGGTTTTTGCATATACTGTATGTTGGCTATATTTTATTTATTTTGTATTTTACTGGAATCAAAAGTCTGTCAGAGTTTGTAGCTGCAAATCTAAATTATTTAAAATACAAGTTATGGGAAAACGGCCCATTCTGTGCTTACTGGAATATCAAAACTACCACCTGAGTGGATAGAAAAGGTTAACATACGATTATATATTTGTTGAAGCCTGAAGGCAGCTGCTGGGATGGGGTGTGGAGAGGTGTCTGTGCTGCTTCATCGATCCATCTTCCGCCACCGCAAAGTTGGGTCCCCCACTGAACACAGAATCTCTGCCTCAACTCTGTGCCAGGGTCACTGTTGCCTGGTGCATTTTATCTAAACCGAATTGGGGATTTTACCTCTTTTTCTCCCCCTTCCTCTTCCAGGAGGTCCTGTGTGTCGGAGTCTGTGGTTCCTCTGTGAGGCTTGGGAGGGCTGAGCCTCCCGGGCTGCACGGGCACGGGACCTTTCGCTGCATCTCAAGCGATAACGTCGGTGAAGTAGCACAGTGTCCTTAAGCACTCAGCCGAAAACGTCGATAAGCAGAATGCAATGCTTTGGATGTGTACATTTCTGTTACTAGCTGATCGGTATCTATCGAGGTTGTGTACTTACCGTTATTGAGTTCCCCTCTCGTGGATGCCGGGTTATGCTGTGGTGCTCCAGCCTTTCAGCAGTGGCTGGTTAACTCTGTCTCTCACACTAATTCTTTCACGAATCTCCTGCTCTCCCTCCCTGTCTCCTGCAGACCCCCCCGCCGTGGAGCCCACCTTCCTGGAGATTCGGCAAGGCCAGGGCCGGAGCATCACCATGAGCTGCCGGGTCCTGAGGGCATATCCCACCCGGGTCCTCACCTACGAGTGGCGCCTGGGCAGCAAGCTGCTGCGCACCGGCCAGTTCGACGTGCAGGACTCCACCGAGTACACCGTCAGCAGCCTCTCCCGCGACAGCTACGGCATCTACAACTGCAACATCATCAACGAGGCGGGCGCTGGCCGGTGCAGCTTCCTGGTGACAGGTAGGCTTGGCGGTGTCTTGCTGCGCCGAGGTGAGGGACTGAGCGTGCTGCGCGTTCACGTGTCGTCGGGTAAGGCCATTCCTGCTTCAGCTAATGAATTACCAAAGAGAGGGATCCCTCGAAGTAGAATCATAGCTTAAGGCATCTGGTTTGGATTCTGGGGAGGTTGGTAACAAAAAAGGAGATTTAGCTTACTCCAGTGCTTTGAGGATAAAGATTTTTACGTGCAAAGTGTAAATATGCCTTCTCTGCAGGCATCTGTCAGTATGCTTTTGAGAGAGTTATCAGGCAGCAGACTTCTTCCATTTGAAGTTTGCGATAAGGCTTGAATGTCTTCTTCTCTTTTGTGTGCTCAGCAAGCTTGGAGACTGAGGTGGGCTGGCCACAAGCAACTTCAAGCTACTTGAGTACACATGGGTGTTGAAATTTGTTCCTTTTCTCAAAAAGCAAAGGACTTTGTGAAGCTAGTACACAAGATCACAGACTCAGGGAGGATGTGCAACCCCTGCCATGATCTACCCATGTTGTGTAATTAATGCACTGGATTGAGACAAACTTTATATGTCTTTTATCTTTATGCAGTATCTTGGATCTGAATGTTAAACTGGGTGTTTAGACATGCAAGTCTTGATTCTTCCTCTATTGGAAATTAGTTACCATGACTTGAAGACTCAGCTGCCTGATCCTGCAACAGATGTTGTGCCCAAGCTGAGGTCCTCGGGTCGCTGGAGTCACATCAGCTGTAGGTTCCCCATCCCTCTAGGCTGGTTGTCCAGGCACTTTTTAGAATCACTGGAGGGAAAAAAGCATCTCTATTAAGTGAACCATCTCATCCCAAGGTCTGCGGTGGGTCAGGAACCCCCTGTTTCTCTGCACCAGCAGAGAGGGGTGTCCAGCCACCCACCCAGTGTGGGCTCTTTCCAGAGGTCAGCAGCAGCAGCCCCAGCCTCCTGAAGGATGTCAGGATTTCAGCTCAAAATCCCTCCCATCAGCTGCTTGAAAGGGAAAGATGGGAAAAGAAACCAACACGCAAGAAATTCAGAATATGTAGAGGAGAGCTATCTTAGAAGGAAGGATTCCCCATCTTGGTTGGGATCTTATTCTTGTTTAACCGACTTGGGTCCAGCTACAATCCAAATCTAAATGAGATTTTGCTTTTGGGGTTGCTGGCAGCCTGGCAGCTCCCTGAACCCTGCCATTGTTTAGGAAAATGGGCATTGTTATCAGCTTCACTGCTACCAGCAGAAAGGGCATGGATTGAATGGGTGAGCTGCAGAGCACCTCTCAGGGACCCTGCTCTGCACAAGACCCTCTGTACACATTGGTCCTGGGAATAAAGGAAACAATTTGATTCACCTCCCCAGTGTTTTTCAGTAAAATTTGGTTTTACAGGAAGAAATGTAGGCCTGCTTTTGTGGGGATACTTTTTTTTTTTTCCTCTTTTGGACTTAGTTGAATGGCATCTCGTTGGCAAAGATTTCATCTGGCCAGCAGTGCATGGCACAAATGTGATGGGAAGACAGCGAGCACCCCAGTGACCGATGGCTCTGCTTCTTTCAAAATGTAATCAGCCTTTGGCTGACTTATCATTCAGAGCCTGCGTTGGAGGTATTTTCACAGCCACTGACTTCTCCAAATCTTTGGAGTTTAATCCAAAAGGTGGCTCTGAAGGAAACCAGAGAAAACAGTCTTTTTCCTCAAATGAGTAAATGCAGTTCAATTTACTGTTCATCACGCTTTGGACCCGAGACTGTGGAAACCTATTCTAAGGCAATTATTTTGCCAGGATTGGGGCAGTCTGAGTGGCTTTCTGTGATTTATTACCATGCCAAAGCAAGGCACATAACTGAAAATTAGTACTAAAATGGTTTTATGATATACGGTCTCGCATCCCTCTGTGTGCCTTGCTCGTTTTTAGTTTATACCATTATGCGAATTTATGCTGTATGGTTGCATTAAGGATGCTCAAAGTAACACTTTGGGTTATGACTTCCATGCGTTCCTCCGTCTTTTAAGGTTAAAACTGACTTATTTAGTAAATATATTCTTTGACGTGTGGAGTTGAAACTGCTCTCAGGAAAGAGCAGCAGCTGTATTCTGGTCCCAAGTCTCATCAGGACAGATGAAGTTAGAGTGCTGGGGAACTGAAAATGTGCAGAAGAAAAATTACGAAGTGGTTAAAAAGGAGGCTTACGTTTCACTGGGAATGTGAATACAGAAAAGAAATGGGTCACTTAGACACACGCACGGAGAAAAAAGCCAAATAAAAAACCCAGTGGCAGGAATCTGGTGATAGTGGAGAGCTTTTCTTTTGGGTGGAATAGTGGGAGTTGTAGCCCATTTTTAGTTGGTTTTATTTCTAGGTTTTCATGTAGTAGCAGTGCGCTGCAATGCTCACGTTGCAGGGGCTGCAGAGAAGCATTGGTATGCTAAGAGAAAGGTTTTCAGTACAGTATTGAAAGCAACCTGGATGAAAAGATTTATACTGGCCCTGGAGTTTGCAAAACCTGTTTTTACTGCATTTGTATTTTGAGCCAGATTTGAGAAGATGCAAGCAAAATAAATCACATGTGGAAAAGGGGGTTGATTTATATCAGGGGGGCCAATCGGAGGCAGATTTATCCTGCTACCGTCTTAAAGATAAATAAGAACATTCAAGCAAAATTGTATTTGTGGGAAAGCAAAGTTGAGTTCATGCTACTTGCAGCTTCACTATCTGTTTTATTCAGTGGTTGCTAGTGCACATCATACCCAAAGAGCAACAAAAAGTACATTTCAGGCAGTGTGTCATTAAAACCCTGCCAAGGCTGGAAGCAAATAGGGAAAAAAAAAAAAAAGCTGCACAAAATGTCATGAAGCATCTGTGCAGGTGGAGGAAGGATTTGAGTGCTGGAGAAAGAGGCTGGGTAAGCGCAGGGAGGGTTCCCCTCCCCGGAGAGGCTGCTGCTGGCGGCGGGGGCTCCTCGGGGGGCAGACCTGGAGCCCTCCTGGGTCGCATCCTGGCTCCTGCCAGCCCAGGCCACCCCAGGGACTTTGCTTTTTCAAAGGAACTTGGGTGTCTTCAAGGCAGGGGAGGTTGAACTCTGTATTTTCTAGGTTCCCAGTGTGCAAGAGATTGATGAAGCAAGCCCTTGCGTTGCTGTCAGAAGGGCTGGTGCTATGGCCGGGGTTGTTTAGCAATATTCTGCACCCCTGGGGAGCTATGTAGGATTAAGATTACCCGTAATTGAGGTTACGTGACAAGTCTCAGCATAACACTTTATCTTCGGCAGCTTATGACTTTGGCAGGCTTTAACCACTTGCACTGAAATTTGCTATGCTGGTGGCTGCCTCAGGCTGAATTGTTCACAAAAGTTGCTGTCCAAAGAGGTTTTTTTTAAGTAAGGGAAACATTATTTTGTTTCATCCATGTTAAATTCTTGCAGCTGTTTAATCGGTGTGTTTGAAAGGGCCAGATACACATCCTTGCATGATTCTTCGCTTAAGTTTCGTCATGAAATCTGTCTGTCCATTATTTATGGTGCTGACTTGACAATGCTATATATAATTTGTGAGATACTGATTAAAGTAGTAATCATAACACTGGGTGGTACTAAACAAAGCTACTAATGGCATTATGTTGACGTAGCTACTTTTACCAACTAACTTCTGATCCTACAGTTGAGCGAAGACAGTTTTGAATATTGATTTTGTGGTGTTCTGTTTGGTGGAATTTTTTTGCCATGAAATGTTGCATTAATTAACAAGCCAATCTTTAATTATTTACTTACCCAGTCTTGCGTCACACTTTCAGTGCTTCTGGCTGAGAGCAACGTCAAGCCAATCAGCTCGTAATTACGTAGGTTATAATTGTCAGCTACCAGCGTGACCGCAGGTTTCCCTTTCTTTGGAGCTTCACTGGTGTTACTGAATGAACGACAGAGCAGAGCATACCGTGAGCAACCCTGGGGACATGCACGTACCCACCCGTGTCCCCAGACTAGCTGGGGGCATCCGCTCAGTCTACTTGAGGATGTCCCATTCTCCCGCCTTCCTTTCCCACATGCCTTAGGAAATTTGAATCTGAAGAGGTTGACACCGAATCATCCCTTCTGTATGATCCCAGCATCCAGATTCGTTGTACTCTTTTTACCTGCACAATCCCAAAATGTCAGGATTTTGCTAGTGAACTGTTTTCACTCTACAGTGGGTTTTTTGTCGGTGTGAAGGCAGCTTCCCAAGCAAGAAATTCATCACAGTTTTCATGAGCTGAACTGTATGTGTGTTGGCTGGAAGACATGGCAATGCCTCTAATGTCAATTCTGTTCCTCACCGCGTGGTTGCCCATTGTGGAACGATTGACCAGTGTCCAAAGGTCCGACCAGGAGCTGCATGTGGTATTTTTCTTTACAAATGCTTTGAATTCAGCAGTTTTCCTCTCCGTTTTCCAGGAACCTGTAGCTGTTAGTGCCAGACGCCAGAGTCATTGCGGCTGGGTAGAACCAAGCATTGACCAAGGGATGCTGGGCGTTACTGAACTGTTGCTCACAATAGTTACTTGTTTTTTTTCCGAAACCATTTGTCGCTCCTCGTTATTCCAGCCGATAAGTGCTAGCAGTTGTTTTAGCTTTGGGTTATTTGTGTGAGTTTCAGTAGACCAGTTCGGTTTTTTGGTAATAGCTCTTGGATGAGTACAATGACATGGACACATTAGGAAAGCTCATTGGCAAGTGTGGAAGTAGAGACAGAGGGATCAAGAACAATCTACCTATATAAAATATTTCAGGAATAGTCTTCCTAAACTACTGAAAGATTAACTAGTGAGTTGAAAACAATTATTCATTTTTTCTCAATGAGATTTATGCATGCACAGTTGAAATGAATATTTTAATTACTTTGTTAAATTTTAAAGCTATAAGAGACCATCCTGTCTTTTCGGTAGCACCAGCTCTCCACACACTCTCAGTTTAAGGGGGCTGTCTAGGGACCTCAGTAATCATAACTTAGGGGCAAAACCAGGTCCTTGGCAGAAATACCAAAAAGTAAGATTTTGACCTATTTGAGGTGTGTGCCAATTCCTTTTATGCTCATTTCTAAACGAAAGTATATCCCTGAGCAAACACGGCCTGAGTATTCCTCCTGACAGCGCGGCGTTCCTCAGTTAGTGCTGTCCTCCCCCCACCGAAAGGACAGCTTCTGCCAAACAAACCTACGAGCCTCAAACGCGCAAGTGGGGAGTAATAATGTGGTTTTATGCTCTAATTCTTTGTCTGGAGAGCCTTGCAGTAATCATGCTGTTATTTTACCCAGGGTATGAGCCTTGCTAGCCGATAGCCTCCGGCCAGTGGTCAAAGCCTTACCTACTCCTGTTCGAGGACGGTGGCTGTGCTCCCGTAGTGCAGGCTCGGCTGGCAGCTACGGCAGGCGAGCTCCTTGGCTCTTTCCTTGGAGACTGTTGTGGTTTAACCCCAGCCAGCAACTGAGCCCCACCCAGCTGCTCGCTCACTCCCGCCCGGTGGGATGGGGGAGAGAATCGGAAGGGCAAAGTGAGAAAACTGGTGGGCTGAGATAAAGACAGTTTAATAGGGAAAGCAAAAGCCTCGCACGCAAGCAAAGCAAAACAAGGAATTCATTCACCACTTCCCATCGCAGGCAGGTGTTCAGCCATCCCCAGGACAGCAGGGCTCCATCACGCGTAACGGTGACTTGGGAAGACAAACATCATCACTCAGAACGTCCCTCCTTCCTTCTTCTTCCCCCAGCTTTATATGCTGAGCATGACGTCATATGGTATGGAATAGCCCATTGGCCAGTTGGGTCAGCTGTCCTGCCTGTGCTCCCTCCCAGCTTCTTTTGCACCTGGCAGAGCATGGGAAGCTCAAAAGTCCTTGACCAGTGTAAGCACTACTTAGCAACAACTAAACCATCAGTGTGTTATCAACATTCTTTTCATACTAAACCCAAAACACAGCATTATACCAGCTACTAGGAAGAAAATTAACTCTACCCCACCCGAAACCAGGACAGAGACCTTGGAGGAAATCATGTCAGCTTGTCAATGTGGAAAGGTTCAGCATTGCCAAACAACGAGCTTTGTAGCTTCCCAAGCTGGGAGGTGGCAGGATTCCTGCTCCATTCTCTGCATCCTCCAGGATGGATGCACCTGCCCATGCTGAAAATACTCACCCCCAAATCACTGGCTGATGCCTGGTCGGGACTTAAAGGCCGGCATCTACTCGAAATGCAATCAGGCTCAAGAATCAGATTACAATAATTTCATATACTGAGGCCTGTCCCTCACCCTTTCTCATTAATAGGAACATTTCCAGTTATATTTTTCAGGCTTAAAGCTGTGTTTTTCTCTCTCCTGCGGATGTTCTCAATAAATATACAGGGACATTGACTGCATAGCTGGCCATCCTGGGTCAATTAACAGAAGGTGCTGATGAAAAATGAAATCTGGAAAAATATTTTTCCTTTTTTCTCTTTCCATTGTACACTGTGAAGTGTTTCTATATTAGCAATATTAAAGCCCGTTTAGTTGTGACAAAAATGTGTACAGTTCAATTGGTAGTGTCCCTTTAATTTTAAAAATTGGAGCAGATGATAAATGGCAGTCACAGGCGTGTTACTGGGGCAGGTTAGGACAGCTCTTGGTCTTTTAGGAAGTTTATATGGGAAAGGCAAGTGCTGTGCTGGAAATACAGACATTTTCTTTTCTTAGAATGAATCAAATATTCTCCTTGGTAGACACACATCTGTTTCTCTTATACACATTTCCCGCAGTGGGAATTAAGGAATTATATTTGCTTTGTTCTTTTAAATATTTATCTTTTTCTTTTAATATGTGACATTTTTCCTCCAAACTGTTTACTGTCGATATTTTTGGCAGGGTAAAACCCTGGTTTGACTGAAGTCTGAAGAAAACTGATGCACTTTGTTGAATTGAAAATTTGTCGTGTAGAGTCAGCACCAGAGGGCTTAAGGGTTGGCGGTTTGGTTTTTTTAAATCAAAATCTTCCTTGTTTATGCTATCTGCTTTTCTAATACTGTGATATCTCCCCAGTGACTTCTTGCATCCATCCTCTGCGTCCTCTCTGTTCGAGCAAGTCCTTGCATGGGTATGCGGGAGCGCTGCAGCAATGTGCTAGTGCCCCTTAGCCAAGTGCCATTAATTTTTAATCTAAAGATCCTCTCTTCAATGTTATTATTCCTGTTTGTTTATTGCAGCTTTCTTTTTCCCCCCTCCCCCCAAGTTTGTTTTTTGTCATTTTATCATCTTAATGCAGAGCAGGTCTTTGCAGCTGGGTGCCCCAGGGGCTGCTGGAGGGCAGCGCAGAGCGGCAGAGCGGGTCTTCGCCAGCTTTCTGCCGCGTTACGAGAAAATTCAATTTAGCCATTTTCTCCATTAGAGTATTTGTTAGGCACTTTATATCCTTTCCCTCCAGCTTAAGCCAAATTTAGTACTCAACAGGGGGAGAGACAAGAAGGATGATGAGGGGAGGGGGACTGTGGGAGGTCGTCCTCTTGTCTCCCCGCTCTCACCCATCTCATCCTCCCCCTGCTCCGCTCTGTTCTCCCCATACGGCCCACGCTGGTTTCAGAGTATGGCAAAAAAAGTCACATGAGGTGAAAGAATGTCCACACAAATATACCAACAACGTATGCAAAAATCTCTTTTAAAATAGCTGACTTGCGCTGTCAGGTACTTGGGTGCTCTTATCCTTCTGTACTCCATTGCAATTCTGCTCCCTGCCCCCAAATCCTCTATTTTACCTTCTCTGAGTGTTAGACAAATTATTTGGTTTTCTAATTCATTATTATGTCATAAAGATTACTTTAAATAAAAGAATTTAGTATCATTACTCTTTAACGTCCAAATCGTCTTGTAGCATGTACGTGTTGTCTGAGGACATTTCTGAAATCAAAGCGGTGCTTGGACTCTGCCTGAATTTGCGCGGGTCGTTTGTGACTGGCTGTTGGCTCTGGACCATGGAGCACAAACATACTTATTGCTTTTAGATACTTCATCTGCCTCGAGATTAGCCATGACATTTTCCTGAACCGTTGAGATACTTCTGGTAGTTTGGCCCTGGGTCGTTCGGCGGTGCGTTCCCGTCTGTCAGCAGGCACTCGGATACTTTGCTTTAATGGCCAATTTTCTGATGGTTATCCTTTTGAAATCTGCCGGAGTGCAAGGCTGAGGCTGAGGTCTGATTCCCTTTGCTCTTTATCTTCTTCTCTTGGGTAGTGTTATTGAGAGCCTCAGATTGAATTTTCATCTCCTTACTGCTGATTTACAGCCTGAACAAAGATGCTATCGCAGTGATGTCTGTTTTGGAAAATTGCTTGAAAACCATGCAAAAGTGGAGAACAGTGCATATATACTTTTTTTTTTGTCCTTTTCTTTTGGTTTTTTTTTAACAATTCAATGCCAGCAAGACCAGCTGTCTTATTTTTGTGGTTGTCAGCAAGTGCAGAGCCCGTTGACTTCAGTGGGATGTGCGAGCGCTCAGCAGCACGGAGAGGTGAAGCCATCCACCGATGCCAGCTGGTACAGCCCAGCTCTTCCTCCTGAACGGGACTCCCTGGGAGAAACTGGTGTATAACACTGGTTTAGAGATACCCACATGCTCTTCCGTGCCTCTCGTGAATGGGATCCACTGTAGGGATCCACTGCCCACGTCTTGTGTTCAGATGAGGATCCCACTGAAATGATCATGTCTGATTATCAGCCTGGATTTGGATGTATCTGTTCCCCAGAGAGTAAATGCACTTTTAATCATGTCATAGTGACAGAGGGATGATTTCTTCCGTGTGCTTTACTGAAGAGGAGAGTCCTGGCCATGGTCAAACCACGCCTGCAAGTCGGTGGTCTATCTGAGCTGTCTTCAGTGCGGCCAGGACCGCTAACGGGAGCAGTGATGAAGGCACAGTCTCTCCACCCAAACTAAACCCAAGCATTTGTACCGCTGTCTGTTCAACTTGATTACCACTTCAACTGTTAAATTCCAGGTATGCTGCCTTTGCCCTTGCGTGCTGTGTTCTTGAGAAAGTCAAGTTCCAGCATGCTGCAGAAATTTGGGGTCTATCACTGCAATGTCATCAGCCCGTGACCTCATCATTGTGTGATGGGGGAAACTGATGTCTGACGTCTGTGAGCTCCTGAAAATAGGGTAAGTTTAGAGAAAGGTTAGAGGAAAGGGTCCAGGGTCAGACACGGAGTTATTTAGCATCCCCAGACTGGTGCACTGGCATTTCCATTTTTCAAGGTGTAGCAGCTAGATTTTCAGGCATGAAAATGTCCCAGATTTTCTTCCCTCTTTCCTTACAGTGACACAGTTGTGTTTTGAAAAAAGTTATGAGCCAATGCTGCTTTGTTTTGATGTTTTAATATGTGACTGGGAGGGGAGCTTTACTGAAAACTCACCTGTATTTAGTGCCACTTTCTCCAGAAAACAGAATTTAAAAATCAAACCTGATTAAACAAACAAACCCCAAAACAAAACAAAAAAAACTTCCATGCTGATTTTCTGGAGAAAACACTGTGTTAGTATAGCTAACTTTTCTTTTTCTTTGAGGAGTAAATGTAAATAAGCCTGTTGTCAAGAACCTACTTCATGGCTGATATGTCAAATACATTAATTAGGTCAATAACTTCGGGTATCTCAAAATGCCAAATAAAAATGAAGGATATTGGGCAGAGCACGGCCCCTTCTCCTCGACAGAGATCAAGTCCTTTTCTCCATCCCGCAGGCTGCTTTGCTGAAGGAGCTGGCAGCACAGCCCTGCTGTTCACGTGCAGTATGTTTAAATGATGTAGTTGGGTTTTTTGCAGGTGAACTACTGGAACAATTTTTCCATGAATATTTATTTTCCAGAGCTTGCACAAATTTCCAGAGGAAAAAAGTTTCAGATTTTAGAGTCAAAAAGAACTGTCACCTTTGGTCATGATGCAGTTCATGCCTTGACCAAAATCTGATGTTGTTTATTCTGTTTTACCATTAGCTGTGGGGTAATATCTGCTTTGTGTTAAGCATTTCACACTTGTACAAGAAGGAATATTCACTGTCCTGAAAAACTTAAAATATTAACATAAGAGAAACTTTGTTTTTTTAAATAAACCAAATAAATCCTTATATGGCACACAACGGAAATGGCTTTTTAACAGAATTAGAAAGAAATGGGGGCCTTCAAAGATTAAGTCAGAGAGGTTAAACCCAGTAAAATGGAGTATGTTTTTGAAAAATTGCTGAGTTCAGATAAAACCTAATCAAACATCAAAACAGCTTCTTTAGTGCAGTAAAACATAGTTTTTTTCCTCAGCTGCAGAATTCATGTTTGTGCTAATCTAAATAATTTATATGAATCCAGAAATGAGGTACCATTAAATCTTTTAAAACAAGGTTATTTTTTCCCTCAATCAGTTTTGTGGCTAGTAAGAATATGTGTACTCTGGGAAGAGCCGTCTGGATGCAGGAACGTTACTTTCTGGAGCAGAGGGTTGGATGAGTGGCATAGTTATTTCTTAAATCAGCCTGAAATACAGAAGAAGGACTGAGGATAAAAAATAACTGAATAAAATAATGAGCTAGATCCAGGGCAATCAAGAGGTTCATGCCTTCATTTTAGGAAGGACGTAGCAGTGGAGCGCATCTGCCATCGGAAGCGCCATGGCAGTAGAGGGAGGTTGAGCATGCCCTAACATCTCTGTCGTTGTAGAAGTTCAAGAAGTTCAAGTACAAAGGAGAAAACAAAATCAGCAGGAGAGGATAAAAGTTTCTCCACCCTCATCCTACCTCCTCCCCAAAGCCAACTCAAGGCGCATCATAGCGTGGGAATTAGCTCATTACAGAGCTCAGATAAAGAGAGAAAAGGTTCTGCTGGGAAAGGGGGAGCAGCATCATCTTTCCCCATCATCAGCACTTCCCTCTTTTCCAGGTTGAGTGTTTTGGACTTTGTCCTTTGGATCTTGTCTTTGACACTGAATTGTTTCAGGATTCAGTTTTTAAGAGCAAAAGCAGAGAGAAACATGAATTTTTTTTTTATTTCAGTTGAAATTTGCTTTTCATTTTCAGTGAAAATTAGAATCAACAGTAAGTTATTCGCTTAATCCTTATAATTAACTTTGTGCATCTCTTTTCAATATGCCAGTTTTTTAATTGCATCTTTTATTGTGGTTCAACTCCACTGTTGGCTTCTGTTTGGTGGTACCGGGGTGGGTAGATCTGCGTGCTGCCTGCCCAGACCCCTCAGAGGTGGGTTCCTTGTCCCCAAGACTGGCAGCACTATGGCAGCTGGCCACGTCTGCCTGTTCTTGGGGCTGCTGGACGTGCTGTGGTGGGGTTCCCAAAGTGGGTTGCATCTGTCTTCTACTTTTTCATCTCAGGGCTGTGATGTTTTTCTCCATACAAGGCAATTCCTGGCTCTTTTTGAGGAGCATCTGTGGCCACATCAAGGGGAGCCCCAGGGATAGAAGCACGTTGCACCTGGTACGCCATGCGAGGGTTGTGCTGGGACGGCTCTCTGCTGCCTCTCCAGCGGCTTTTACCTCCTTGCAACCCCCAACCCTCCCACGAGTTGGTTTCTGAGAAGCAATCTGGGACTGACCTTATTATCCCCATCCCTCCAACGATGGTGGCACAACAAGCCCTCTCTTCGATGCGTGAATGGCTGCTGATGGCATCTCCTGGTGTTTTAAAGCCTCCCTCTCCTCTCCATACATTAAAAAAAAGCACACAAATGAACAGACCGATGGCAGCAAGATGTTAAATAAGTGCCTGGGGCTCAGCTGTACCCTGCTCTGTAATCATTTAACAGAACAGCAAAGCAAGACACCGAATCTCGCTGTCCCCAAAGCCCTGTACAACGCTGGGGGCATTTGCTTCTCCCCCACTTCACTGTTTCTCTGTTTCCTTTCAAATTGGAGGTCGTGGACTACAGATTTCTAGAGGCAGCTCCCAGTGCTGCTCTGCTGAGGGATATTTCAGATTTACCAAAACTTGTTCAAACTGTTAACAGCTGCATTGAGCAAGATGGGAGGAATGTCCCCATTCTGTCTGATGGCAGGGTCTGAGCAGCCTTAAAATCTGTTGGCTTTTGGTCCCAGCCCAGTTCCTTACAGAATCGTGCCAAAAAAGGAAACAAAATTGTTTAAAAGATCTAAACTAAACTTTTTTTTTTTTTTTTTTTAAATACCGAAGAATAGTGTAAAGTTACTGGCTGTATGCTGATTTTTTTTTGCCTTTTTTTACCCCAGTATAACAAAATCATGTAAGAGAATTCCAAGCCTCTGGCAGATTATAAGCAATCAATGTAAGGGATTATCTTGATAGAGGAGAACATTTTGGTACTAAGAAAGTACTGACAAAACACCTACAGACCTTAGTGTGTCCCAGTATAGACAAGTCATAAGACATAATCCATGAACTATTAGTAAGACTGTTTTCTGACCAAAGAAAAGGTTTATGTCCTTTCCTAAACCATCTTCTGCCCATTTTTTAGACTTAGAAATTGAGAATTAGTTAAAAAAATGCACTTATGTACGACTATGATCAAACTGCTTCAGAGTCTGGGCAACTCAAACACAATTTTACACACCTGAAACAGGAACAGTACAGAGTGACACAGAAACATAGCAAGAAAGAGAGATAAAAGGGGGAATAAAGTGAGAAAGGGAGTAAGTTGGAGATTCATGACCTAAAATCCCATTTGAAACCACACTTCACCTTTGGATCATGTACTTTGCTTTTCCTGAATAGGGCAGCCAAACTCATGAGCGTTGCTACAGCTCTGATGTTTCAGTGGAATAGCAGTCAGTTTAAATTAATTAAACTCCTCTGAGACCTTTTGTCCACACTGTATCATTGGCTTCTTTGCTGTAGCAGGACTCAAGACCGCTTTGACAGTCGCGTGTTTTATTGAACCATGAGCTCTGATCTCAGGGATACGCTCCTGCCCATCATCCGGAGCACAAAACAACCCTACCCCTTCTCTTGTTGCTTGTGTTTGACGAGCGAAATAATCTGTGTAAATTATCCAACAAGCTTTGGCATTAGCAAGAACAGCCAAAGACTGAAGACATCTTTCAGTGACACGACTCCTGTCTTGTAGACTGTGTTGTGAGTAGTTACTGGATACGGCTGCCTCGCTGGCAGACAGGCTTTGAGCATAGCTGAACCTCTGAAGAGTCAGAAGCACAGATGGAAGCCAGCAATTCAGGTTTAAATTATCTGTGCGTACAGGAATTTTAAGTAGCATACTTTTTTTTTTCCCTGCCTGGTTCTCAAGTTGCATAGCCATTTTGAGAAATCATCGGCTTGTGATGGATTACAGCAGGTTATCATCAACTTTGAGCATAAACTGCCTTTTTTTGGAGCCCCATTCCCTGAGTGCAGGACTTCTAATGCCAGGCCCAGCCTTTCACTTGCTCACAGGCGAAATCCAGGGTTTTAGCTGAAGAAAAAACTAGTACACGAGGATCTAGGCTTCTTGAAGGCAAGCTGGCATCTAGCCACAGACCAAAGCCTGCCACATGTGGAGATCTTCTTGAAGCCTATTCAGGGTCACAGAAGCAACATGTTTAAATATCCGTAAGGCTCATTCCCCTAAAAGGGACGCAATACTCACAGAGGGGATTTTAAAGGGTGGAGATCTTTGCCTGTGACTGTGACTTTAGATAGGGACCGCCTGGTCCTTGTCCCTTCCTCCTTACTTTCTTGGGGACCAGGCTGCACTGTGCCCATGTGCTACATCCTTCTGCATCAGCGAGGATGGATCTCCTGGTGCTGTCCCTCTGCTAGAGCTAGCATTCAAAGCCATCTAGGTCCTGTATGCTGTGTCTACAGACCTGGCTGCTGGGAGGCAGGGCTCCTTTGCCTGCCCTCTGAGTTTCTTAGATGGTGTCTTTGACCTCACTTCACTGCAAGTGAGCCTTGTGAAGGCACACCACGCACAATGTTGATATAAAATAACATAGACATTTTATGTTGTCTTGCAAATTCATGTCTGTTCCATTTTGCCACAAAACAGGATAATTTTCTGTGGAAGGACAATGTAAAATGAAATGAAGAAACACGAGTACGATTACATTTATTTCTGCATTAATTATATGGTATAATATGTTTAACCAGTTAAACTCTGGGTCTCAGAAAGTCCCGCTGAGTTGACTGAAAACTTGGAGGGGGGAAGGCTTACATGATTCATTTGCCACCTGTCCTGCGGAGTCCCAAATCCAACATTGCCTTTGCTTCTCACTCGGGTTCACCTGGCATTGCTTGCCTCTCTGGTAATCTCCAGGCTGAACTGTAGTTTATAATTCACTTTCTAGCTGACTCGTCCTACCATTATTCAACAGTACAATGAAAACCAGTTCCTGCCAAGACTTTCCTTAAAGTTCTGTGAGAAAGATGCAATGTTTAAAAATGGAGAAAATTTGTTGAAATTGCGAGTTTTAAAAACATGTCAGCAGCTTGCAGTCCCGTCTCTGAAATCAGCTTTATTAATACCCCGTCAGTTGCATTTCTCATAACTTGTGGGCAGACTTTTAGATAAGGTTGCTCCAACCTCATGTGGTTTGAAATCAATAATTTTGCAAAGTATTCTTGCTTTCTGAGCCCGCGCTATCCTTTTCTCTGACCATTGGGTTTGTCTGCTCTTTCTCGCCTGGCTAGCCAGTAGCTTGCCAGGGTGGAGGAGCATTAGGCAGCACATCTGAGCCAGACCCTGGGCAGCACTATGTGGTGGATCACACGTGATCCGATGCAGAGATGCCCCAAACCGCTGCCAGCACGGGCCGCTCGGTCTCACAGCGCTGTATGGAGATACTAGTGCTGGTGGCTGGTCCCTGCATGCCTTGTCTGCTCCCCAACGCATTGGAGACCTCTTGGCATTTCAGGTAGGGTTTGGAGATATAGCCCAGCGCTGTGTTGGTGTGGTTTTGTTCTCTATCGCAGAGCTAGCTTGCTGGTGCTGTCTCTGGGATCTGGGTGGCATGCGGCTGCGGTCACCTACAGACCTGCCCTGGGCGGTCCCTGGCACCGGCTGCTCTCCCGAGAAACTCCCACGAGTGTACACCTCCACCGCATCATCTCACCGCACCTTGGTGGGGACACATCCTGACGTGTGCCCCAGACTGGACTGTTCCTTCCCAATCCTCCCTTCTTAGAAGGAATTCAGAGATTACACATGCAAGCCATTTACATTATTTGCATTTTCATCTTTTTTGATGCCGCTGTGTGCAGACATGTTCGTAGCTGCTGTTCTACTCAGGGTTTTTGCCTGCACGCAAATGGCTTATAATTTGCCAGGACTGCTCACATGAAAGATCTGGATGCCTGGATAAAGCAGAAGTGCATGGGGCAGCAGCAAGTAAGGACAGAGGCAGTGTTAGAAGCAGGCAAAGTCCTTGATTTCTGTAGACAAGTTTCTGAGCACAGCTGGGATAGCTGATCCCCGTCTGACCTGTTTCTTCTGGTTTTTTTTTTACTGGTTGTTTTGTTAAAATGGGCACATGTGCTTGTGTGGTACCTGTAGAGTTTGCCGTGTTTACAAGAGATGTCCCAGTCGCTCTGCGGGACATGTGGATGCTTTGCATGTCTGGTGGCATTGGGAATATCAGTGTCTTGATTGACGGTGGTGGAAAATTTTCACGGGGAAGTTGAGGAAGAAATGACCAGATGTTTAACATCACTGATAGCTCAGTATGTTGTTCTCCCTTTCTTGGTACAAATACATATCATGGGCTGGGTCCTTCCAGCCTGGTGGAGAAAGCGCTTGGTTTTGGTGAGGAACTGTGAGTTTGAGGTAAGCCCTTGAGAACTTGTATGGAGCTGAGGCTCCTCTAGCACCCACGGACTGTTAGATTTAAATATGGAGAGAGCTGGTAGAGCGAGTGATTTGAATTACTGTTAGAATTAATTTATTTCTTTCTGAAGACACCCATACAAACTACCTGTAAATCCTTGCTGTCCGTAGCACTGCTTCTCTAAGGAAGATTTGATTACCAGCTGACTGTAAGTTATTAGCTATAAGTTATTAACTTTCCAGTAAGTCTAAATGAATGTTACAGGCTATAAACTGACTGTATAAATTACAGTCTCTCATGTAAAGCTTAATGATGATTGCAGTAACATTTATATCTTTCCCAAGGACAGGGGGAAATTTCTTACTGTGTCATTGATTACAATAGTCTCATATCCCAATTTCATGTCTCCAGTCAAACTGGCAGTGTGTTATTTTCTTTTTTTGCCCCCACCTGGTGTCTTTGGTCTGAAACTTCAAGTGCTTTCCTATGCACCTCGTTCCCTTGCGAGCATCACCTCGCGGCAGCACTGTTTCCCATGGAAAATGCCTCGTGGAGTTGGGCATGGACCATCTCTTCCTCCAGGAAAAGCAGCACGTGTCGTCTTCAGGTTTGGTTTTGTTTGGTTTTTGTTTCTTGCAGCACTGTTTGCTCCTCATGACCAGGACACATCTGTCCTCCACATCTGTGTGTTCCCCCGGTTTGGGAGCTGCAGCCCTTTGTAGTCCAACCGCAGCTTTCCCGGCTGCAGCGAGAGCTCTGCTGTATTCTCAGACCTTAGGAATAAGAAGTTAGACTCTAGCTTAGCTAAATGTTAACTAGTAAATGCTTACCTTAATTCAGAAACACATGCAAACATGTCAGAATAAGTATTAATCTCCTCACTTGTTTAAATATTTCTCAAGTTGGCCAATCTAGGGACAGTCATGGATGGCTGGGAACTGTAGGAAGTGGAAAAAATAGTCAAAGACCATATGTCACCTGTATTCTAACCTGTGTGGTCATAAAAATTTCTACTGAAGTATCACTACCATTTAAAAAATTATTTTTCATTCATCTGCTAGGCACCGTAGTAGTTTGATTTTAATTAAAGACCTTGGAGACCGTGAAGATTATAACAGTGCTACTGAGCCCAGAGCATCTCCTAAAAATGTACAACAGGAAAGACCATTTCCAAAGCACGCAGAGTATTGATGTAGTTTTGTTTCCCGCTGAACTCACTCCTGCTGGTGGAGAATCTGAATTAAGAGGAGCTTTGCCAGCCCCTCGGAAGCAGATTGCTGCCCTGCCCCACACGCTTGACCAGGGCACTTTAAACTGTGGGCGGTCAAATATGAAAGACAGTTCTTACTGTGTTAACAGGTTTTTTTCACCAATCTCCTGGTCCAAAGCCCAGTACAGGGAGTGGACTCTGAGCCAGAGACTGCCTTCGTAACAATTAATTTCCAAACTCGGCAGAGTTTTGAAATTTGGGATATTTACTTCTCGCTGGTCATCAGCGGAGCAGGCATTGCCAAATGTGACCTTTTAGCAAAGGTGACAAGGTGTTATTACTGGATCTCAACCGTGCTTTTCCTGTCATCTAGAAAGAAGAGAAAAATGAAGTTAATTAATTCCATCCTGAGGCTGATGTCTCTAATTTGAGGGGTGGAGGGCGGGGTTATCTGAGGTTTTTCACTGTGCTTCAGATTTACTCATTTTTAATGCAAATCTGCCCTAGGGGAAGAAGGAAAATAAAGTTAGTTCACCCGAAAAAGGAAAGGGTTGTGAATGCAGCAGTGGGTTGCACCACTCGAGAAACTGCTACTTGCAGGTACCTTTTGGGTTTAGTTGTGTTTTCTGTGTGTTGCTGCTTGAAAGCTGGGGAAGGACCTGACGAGCCTGGCCTGGTTCTCCCGTTGCTGTGCAACGAAGCCGATAACGAGGGAAATCACAGCACTAAGCCAGGTCCTGGGCACGTGTCTCTGGTTTTCAGCGGTGACCAGTCGCACGTGCTCGGCGTGAGCCTGGAGCCCAGAGCAGAGGCATTGCCATCTCCTGCTTCCCGGTCTGCTGGCAAGCTACTGAGCTGCTGTCCCAGGGGGATCACTGTTTCTTGGGCACTGGTGGATGTGGCCTCCATGAATGGGTCTAAACTTCTTCTGATGTCCTTTTGGCCTCCATGGTTTGCAGTGTTTTGGGCAATAAGATGAGCAAAAAGCATCCCTTCCATGGGCTGGCAGCCCTGAAGGTGTGTTTTCAGGGAGCCTGGTACATGGGAGTGAAGAACATGTCCCAGTTAATATTGGAGCTGAACCAGGCGCCCCCCATGAAGAAACCTGCCTGCTGTGGTCACTGCAAATAATTTCAGCAGTGTTTCAGTCCCACAGAGCTTGAAAAAACTGCACAAAAGTGTGTTTAGCAGGGAGCCCTCGAGCATTGCCACTGCAGAGCTGACCCAAGGGGTGCCCAGGCAGGAGAAAAAAATCTGCATTTCAGTATTGCTGATTGGAAGCAGGGGCAGTTCATTTGCTGGCTAGCATTTTGTTTAGTTTTTTTCCTCCAAAATGCTTGTTTGCTTGTGAGATGTGAGGGTATTATGTGCTGGTTCTGGACTGGATCGGAGCAAGCTGTTGTATTTACCAGGAACTGGGGAGCCCGCGGTAGGGAAGGGACGGGGGTAAGGCAGCTGCCTAACCCTGAACGCCAAGAGAGGAGAGCTTACAGATGCCTGGGAAGTCCTGATAAGCTTAGAAAGCATCAGGGGAGCCTGGCTGAGGAGCGGGGCTTGAGCTGGGAGCGATGGACGGAGCCGTGGGCGGGCATGGCCACGGGGCAGGTGCGGAGGAAGACCTGCGGTACCCGGCAGTGGTACCTGGCAGTGGGGGGATGCTCGGGAACGGTGTGCGGCAGCGGCCCCAGGCTCACCCATGGGCTCGGGGAGCTGTGTGGCCGAGGGATGGAGCCAGGCCAGCGGCTGCTGCCCGCTCGGTGTGTTGCTCCCAAAGGACTGCACAGAGCCGCATCGTATCCCAGCTGCAAATGTTTCTTCTGTGACTCAGTGTTGCGCTCTGATCCCGAGATATGTGTTCTGCAAGTCAGAGCTTCCCCCCCTCACCCCCTTCTCAGAGGCCACAGTTTTCTTTATGTGCATATGGTGACACGTTATTATTTGCGATTTCGCGATAGCATCCTGCTCTCTGTGTGACACCGCTGTCATTTCCCTACCCATCCTTCGTTAGCACTGACTGGCAAGTGACACTGCTTCCCCCTTCCACGCCTGCAGTTCCCGAGGGATCTCTGCGGAGTTCACTTCGGCGACAGGTAAATTACCGCCTCCTCCTCGAGCAGAGGCTTCGCTTTGTTTTCTGCGGAGCTGTATTTCACCTTGCTTTAGTAACCGTTTGCTAGTCAGGCACAGACACGGGTCTGCAAACATGCGCGCGTGCACTTATGTACGTAGGATACATGTAAGTGTGTGAGTATGTGTGTATCTAGAAAAATTATGACAGGAAATTATGGCAAGTATGTATATATATGCATGTGAGCTTGCAGAAAACTTGCCAATAAAAAGGAGGCTGTGTGTGTGAATCAGCCAGCTTCAGAGACTTCTAAACTGGATTTATTTATCCCTCAAAGTGTCATCACACAGGTCATGTTTTGTCATGACCTGTTTGGAAGGAAATCCAAAGACATTGTACCATGTTATAAACCTAATTCCAAATTGTATTGAAGCTTTTTGCCAACAAGCACGGACGTGTTAGGTACAAACAAATCGAAATGAAACTCGGCAACACGTTGTGTTTAGTTCTCGGCGAGATCTGGTCTCACTGTGAAAAGGAACAATGTTTTTTTGCTGTGAATCCCATGTTGGAAGGAGGAGGAATTGCAGAGAAGAGCAGTGCGAGCTCTTCCGCGGCTCAGCCAGCAGATGTCACGTTTGGTTATCGCTGGCGAGGCGTTTGCAGGTGCGAGGCTGGGGATCGGTGCAGGACAACCGGGGAGAAAGGGGAAGAAATCATTAAAGGGCACATGGAGAAGGCGTCTCGTGGATGAAATGTGGAGTGTACTCCATGGCATAAACTTGTATTAGTTTAAGTGTTAACTGGGATGTCAGTTTACTGGTTCAAAGCAGACCTTTCTGTACCTGGATTGGGAACCTCTTAAATCATTTGGGATGGGCAGAGTACACATCCATTTAAATTTGTGCTCCAATTAGGCATTTGAAAGTTTGATTCTTTCCCTACAAGTTGCAATAAGTTAGCAAATATATATATCCCTTGGGAAGAGACTTTTACTGGAAAGTGTGGGAAAGTGTCATCCCCAAGTTCATGGTGTTGGGAGCAGCAGGTACGTGGTTGTCCGTTCTGCAGTGAAGAATTCCCTAGAAGCGCAGCCTCATCTACCTACTTTGTGGGGATTATTTATTATTAATGCTTGCACTTGATTAGCTTTAATACTACTCTGCACTTCAATGCCTCTTCAGCCGCTCAGCTGAACTGTTCTGTTATGGCTTAGACTGTCCTTTCCTGGGAACCAAAGCCCAAAGATGTCCCCATGGGCAAACCTGCTTTTGGTAGGGCAGGAACCCCAGCTTATGGTCTGGTGCTCTGGGCTCCAGTCCGGGCTCTGCTTTGCAGCTCTGCCTCGTCTGATCAGCAGGTATCAGTGTTAATTTTCTCATAGAAGGATAAATGACTATTTCAGAATTTTCCTGGCTCTTACAGGTGGGACTACAGGTATGAACTGTAGAACTGCAACTCTCAGGCTCTGTATTTGACTCCAAACAATATCGGTCCCTGGAAGTCACTCTTTAGGAGGGCTAAGGGAAGGACATGTCTGCACTATTTGCTGTCAATCCTCAAGTTTTGGCTGGGCAATATCTTAGCGATGCTGTGCAGATGACACCCACAATGTAATAGTGTGAATGAAAAGATTTGAGGCTCTACAGAAAGTTCCAAATGAAAAATATCATCCAAAAGTCAGTGATGTGAGGATGATGGTGGTTGCAAGCAGGGGAAGAGGGGATCTGTAGCTGCATAGCTGGAGAAAGGAATAAGCCAAGCTTTTAGTTTGGTTAGAGCTAGACTGCTGTGGAAGAAAAACGCTGTTACCTTTGGGTGTGAAGCTGGTAGCATATGAAACACAGAATATTGAAGAGGACTGTAGTGAACCTCTAAATGGTGTAACAGGGCAGAGGACCCTCAGAAAGCCACAGTGGGGACTGGTCTGCGAAGCACAATGAGCTTCCAGTAAGGAGGAAGCGTGTTTTACCAAAGCTGTTATGAAAGTGGGGGAGAACAAGGGTGGGTGGCTGGTTCTGGCCCCTGACCAGGTGGAGTTTCCAAAAGGACTGAGGCTATATGAAAATGGGTGTTCACCTCGAAGAGCAGTTTCGGCCAAAAAATCATAGGGAGAGACTTTTGCAAATGTCGAAGCACGTGCCTTTGTGCTGCTCATCCTGAACTGCTTGTGTGTCAGCCACCTTCCAGCCTGGATGGGGCTGGACAGGCGCAGGCAGTAGGGTCAGTGATGGTGGAAAGTCCAAAACAGGGATGCAGAGAGCCGGAAGGTGTGGGATTACAGGGAGGCTGGAGGTGACGGGGATGATTTGGCTCCATTGTTGGGAGGAAGAGCAGATCTAGAAGACATATGTTTCCTTTCACATATGCAAATAAAGAACGAAGTATCTTCTCTTCCTTATTGAAAATCCTTCATAAAGTATATATCCTGTAATAAAAGAGAGCACAGTAATGGGCAGCATTTTTCATAAACTCTGTGTCTCCCAGTATTTTAGACAGTTAAATATATTGTTTTGTTTAGGATTTATACTCTTCATGCATTTTAAAGATAGAAAGGTCTGGAGCTGAATTTGCCAAAAGGGGAAGCATTTGTAAATCTCTGATTTTATTTTATTTTTCCCTAAACGTTTATAGCTGCTGTTATAAAGTGCAAGACACCCTGATCATCGCTTATACTGAGCTCCTTGTCATGATAAGCTAAAGTGCATATGCGCCACCAATATGGAACAGAGATGGCAAAGACGCTGCATTCGCAAACCATCTAACACGAAGCAAATTAGCAGAAAGAGATATGAAGATAAGGGGAACATAAACAGACAACGCAAGGAAATGATTCCTTTAGTGCTCTGCCTGCGTGTCTACTAAGGCTGTCAGTGTTACTGGTGCTGTGCCTGCACGGTTACTAGTGTTTGTTTCTGCATGACAAGCCAGCATAAACACTAACCCGGTACTCTGAAACTCCATCTGGGGTATGTAGTCAGCTGCTATAATTAGGGAGAGAATGTCGTTGTTCAGTTTATTGCCATTGCTTGAAATCAGTGGGTTGTGTTTGCGCTCATTACAATTTAAATTTGCAGTGCATGTTCTTGATTTCTTACGTTTCTTTGGAAACCATGTACGGGCAACTGAAATGAAACAATTCTTTTGGAAGATTATTTTATTTTGCTAAGTTTCTAAGGGATAAATGACTGAGTGAACTGAAAAGAACCACGGGAAGATCTCCTGTGCCTGGTCGAAGAGTTTCTTTAATAGGTACCGGTTCAGAACCCACTTGAGTAAGTGCATCAATCCACTTCTGTTCAGGACGGTACTTCAGCATTTGGTGAGATCCCAGTGGTGCAATGGGATGTAGCATGAATTTAACAGTAAGCAGTTGAATTGGCTTTTCTGTTTCTTTGCTTGTTTTCTATGAATCTGTTCCATATTGTCTTTCATACCATTTTTGACCTTACGCTGGTAGAGAGCTGGCAGATAATATTTTGGATGAACTGCCTGGAGGAATTCAAAGGCTGCACAACAGATGCTAATGACTGCAAAAGGGCTCTGCGAGTGAGGGGGACTGTTACTGGGGAAGAGCACTGCATTTGTTCTGCAACGCTGGGGCCGGTGATAGATGATGCTTATTCCTCTTCCTGATCCAGTCTCAGATTCATTATGAAATAAGTAATTACCGAAACTAGGCTTGTAACTTGATTGCTATTATCCATCAGAAAATAATGATGTTTTAACACTGTCTGCTATAGTATGCTCTTTAATACTGGTGAGCTGCTGTCACTTCATCCATACATCAGAAAAACATGCATGTCTGCTTATGGTTTGGTCAGCTGTTGCGCATTAAATGAAAACCTAATTATTGTTTAGAAACATGGATAAACGCATCATATCAGTTATACTCAAATAAGCTGTACCTTCTTGTGCAATAGTGAGTGCCTGAGGAAGTCCTGCTGTAACCCATGCCGTGCTGGCAAGTATTTCTGTAAATCACGAGCAGAGGTGATGAGGGCTCAGAGGTGACGATGGTGCCAGAGCTGTTGAGGGGGTTTTGCAAACTGCTTTGTGCCCCGTTCTCCTGCCGAAACTCGGGGATACTCCTGTTTGTCGTGGGGAGCCTTCATGCTAGAAAAGAAGAAAGAAGCGGTGCACCTCGGCTGCCTTGTTTATGAGGGTGCTTGTGATGCCGTAGCTGCGGCAGAGCTGCTCATCCTCGGGAAGTGTCTCCGTTTCGGAGTCCCGTCCCTGGGCTGGCTTTGCTCCCAAGGAGGTTTGCGTGGCAGGAGAAGGGTGTTCCCACTGCCCCCCGGGGAAATGGCTTGCTCCTTCGCTTCTGCAGAGTGCACTGCATTCCTCTTCTCCCAAATCCCACTTTTTCCTTGGAACCTTCACCCAGGGACTGTTTCCTTCCTGACCAGCCCTGGGTGCATTTCAGTGGGGTTCAGGCTGAGCAATGCAGCCCATCCCCATGGCGCACGTGTTTGAGGGGAGTTTCTGCTCCTACAGTGGCAAGGAGTGCTGGTACAACTATTAGTGAAGAGAGTGCACCTGGAACAAATGCAACCTGTCACCAGAAAAACAAGACACAAACTTCAGATAAAACACTTTTATGGATGTATTTTCCAAATTCTTCATTGCTAAATATATTTTTCCGTGGGCTTTCTCCACTTTGCTATACAATGAATAGTTTCTTCCTCGTATAAGAAGCTGTACAATGCCCTACCTATTGCTTGTCCGCAGGTGCGCGGTGCCAAATAGCAGAGCAGTGCTGGCACGTCCGTGTTGGTGCGTATTCCCGAGACGCTGAGACCCGATGGTGAGCGCAGGGAAATGCTCCACTGGACCGCAGCAGCCTCCACGCTCCGCCCGGCTTCAGAACCGATTTGCCAGCCGCCGCGTTGGTTTCTCCTGCCTGTGCCCATCAGTGGAGCAGCCACACTGCTTTCGGTACGGCTGCTGTCTCGTTTGAAGCTGGCTCAGATAACTGCTACTGTCTGCAGGCAGTAAGCTTTTTTTTTCCTATGAATATACCTGTTTAAGTTGTCCCTAGCTGGCTATTCACTATTTGAAGTACTCTTCAACTGAGCAAGTCCTCACGCTCAATACATCTTAGAAGTGAGTATATTCTTGTCCCACTAAGAAGACATATTAGTGTTTGGGAACTGCTACTCAGAGAGGACCTTGGGATGTACGTTCCTTTGTGCCACACTAATTAATCACAGTCATGTCCTCAGATCAATATTTCTTGAGATCTGGTATCGCATCTCCCTGAAGTTCTATTTCAGACTTTCATAGAAATTACTCTGTAGCAAATTTTAACTACAGCGATAGGGGACAGAGCGGGGGACTCTCTTATAAAGCCTGTGGCTGCTGCCTGGAGGAGGGTCTGCGGGAGGATGTTCCCCTGGCTGCCGATCTGCTGGGCGTTAAGTAGAGCTGCAAAAAATGCACCAATCATGCCCAATAAAAAAAGCTGTTTGGATTCTTGAAATTAAAGACACAAGAAGGAAAAATTGCTGCTCACTGCCGATAATCACAGAGCTCTGCAGTGTATCTACAATTCAGGAGCTTCAGCAGAGCTGGGATGGGCTTGTGACTCCAGATGAATGGTACCGGTGAATTGGGTGCTGGGTTTTTTTTCTTCTCCTTGTGCTAACCTGAGGAGGGAGATAGCTAAAATCCTGAACAACCCCTGTGTGCTCAGGGGTGCAGTTAGCCATAATTGATAATTGTAGGCTTCACATGCAGACGCATTCAGGTTGATGGAACAACAGCGACAAACGCAGCAGGATTTGTAATTGTGCTGCTCGTGGTGGGTGGCCTCTGTAAGCATGCCGGGGAGGCATTCACACTTTATTTTAGCTGTGTAGCCTTCAAACACAAACATTTGGTCTCTCTGTTTATGCATTTTTGTCTTGTGCAGGGGCCAGCCCAGATGAGCAAAACTGCATTTAGTATTACCTCTCCTTGCCCCGCTCCCACCCTCCCCGCACACACAATCCCAACCGCCTTTATTTTGCACATGCTACATATTCAGAAGGTGAAAAAAATAAATGTTTTGCTAGTGATAGAAAGGAAAACAAACAATACACTCCACATCAAACTGTGTCATGTATCCTCTCCCTGGCAGAGCTCCAGGCATCACAGTTACTTGGATTCCAGCAGTGTGAGCACAGAGGGAGGGATTAATTAAAACTAGTACATGTTAATGGAGCTCTAAAGCTGACTTCAGATTGCCTTAACAGACACAAAAAATATCATGGGATTAAACTCTTCCCCGGGCCTGCTGGAGCGGCATGTCAGGGATGCGGTGCTCCTGGATCCCTAGAAGCTGCCTGCAGAAGCTGCCCTGCCTTCGCCCTGCCTTTAACCCCTCGACCGATGGCCGTGGCATGCTGCTCCTCTCACCAGCACCCTCCTGAGGACCGAGAAGAGTTTCACCGTTTTCCCTGCTGTATCTGAATCGGCACAGACCGGGGGTCCCTCCCAGGGCACCAAAATCCTCTCCGGTGGGCAATAGAGGAGCGGTCAGTTGGGCACAGCTCCCTCCAGTTAGCTGAAGCCTGGCGAGGTTTGGTCCCAGGGGCAGGCTGAGCTCTGCCTGCCTGTCCTGAAATGTTTTAAGAAATCCTGGATGCTGCGAAAGCTGAAGGGAATGAGAGGAAGGCCATTTTTGCTGCCTGTGCTTAAAAAGGGCAAATGATGTGAGCCAGGGAAATGTTTCCTGTACTCGGAACAAAACAAGGAGGTTTGCTTTTGGCAGGTGAGGGTGACATTACTGTAGGAAGGAAGGTAGAGCTGGCAGCCCCAAGTGATGCCCAGTTGGGGTATGAGGGACAGCAGCCCCACGCTCTGCGTGCTTGAGACGTCTCTGCAGGTGGGAATATGTGATAACCTTCTCCAAGCACGACCAGGGCTTGAAGCTGGCTGCTGAGCTAACCTGTACTGCAGGTGGTTTCCTCCAGGTAAGCTGCTGCCTCCTCACAGTCAAGCCGTGCTATGCCAAGGGCTGTGGCTAGGTCTCTTACATTCTTCATCATCTCTTTATTTCTTTAGTGGAGAATAATCTTTGCTGGACAGGATCACCTCTGGAAGCGGCACGGTTGGGTGGTGGCAGTCTTGGGGTGTTTGTCTGAGTCAGAGCAAATGGTTGCGGTGACGGGGGACACCTGCCAAGCCCGGGCAGACTGCCTACGTGTCTCATAGCTCCTGCTCCTCCAAAGGCAACGTCTGCTTGTTGTGTACTCTGAAACACTGCCCAGCTTTCTTGTACTTCTGAAGTTCGCAAGTTAAGGTCTTAATGGTGTGTTGTTAAATTTTCAGCATCTCCATTCATACCAGAAAGCTCTTCTGTTCAGAGGGATTTAGAATAATGCAAGTTTTCATGAGTCCTCATTATTTCTCAAAAGGTGACTGTGTTGTTCAAGTGCCCATATTGTGACAAGCGTCTAATTATGGATCCTCTCTGTAGACCCCCAGAGATGCCATTATGTCCACCTGCAGTAGAAGGGGGAAGATTATAATTTGCATTCAGCATGACCTTTTCTCCGTTATTTCCACTGTGCATAAATAAGGAAAACAAGTCTTATCGACCACTGATCCTCTTTTCATTTATCTTACAATTCATTTTTTAAAACAGCAGTTTTGCTTTGCTTCTTTTCCTCGGAGTACAGTTGTTTGCTACTTCAACAGTAGCATATCTGCTCTAGTCCAGTCTAATTGAATGTGCACCTTCATTGGGCAATCTGGCAAAAATATCTTGGCTAAAAGGGCTTTTGATCCTTTGAAAAGAAAAGCATGGCTGGAGGGGATGACACACCCAAAGATAAAAGCTTGATCAATAACCACAAGATTGGTATATATTCACATGATTTTTCCTTTGTCCCCTTTCAATTTTTTTTTCTTTATGCTCTTTTCCCCTCTTCTCGCTACCTTTCTGATGATTGAAATCCTCAGACTTCTAGGTCAAAATGCCTCCCCATCCATCTCTATTTACACCTGTAGATAAGAATAGTTTTGAGGAGAAAATACCTAAATACAAGTGTATTTTGGCACAAGCTCCTAATATCTGAATTAAAGGACGTGAGTAATGAATGCATACCCCTCTCAGAGGTCAACGTGAGCTGGCAGACCACGTCTTCCCATGAGGCTGTCCTGTGTTTTTCATTGCATTTCATAATTACTCCCACTGACAAAATCCCTGCAGAAATAGGAGGACAGAGGTATAAGCTTTGAGAGGGGAAAGACCTCATTCTGCTTCTGTTTCTGTCTGATAACAAGTCTCTTTTAGACCTTCTTGGGAGGATAACATCTGCAAATGTTTTGGTTTCCCATGTTTCATCTCCTTTTTAATAATTCAGGTGACAGCAGAGCCTGGTTTGTGTTTGCTCCCATCCTGTTCCCAATAGCATTATGCTCAAAGCATAGAAACTCCAGAGAAAGGAGGCAGAGCTGGGCAGCGCAAGGATGGACCTGTTCCATGAAAGACGGTCAGTCTTCGAGTTGAGGTTTTGTTCATGTTGAACCAGCGAAAACTGGTGATTAACAACTCTTCCTACAAATCCAGCTGTTAAAACTTGTTTCAAGTCAATCTAAACCTTTTTGCTTTGAGAAACGGAAGCAATGTTGCTTTGTTGGTATGGCCTGCTAAAGAAAGATCAATGCAAAATGACTTAAAAATAGAGAACTGATCTATGTCTCTTTGGCATGTACTGGTGTGTGCTCTAATGTTGTTTGAGTCTCCTTTAGGACAAATCCACCGAGATTTTTTCGGGGTATGTTGGAATTGCGTATTCCAGCGGAGTGAAGTTCCCTCAAAGGTTTTTCAGACACTTCTGTCCCTACCACATCTGCTCGTAGCCTTTATGGACTCAACTCATTTGCCTGTACAGAGGTGCCTGGTGGTGTATGAGATGCTCTAGGATGGTGCACGCAGCTCCAGTTATGGCTCTAGCAGGTCCTGGGTCCCTTCTAGCTCTTGTGTCCTATCTTCCACCTGGTCTAGATGGCTCAGCTACCCTACTGCTCAGATGCCACTACATGCCCATAGCTTGGGCACTCTGTGTCATTTTTGCTATTATAGACAAGTCACTCTTTATGGGATGCTCTAGAGGTGCAAAGGTAATTTGCACATAAAGGTGTCACTAGTATTCGTGGGTTTAACTCAAAGGGAACTCAAATTTAGTGAATTCAAGCAATGTTTTGTCATGCGTTCAGGAAATCATCCTTAGGTTTTTCATATTTATGAAGGATGAAGGCTATAATAACGTTCTGGTGAAACAGTTGTGTCCCCAACATGCACTGTGAGATGTCATTTCCCTCTGTTGTGCAAATCAGTATGTTCAGCTAAATAACATACTGCAATAGCGTGCACATCTGCAGTGTTACGAAGGAGGGCTTGTGTGCATTTTCACCTGGGAAGCTGGAGAGGAGAAGATGTGATGAAGGCAGCAGTCACTGGAAATATCCATCTTGTATTTCCAGCTCACGGATGTCATTTTGTATTATTTGTGCCAGGTACAGCAGCTGTCACTGAATCTTTCTCTGCTCAGTGTAGTGCAGATTGTTTTGATATCTCTATTTAAGTCAGCTGGGCCATGAAAAATCAGTGCAGAGGCATGTTACATCGCTCCAGCTTGCCTTTGCTAGGAGCTCAGTTAATTTTTCCCCTCCCATGCCCACATCTGGGCCATGGATGCCACTGAGGAGTGAGTTAATGATAAAGGCAAACCATTGCCATGAATCCTTAAAAAAAGTGGATAGAGGCAAATAATTCCAAAATGCGTTTCTGGAAGAAGATAGTTAACAAAATCATAGAATCACAGAATGTTTTGGGTTGGAAGCGACCTTTAAAAGCCATCTAGTCCAACCCCCTGCCATGGGCAGGGACATCTTCAACTAGACCAGGTTGCTCAGAGCCCCGTCCAACTTGACCTTGAATGTTCCCAGGGATGGGGCATCTACCACCTCTCTGGGCAACCTGTGCCAGTGTCTCACCACCCTCATCGTATGACTCAAAACATGGGGAGAGGGCGGTTGCAGGCTGGGTCTCAACACTTGGCTCCAAAACTGGCTGCCTGATCATTCTCTGGTTTCTTTGTTTTCCCTGTTTTTGTTCCTGTCTGCTGCAGGCAAAGCCTACGCTCCTGAGTTCTACTACGACACCTACAACCCCCTGTGGCAGAACAGACCCCGCGTCTACTCCTACAGTCTCCAGTGGACCCAGATGAACCCTGACGCTGTGGACCGCATCCTTGCCTATCGCTTAGGGATTAGGCAGGTGAGGAGAGAGATTTGTTTGTGCAGGACGTGCCTTTTGAGTCTGCTGACCACTGTGAGGACTGCCGGCCCCTTATTTTATTTTATTTTATTTTTACTTCATTTAATTAAATTTTATTTTATTTTATTTTATTTTGTTTTATTTCCTTTTTTAATGTTTTATTTTATTTTATTAATTTTAAAATTTATTTTACTTCCCCCCCCCCCCCCTTCTCATCTTCTGTGAGTCGGAGTTCTTTCTTCTTCTGGAAGGTTTGCTGCCATCTTGCAGAAGTAGTCCTCTGCCGCTTGCAGATCCTGGAAACAAATTTGCACATTTGCAGTGTGAAACACAGAGATTAAAGAGCTGTTCCTCAGAGGGTTTGCAGAGGCGGTGGCTCAAGATAGGCTAGAAAGATGACATGAAAGAGACCTGCAGTGAAATTAAACTTTTTATCTCTCTGTATGTATCTATATATCTTTTATTAGAGCTTCCATGTAAATAGATAAATATAGGGATAGCTGTAGCTTTTGTATGGGAACACGCGGTGATCCCTGAGAACCGAGACATCTTTCTTGACCACGTTAAAGCCGATCACACTTGTATCTTCATAGATTCACTGTGAACTTTTCAATGGGAATTGGCACTGTTAAGGAAGCATGGGACCAACCCACTTGCAGAGGAATTGTTAAATTAACATAGCCATCCCCATTAATTTTTCCTTCAACAATTTTAAAAGAAAAATATCATCTGTCTTCCTGAAGGTTATTGCTACAAAGCTTGAGTTTTAATAGTCAATTAAAGTGAAAGAACCAATCTTTGTGTTGCTGAAACTCTCATTAAATGGCAACACCTTATCTTAGTCCTCTTTGCAGGGCAAAGTGATCTTTGCACTTGCACTTTCCTACAGCAAAGCCCAGACAAAATCTCACAATTTTATGTTCTAAAGGCAGAAAATTGTTGTGCTGTAACACTTGTTCGCGATCCTGTCTAGAGTCTGTCCTTGCCAAACACTACAAGTGTGCCGGAGATTGGGTTTTGGCACTGCTAGGCTTTGTCAAGGAAAAATACACTGAAAGTAACGCTCCTTGCTATGAACACCTCCTTGGCCACCACATCCACCTCCAAGTCATATCTTACCAGTTGGGCTGGTAAGTTGGGCTTACCAGACCTTGGTGTGGCTGAGGCGTGTGCTGGCACAGGAGGCTGTGCCGTGCCGTGCCGTGCCGTGCCTGTTCGGGGTCGCAGGGCTCCCACCACCCCGGCTCCTGGGCATGTGCTCCCAGCTCCTGCTCCCAGCCTGGACCTGGTGCCATCGAATGAAGACTTTTTGCAGCTTACTCGTGAGAATCCATCTGATATTGTTTTGGTCTTGTTTTACACTCTCCCGTTGAGCTTGCTTTTCTTTAAATAATACCACAACTGATTGATTTAGAAATTATATGTTTGGTTATTCAATCCCTGAAATAATAGTTTGTGCGGGGAGAAAGAGATCGGGATTAAGACAGATTCTTGAAGACATATATTTTTGAAAATATGAGTTCAGAAAGTATTTTGTTGTCCTGCAGATCTCCTACTGGGATGAGCTTTGTAAGCTGCAAAATAAATATACAATTTGAGCATGTTATTTATGCTGAGTGGATGGGTTTTTTTGCTTGTATAACTTCCGTGGTAGTTGTGGAGTTGACTGGGACACGTCCAGGGAAGGGCTTTGATACCTGGAGGGTGCTGGCTCTCCTTCACTCAGAGTTTGTCTCTGCCTGAATCTAACTAGAAATGAAAATCGGTGACTTTTAATACATGTTTATGCAACTGTTTGCATCACTGGGGACAAATCAGTTCCGTTATTCCCAGTACCCAAGAGGAATTGTTAAATTAAAAAAAGAATTTGCTGAAGTAAAAGAATATATAATGAAATTAATTGCATTAGAAATTTTAGCTTCTTTTTTTCCATTTCATTTTAATTTACTTTTAATTATCTATTTATATAATTATCTAGAGTTACTTTACTCTGATTCCCTTGACAACACTCTCTGTCAGGCTAATCAAAATATTTTCCTTTCGTCTGTCTAAAGCCACATTTAAAACATGGGTGATTTAGAACCCAGTCAGCCGTCCGGACACACTCGTCCATTATTGCAGTAATTCCCCCTGAAACGAGGGTGATAATTAAAGTTCTTTTTTTTTGACACCTACTGGTACTAGCTACCAGCAGATTGCCTTCTGAACTGTTTCTGTTTAGATAGTTTATTTGACTTAGCAATGCATTTTTTACTGGGTTTTGCTATGGTTTTTATTTAACAATAAAAGTGAGGATGAGCATCCTTCGGGAGTGGGGGAAAACACCGCTCGGGGCTGTGCAAAGTTTATGGCAGAAACAGGGCAGGAGGGTTCCCAGGTCGAAGCGAGGGTCTGAGCTAGAGAGCAGCCTGCAGCCCAGCACGGTGCTGTGGTAAAAAGTGGCTGCTCTTATCTGTGTTTTAATCTCCTAATGGGTTGCGAGACACTGCCAGTGGGCTATGTAGTGGGTCAGCGTGCTGGTATCTGCCTGCGATTCGATTAACGCCATTACCTTTATCTGATCAGTAAATTGCTTTTGTATTAAGAATGCTAAAATCAGAGCGCAAGCATCTCTTCCTCTTTACCTGACCTGTACATTGCCGCTTCACTTGAGACAGAATCCAGGCAGTATTTTGGGAATATTTAGTTGATAGCAGATTTAGGCTTGCTGAATTTTCTGTGGAATTGTTGAAGTCTGTAATATCGACAATATTTTTAATGCCATTGTATAAAAACAAGAGTTTCTTATGAGACATAGAGTGGTTTAGCTCCATTTCGGTATTTGCCAGGTGGTTGTAGCAAGCATCGCAAAGGATGTGCTTAATAATGAAACTTTTAAAACGCAAAGGAGCCTGGTAATAGAATGTGGCAGGCTAGGGATTTTCCTTAAAGACAAATTGTTCTGCTAAGAGTAATTAGATTATACAGCGTTATAAGAACAGGAAAGCATCTCCACTGGTTGGCATATAGTGAGATTGTAGAGCTGGAGGCGTCTCTGCCTTGACCAGCTCAGGCAAGCAGAGTTTTGAAAAGTTTTGCTGGCAGCAGAAACTGCCGGAAAGAAACGTCCAGTGCCAGAGGTATAGTGCAGGCAGAAAGCAGTGGAACAGAGACGCTGAAGCCAAGGAGGGATGTATGCAATGAAAATAATTCAGTTCTGTTTACGCAGAGGTACGAGCAAGAGGTACGAACTATTTCACTGTGGATGCCAGAAGCAGCTGTTGTGCTACCGGGACCTCAGGATTCAGTGGTTGCTTTGTATCAGTGAAAATATATGTTTTAAGAACAAAACTAATCAATTTAAGAAGTGGATTGAAAATATGTAAGAATCAGTGCATTTATATGCATGTTATTTATATGTCTTTCATTAAGATCGTTGTATAACTCTGCCCCCACCCCTATATTTAAAGCTACAAACTGCACATCCAGCACGGTGATGGTGAGCAGAAGTTTCTTCAGTTGAGTTTGTCCTGCTGACATGGTAGTGTGTGACGGATGCTCCCTCCGGGAGAATCAGGGAGGAACAGGAATTATTTAGAGCACTTTGCTTTCTGCTTAAGCCCAGACACTCCTGTTGCCTTTTGGGGATTCATTCTGTGCTTAACACTATTTTTGAACAAGGACAGGCTCTTTTCTGCGTTTCTATTTGATGCAGCACATGGACAGTGGCTTCCCGGTGCTGGGTTTTAATCGGCTTTGAGGATGCTGAGCTGCAGTATCTGCCAAGCCTGCTGTGACGGAGCATCTAGCCGCCACGCAGTGCACACGCTGTGCTCCTCTTTAATGGAACGGTGACAAATAACTGTTGTAAAAAATGAGGCACTAACTAAATGACCATAGAGTTTACTTGTTGAGTGAGTGTAAAAGCTGCTGTTCATGTGCGTTGATAGCGCTCAGAGCCCTCAAGCATGTCTTGAGGAGACGGCACAGCTCTGCAGTATGCATCCAGGCACCGGTCCGCCAAGGAATTGTTACGGATGTGGTCTTATGGAAATTTCTGGCTTGTTTGCTTAGAAAAAAAAGCATTTAGTTGATGAGAGATAATAGCAAGGAACCTGGTCTGATTTGCAGTTCTTGTAAGACGAGTCTAGACAATTTTAGCAGGGTAAAAGGGTCTTGAAGTGGTTGGTCCCTTTCCCAAAAGGAGGAAAGCCCTCGAGGACAAAGGATTCAGTCTACGGGCAGTCCTACTGCCAACCTTTGGCATAAAGAAAGATTCAGAAGGTGGCAGAGAAATATCATAATGTATATAGTATCTACTTGGGCCACCAGAATCAAAGGAAGCAAAGATTAAAGCATTCCTTTCACTACCATGCGTTCTCCTGTATGTTGACCAAATTTAGGAAGCATGAAGGTGGTGGACAACTATACTGGTATGTCTGGGCATGTAGAAGCACATCTGCTATCCGAGTTCCATGTGCCAAGGAAGGAAAAGAAAGAATTGAGCCCATCCATTTCCCTCCCAGTTTTTGTGAGCTTTTTCCAGACTGGCAATGAGAGGAGGACATGCTCCTGATCCAAAAGCAGCACATCGTTCTAGTATCTCAGAGCATCGGTAGCAATCTTCCCACTGCTGAAGGGGAAATCTGAATACAGATCTGAGCAGAGAAATAAGAGGTCCACTTCAGATGCTCATTTATGATTACCACAGTCTTGTATGGCAGAGTAAGTTGGAAATTAGGGATACAGCCAGAACAGGATATATTCAAGAGGAATAGGTAAGAGTCTACAATCACTTGCTGGTAGAGAATGAGTCAATACATTTCATGCTTGAAGATACAGATCTGAAAGCAGAGGAAGAACAAATGAAGTTAATTAATCTCAGCAATCCTGACCTAGTCATGGAGGGGTTCTACAGCTTCTTCTGCAGGACGATGTCCATGCAGTGAGCACATAGCCTTTACCTGGCAGGGCAAGTCCTATTACCTCCTAGACCCCTCTGAAGGGCCCACGTTGTCTCCTGCGGTGACAAAAAGGGATAGTATTATATTAAAAATACAAGGATTTTGACATGTTTGCATTCTATGAGTACAGCTCTTGGACACACAGGCATGTGTTTGCAGTGAATTAGGGCTCAGAGTCCACCACCTTCTTGGTGGTGCTCAATAACCCAGATGATTGCATGGCCCATTGCCTCTGTGGGACCATCTCTCTCTCTAGTCCTCTTTCTCTGGGGCTTGCTTTAATTTTCTTAATATTCCTGGAATAGCGCTGCCAGACTCCACCCTGTATGAATCACATTTCTGTCAGATCGTGATTCTCGTCACCTGCTTTGTCACTAGAGTTAAAATAAAGGCATGTCTCAGGCACAAGAGGATAATTTAATGGTAGGAAAACAGGACACAGGAGAAACTTGTTTGGCATTTTAAGCGTTGGTTGAAGAGAAGCTGAGAGAAACTGGCACAACAAATGCTAGAAAAGTTATTTGAGAAAAAAGTGGAGCTTGGTTTAACGACATATCAGGGAAGCCAAGAAAGTCAAAAAGGGAGAGGGAAGGTCCCATCAGATGAAGAGGGAGTCACAAGAATAGAAAAGTGTAATTTTTCTGCCTATAGAGAGAAAATGGAAATAGATGAATGGAAATAGTTATTTACATAAGTACTGTATTTAGAATGAAAGTTACTTATGAGAAATTTCTTTATTTTAGCACACTCAGAGCCCCCACCTGATGGGTAGTAATTCTCCAGATGTTCCTTCTATCAGGATCATGGTGCTGTCATCACACATTCTACTGCAAAGGGAAAGATGTTTGCAAGCTGGGTATTTTCATTTGGTTTGCTATAGAACATGTAAAATAGCTATACATCAACATGTATACAAAAATTGTATTCAGAACCATTTAAAAATAAGTAGTCACATCTGTAGTAATTAATTCCAGGGGAGGACGTGATGGAGTTGCAAATTCACATGTATATTGGAATATTTCTAATATTTTCATGAATTTTTTCATGAATATTTTCAAGCCTTCTTCTATAGAGGGATGTAAGCTGTCCCGAAGATTTCACAGTGTGCATTTCTTTTTGGAAGTCTAAACGAGGCTTTCCTTCTTTCCTGTTATGTCTGCACTTGTGAAATGAGACAGAGAGAGTTTGGCAAAAAAAATGAGTGCAACATGCAAAGGCACGCTTCTTATTGATTTTCTTGGGTTTGGTAAATTGAATTAGAGAAGCAATGGTTCTGTTTTAGAATTTTCAGTTTGCAATACTGATACTTCCTATTCTTATTCTTCACAAGACTGAGGCTTGATTTCAAAACAGCAAGCTGAGGGCTGTCATTTGAGATTTGTACCAAATGCTTTTAATTGCCATTTAAAAATGGTAACATCTCCCAATCTTCGGATAGATTAGGCAAATGCTTATTTATAATTCTGAAAAAAAATTCTACTGACTACATCTTAAGAAATCCAGAGGTAAAAGTTATACACATAAATAAATCTTCTTCTGTCAGGTCCTGACGTTCTGATTTGGTCCTGTGGTTACCAAAGATGCTCCTGACTGTAACCACACTCCCTGGTCGGGGAGTTGAGTTGTGCACCTCCAGAGTAACCAGTTCTCGTGTTTTGGAGGTAGTGGACTGTGTTTTCTAGAGATGCAAACAGAAAACATCCCAGACTGAGCTGTGCCCATTCATATTACCACAAAATGTGGACCGTAAAACTAAACTCCCTTTCTTCACAAAAAAAAAACTTACAGGCAAAATTTAACACATTCATTTGATCCAAGCAATTGCAGCCTGCTAGGACTGCCTTGGTTTGATTTTCATTACATAAGCATAAACTCCTGCTATTTCATTACTAATATTAATGCCTAATTCATATAAACTTTTTAATCTGGTTTCTTAAGGAAACAAGACACACAAGAATGTCCTAAAGTTACTGCCTGTGATTTCTGAACCCAGCTCTTCATTTTGGTCAGATCTGATGGGGAACAGAGGTGCAGCAGGCGAGGAGGGTCCCACCAGTGTTGTGAAAGCATGTGGACCGGTCAAGGAGAAAGATGTAATTTTGGAAAAAAATTGAAGGGTAGGGTCATGTTAATCAAAAAAAAAAAAAAAACAAAACACAACAAAAACCCGTGGACCTGGGGCAGACTATATGAATTCCCTAGCTTCGTAACAAGCTCTGTGGATCCCCCTCTGTGGTACCTTGCATTTTTGGGCAATACCTAATCATTCTCTTCAGGATGTCTCAGGCATGTCCATATATTCTCTGTGTATATTTATACATTGCAGGAGTCAGAGGTCTCTATGGCCAAGTCTACTTCTTGACTTTAGCCAACAATGGCAAAATAGTAATTCCCTAAAGGACCAATCCTGCATGGGGAGGAGGAGGTTATCACGCTCTCGTGCTTGAAGCAGCGACAGTGACATAACCTGAGGCGTTCGTTGCATGTTTCCCTTCAGTGAAAAAAAATACAGATTTATTTGTACTCAGGAGCGTATGCTCTCCCCCAACATTGCCAAAATCAAGTCCCTCGCTGTGGCCTCAGCCTATGTGTGGTGGTCACACTCAACTTTCATTTATTCCGTCTCAGCAGAAAAATCTGCAATATGAATTGATTACTGCTGACAAATGCAGTGTATCAGTCAAACTTCAGGAAAGATGCAGGAGAAAATGGAGTGAACTGAAGAGCAATTTAGTGAGAGAAATTACTCAAGCTGGAGGAATTTGTTTTAGTAAACGAGTTACTTGCTTTCACTACTTTTAAACCCTTGTGGTAGGGTTGGGACTCCCCTTCCTGGTGTACCTGTGCCAGAGGTGGAGTGGCTGAATTGCACGAATCATCTGCACTGTCCAAACAAGGATGTGCTTTTCTTTAAATTGTCGAGCCGTGTCTGGGTACCCCTCCAGCAGAAGCTGGGCCCCTGATGAAAACGTGCTCCACTTACACCACAAACAGCAGCAGAGCAGGTAAGATGGGATCTGTGTTTTCATGACTGCTTTTTCACCCTGCTGCTGTGTAGTTGTCCAATGAATGCAAACAGCAGGCTGTCAGGAGTTTGATGCTGATCAGATCCAGGTTTAAAATGAAAAATACGATTGCCTGGAAATATTTTTCAGCACCCTGCCTTATTCTTTGTATAAATTCCTGTAATGCAAGACTGTTTAAAAAAAATCTGTAAATGACAGCAATGGTTTTCTTGTTAGTGTTGATTTCATATGATGTCATACAGTTGTTCAGAAATATTAAAGGATTTGCAAAAATGAAAACTAAGAGAGAAATAGAGCAATGAAACTTTGAAAATTGAAGATCTACATAAAAATTATGGCATATGTCTTTAGACAAATGCATGACAATTAAGAGTTGTGGCATGCAGCATGCTTTTCTTCATAGTAAAATATAGCATAAACAAATATTTGAAAATGCCTTTGAGCGTTACAGAAATTTAATTCTGATGAAGGATGCATCTTCTTTAGTGAAGATAGTTTCAGAGCAGCATCAATGCCTAAGAATCATAAATTGCATAGGATATTGCAGGTACCCTGTTAAAATATATTAGGATATCAGGATAAAACTTAGCAATAGCTGCACTTGCTTGAGGCATAGTTCCATTATCCCCGGAGTTTATCTGCACCCCAGATAAGCTATGGGTGCAGAAGGCGAGGTGCCACCCAAAGGGGAATGGAGGTGGAAGGTGTCTGAGCCAAGGCTTGTCCCTCAGCTGTGACATTCTGTGTCCCCTCATGTACCGTTCTTCCCTGAATTGGTTGAGTTCCCTTTGGACCATTTGCACTTTTGATCTTCATATCATCCCACGTCAGTGAGTTCACCGCTGCCACTGCCCCTTGCATGGAAAGTGAGCGTCTCCCCTAGCAGGCGGCATTCACGGACACAGAAGTAGCTTGAGAACACTATTCCTGACACCATCAAGTGTCCCAAAATTAAATAATGCCAGAATAGAGCTGTTTGACCCGCTGAATAAATACTCGCTGAGTAAGCTTTACCTCTTTCCTTGTGACTGTTCCATATGTGTCCTTATGTCTTCTTTGCTCTCCCACCTTCAAGACCTGTTCTAGATTTGCTGCATTTGTCCTGCCTCAGTAGGATACATCTGTGCCTTATTTCATGGGCTGTAATGAACTTATTTTCACGGCGTTCCTTTGAGATAATTTTATGAAACTGAAACGTAGAGAAAAGTCAGAAATATTCATATTCACTGCTAGTAGGGCTCACTTTAGGAAGGGATTTTACCTCTGCATATTTAAAGGCAGCATCAAGATTCACACTCAGAGATGCTTCACCTGAAATCTGGACATCCCATGTCACCGATAGCAGATGCTGTCACCCTCATGCTGGACTTTTTGTGCAGTGTTTCCCCTCACCACCCTCCTGAGACATCTCTCCATTTCCTTAGGCTTTGCATCTGGTCTCCTGGGCAGGTTATCTGCAAATTCAGCGCTGCGGCCAGGTGATGGGAGAGCAGCAGCAGCTCTTGGTAGAAACGTTACAGAGTATGGCAAAAGAGCTTAGACTCCAAGGGTGGCAATGGTCTTCACCAAACTCAAACAAGACCATGGGGTGTCACTGTACAATACTTTTCATTGAAAAAAGTCCAGTTAGTGTTTTTGCTGTTGGCCAAGTATTGAGAATTCGCTGTATTTCTGGTCTTTGCTAACAAATGGAAATGCTTTTGTGTGGCAAAGAAAGCTGTCACATCTCTTAGCATCTTCCCTCTGCACTGGGATGAGCAATTCTGGCAACCTGTAAAGGGAATATTTATCTTCTAAGCTTCCTGACCTGTTTCTAAGGCCACTCAGGTTGAGTAAGTATCTGCACGTCTAGACGTTGCATGAACTGAAACTATTAAATCTGTTTGAAGTCTGCCCAAGCGCCGTTAATGAGTGCATTTACAAACTGAGCACTGCAGATCTTTAGGTGTAAAAAATAAATATGAGATGAATTGCCTACTTACCAATGATCGAAGCTGAGACTTCACCAACATTGCTCCCTGTGAGCAGCCTTAACGACTGCGTAAGGGACAGACGGTGCAGGACAGACCCCAGCGCCGGAACTCTGCAGACCAGGGCTGCCTCTTGCTGGGATGCTGCCTTGGCTCCTGCCTCCAGGTTTCTGCAAAACCAGGTATTACCTTTGTATAGTCTTACCTTTGTATCTGTCTTAGGCTAATAAATAGATTAAGAATCCCAGATGTCTGCTAGACACTTGGGTATTTTTTACTGGGCATAGTCTTGCTGTCTCTCACCATAAATTCTGTCCTTACTGAAACAGATATATGTAATTTAGGAAAAAAATCATTGTAAAAAAATACATTTTGCCAAAAACAAACAAAAAAAAAGAGCAGTGCCATTACAAAACTAAAGCTGTTTCTGCTCCGCAGTGATGTACTGTCTCCATTCATCCAACTGAGGCCAGGAAGGATTTCTTTTTTTTAAAAGTCCTGTGCAAATTGTAGTTGCAGTTTGGAGAGAAAAGATGGTAAATGAGAAGTATCCTTTTTTTAATAATGCAAATAGGTTGGCAATTCCTTAAACATATTTTGCTTGCTCCTAGGTGAGGGATGTTTGTAGCTAAATCAGAACATACTAGCCAGTGTATATACTAAGTAAGCGCTTTCGTCAAATAATGTACATTACAAAAATTATAAATTGTTGGGATGAGAGTGATTTGTCCCTAAAGACAACTGCTTCATCCATTCTTTTGCTGTTAGAGAATTCTTTGTTCTCTGAAACATACAAACGTTTAAATTGAATACACACCATATTGCCTTTCAATAAGCAAATGAGCATCCTACTGCAATGCATCTGTGGTTTTGAGCTGATTTAAAACATCACATTTACATTTTGAGAACCTCATTAAATATCTAGTGGCTATTTCCTTTCCTCTCGTGCAGCAATTGTCTTAAATATTTAAGAAATGGTTTGTTGAAACATATCTGACAGTTGAGCTGTTATTTATTGGCAAAAATTCATTCTTACTTAAAAAGTTAAGCAAAATCAGTATGTTCACTTTCCTTAGAAATGCACTTTGACATCATGCACTTGTCTTACTGCATTATTACTTGTTGATCTATTTATGATGAGACTTATGTAGGTTGCTTAAAATGCAGCCTTGTTTTTCCAGTTCATTTACCAAGACAACCTTGCTTGTTCACAGTATTGACTAAGCAGCGAAGCTCCAGCGTGCCTTACTTTAAAAGGGTTGGGTTTGTCATCTTGATTGCAGCTACAGTCATTAATTTGTCACTATGTAATTATTTTGTATGAAAAAATATGGTCATTCATAAATAGCTTTTAGAAATCACAAGAAAATGAGTTAGTTCACCAGTGACAGGAGGGCACTATCTGTCATTCAAGATCCATCTGGACAAGACTGTAGCATTGTGGGATACTCACAAAGTCGTCACCGCTGAAATATGAAATGTGTCTTGGGATAGATAGTTTCTTGAACATGGAAATGTAGTTGCTTGTATAAGCATGAAGTGTTTAATTTAAACTTAGGAACTGAATCTTGATACCACTTCAATAATTTTATCTCTTGTTGCCTTCATAAAAATAATGGTCTTCCTATCGCAGATAAAGCTGCTGCTTAATATGCAAAACCACATCCACGCTATTGGCAGTAACACTGCTGGCAGTGCCCAGCTCGCCCGCGACGCGGCCGTGCCGTGTGCTTTGAAGTGTGAGAGTCAGCGCCAGCCCCCTTTCCCAATACGTGAGCTGCGAATTTGACATGT